>NW_020174561.1:5819620-5961320 GCF_003031525.2 Neophocaena asiaeorientalis asiaeorientalis
GGAAACTTGCATGCATGTATGTGCACACACAGTACAGAGTGACCGAACTGAAATGTGAATTCCTGTCTGTCACCTGCAGCACTGCATTAACAAGCACTGAACCGAGCCTAATGCACACGTGGGGAACCAACTTGAAGGACACTAACTATTCCATATATTATTATTAAGCCCTGAAAATATATGGTGTCCTGAGATGGTAACAGGATGCCACAAATTCTTTAATTCCCCTTTTGTTGAGAGCTGTAGTATATTCTTATTTTCCTTGAATCTGGGCTGGCTCTAGACTGCTTTGATGAATAAGGGTGACACTCTGTGCTTAAGCTCTAAAACATGTAGCAGGTACTATCTTAGCCTCTTGGAAGTCTGAGTCACCATGGATGATGTCCAACTACTTGGCTGGGGAGATCACTTGGAGAGGCCCTACGACTACATCGCAGAGGGGTCTAGCTGAGCTCAGCCTTCAGCCTTTCCTTCCTTCCCAAGGTTGCCAGACAGATGAGTAAAATCATCTCAGACCATCCAGATCAATCTAGGTGCCAGAAAAATATGATTACCGAGGAGTTGATGCCCAATGGAACAGAAGAATCACCTGTGTGCCTGTGCCCATAGTTAAGCCTCACAAAACAGTGAAACATATTAAAGTGGTGGTTATGTAAAGCCCTGTGTGCTCAGCTTCCTGTTGCTTATCAGTAGATAAGAAAGATCATGCTCTATGGGCATGAAAACAAATCTGCTTCATCTTCTGTTGATTTATATGGCTACTGTATATTTTCCAGGTGGTTAATAACATTTCATGTCTATATCCTGTGGTTGTGACTTGGACTGGGTATGAGTTGAGCAAAGAGAAGGAGAGAGCACTGAATGGTTACTCCCATCAAAAATCCTCATATATTTCCTTTTTCCCTTCCTTTGTTCGTGATTTTAGAGAGAGGAGCAGGGCTAAGACAGGAGTGCATGATGTAAATAAAAAGGTCTGTCTTAGAGGAAAGGGTCAAAAGCTAGCCAAGTGGATGCCAAATGCTGGCAGTGCTGCAGTGAAGGAGAGACACTTCTTTGGGGTTCAAAGCTGTGATTTAGTGAATGCATCGCTGCTTATAACTCTCCAAAGGAGTTACTGGAGGAGTCGTGGCCCATGCAGGCAGCTCTCCATGAGCCTGAGTACATTTCTGTCTTTCAGCAGCTCCCAGTGCTGTTACAGTTTCAAATCGTGCTTTACTGTTTCTTTGAAGCATTTTTTCTCTCTCTCTCTCTCTTATTTTTTGCCCAGTCTGCTTCTTTTAAAGGCTCTCATTCAGCTTTTAAAAAGATGAAAGGAGGCATGAAAGTCAATTATTTTCAAAAGAATAAGATAGAAAAACAATAATAGGAACTGAGAAATTGGGTGAGAAATATCTTTGTGACTTACTTAAAACAGGTCAGAACATTTGAGACTTTCTTGATGTCAACTGTTCAAAATGAGTTTAATAACATGTAGTCTCCTAGTCGGCATACATACAGAATTTTATTAAGTGGTTGCATTGCACTGGAAAAACATCACCAAAATAAGACACAGCCTGTGGACATTCATATCATTATCCATCAAGTTATGCTGGTTGGGGCTTCCCTGGTGGCGCAGTGGTTGAGAGTCTGCCTGCTAATGCAGGGGACACGGGTTCGAGCCCTGGTCTGGGAGGATCCCACATGCCGCAGAGCAACTAGGCCCGTGAGCCACAACTACTGAGCCTGCGCGTCTGGAGCCTGTGCTCCGCAACAAGAGAGGCCGCGATAGTGAGAGGCCCGCGCACCACGATGAAGAGTGGCCCCCGCTTGCCACAACTAGAGAAAGCCCTCGCACAGAAACGAAGACTCAACACAGCAAAAATAAATAAATTAATAAACTCCTACCCCGAACATCATCTTAAAAAAAAAAAAAAGCTATGCGGGTTTATAAACTAAACATGGCAGTATGTCAAAAATATCTTCTTTTTGTGAACAAATAATTTGAAAATATATGGAAGGATGAGTTACCTTAAATTCTGAATTTCAGTTTCATTTTTCTTATTCATCACATTTTTGTTTTTATGATTATCAAATAAGCTGTTACCAAACATTGCATTGCCCAGTTTTCATAAAATATTTCAAATACCTTTAAAGATACAAAATAGTACCCCAAATTTCAGCCTCACAAGGAAAGACCAGCAGTCGATCTATTGCCAAAATCTCACATGATTTTCTGCTAACTACCGTTTGATGAAATGTATTGCAAAAACAAAGAAAAATTTGAGTACAATTTGAAATAACGACTGCTAGTTGAGGCTACGGTATTCCCATTGAAATGCCCATGAAAACACTGCAAGAGATGCAAAGTTATAACACTGAAAACTGTGAACACTGGTCAAGGATTTGCCAGGTCCCTAAAGAAACAGTTCTGAACCATAACAGAGATAAGACCCTAAAGCAAAAAATGAAAAGCTTTAAGAAGATGATGCAGATTTCCAACCAATCGCAAAGCAAACAAATCAGACTAGACTAGAAGGGGGAAATATCTATTCCTTTATCTACCCAAAATATACATGAATACACCTTATAGGAGTAGCTTTCTGTTTTCTTCCCCAAGAGTGTGACTACACTAACCACTCTTGTTCCCATTTATTTCCATTTCAGGGCTGAGTTTGACATCCAGTGACCTGTTACACCCTAGGATGGGAAGTCCATCATAGGGCAGGACAGAGATGGAAAAAGCTGGAGTGTTGGTATGTTATGGGTTACAGTGGCTCATGTACTGTTTCTGAAAAGGAAAGGATCGCATCCTGCTTCAAATATTCCAGTAATAAATTCCTATCATTGAAAAAATGAAAGCCCTTTAATTTCAGAAGAATCATGTGAGATGTGAATGTTGAACAGCAGACAGTTGGGTACACATATTTTACAACCCAGATTATTTTCTGATTCAAAGAATTAGGAGAGCAGAAATAATTTACCCATGCTATTTATATCAAAACCTAAGCCAGCCTGGAGCCCTTTCCATTTAAGATTGGGAAACAAAGAACACCTGAATTTTGTAATTAAACCGATAAAAAGTCAACATAAAAAGTAAAATAGCAATGAAGATAAATATGAAAAATATAATTGTGTATTCTTTAAAATTCAAGAAAATGCTGACCACAAAGAGTAGATAAAAGATAACACAATGAAATCAAAAGTTTTGATAAAAATGAAGAACAGAGTGAGAGAAAGGGAGGAAGGGTATAAGAAGGATTCATTCCATGCTTGCTGGCTCTGAAAATGGGAAAATTGGGATATGAAAATATTATAAGGAAAACTAAAAAGTTCCTAAAACTTGATCTATTTTTGAATGAAAACTATATAAATTAGAATCAGTATTATAGAGGAAAACTGTAGGACTGTCACTTATAATCTAGAGAATAAAGACAAATATTTAGAATGAGAGAGCATTAGTATATTAAATAGGGGGTATTAATAATATGACAGCAATAAATAACAGATACAGAAAAGAGAATGAAATGAAACAAAATATAACATGTATCCTTGAAAATGAAAGGAAAGCTGACTTCAGGTAATATAAACATGGATATCAGAGTGAGAGAAACAGCAAAAGTAATTCTTGAGAAAGCACAAACATACTAAGCATATAACAATCTGGTTATAAAATATATGATTTTATCAGTAAAAATGTATTGATAGACTCAAATGTATACATGTAATAGAAATTCCAATGGTGATTTAAATTTGACAGAATGAGGAAGGATAAATGAATGAGAATATCCAAGAACATATTTTAAAAGAAAAATAATGTCAGTAATTTTATACCAGTTATTAATATGTATTATAACACTATAATAAATAAGATCTGATTTGAGTGAATGAAAAATACAGGTGTAGCTTAATAACAGTCAGAATTTACATATCACTTAATACCAGCTAGGTATTATTATTAGCATTTTACACTAATGAACTCATTTAACATGCATAATAATTCTTTCATGTATGCACTGGTATTAGTTTTCTGTTGCTGCCATGACAAATTACCTCAAATTTAGTGGCTTAAAACAACAAAGATGTGTTATCCACAGTTTCTATATGTCAGATGTCAAACAAGACTCTTGCCAGCCTAAAATCAAGGTGTCTTGGGGCTGTGTTCCTTACTGGTGGTTCTGGAGAAGAATCCACCTCCAAATTCATTCGGATTGTTGGCCAAATTAATTTCCTTGTGGTTGTAGGACTGAGGTCTCCATCTCCTTGCTGGCTCTCAGCCAGGTATCATTTTCAGCTTCTAGAGGCTGCCCACATTGCATAACATGTGTGTGGCCTCTTTTCCCATTTTCAGAGCCAGCAAGCATGGAATGAATCCTTCTTATACCCAGAATCTCTCTGACTTTCCCTGCAACTGCATCTTTCTTCTGCTGCTTCTTTAGCCAAATATCTTTGACCACCTTCCTCCTTTCTTCCTTTTCTGCTTTTAAGGGCTCTAGTAATTACATTAACCCCACCTGGATAATTCAGGATACTCTCTCTGTAACCTTAATTCATCTGTAAAGTCCCTTCAGAGCAGTATCTAGGTTAGCATTTGATGGAATAACTGGGAGGTGAGAATCCCCATTACAGATGAGTAAACTAGGCACTAGTGGTTAAATATCCACCAGAGACACAAAGGCAAAGGTAGAGCAGCTAGATCCTGAACCTGAGTATTCAGGCTCCACAGTATGATATCTATCATTGTATTATAAAGAATTGTGTCAAGAAACAAATCATAACAGCACATGTTCTAGATAATTCTAATGATATCACAAATAAGGAAAATTGCTAGAGCCCTATGGCACAGCATTCACCAACATTAATTCCAGAGGCGCTAAATATTTATAAGTAAAAGATAACATTTAAAAATTACTTGAAGCATCAGTGAATTTCTATTTCATCTCCAAATAAAAAATGTATAAATAGCTAAAAGAAAAAAGCATAGAGAACAAAAACATTGCTAACTTTAAATATATTAAATTTATAAATATTTCCAAACCTACGAAAATGGGAGCAAATCCCTTTGTAAAAGTAATCTCTAGGTAAAAGCTCTTAATAAAATAAAAATATAAAGGTATTGTCTTTTTCAGTAGAATGCTACCAAATACCTTCCATCAGATTTCATTCTTAAAGGTGAGATATTAGTAGCATTCTCTTTAAAGTCAGGCAGAAGAAAAGAATGCTTTCCATCACTGCATATATTGAACATCATAAGGGAGGCACTGGTAAGCACAGAAAGTAAAAAATCAAAAGAAAAAAGAAATATTAATCTCAAATAAGGAAAACTGTCATAATTTGCTGGCAAGATAATTAACTTACCTACAAAACCCAAGAGACTTGATTAGAAATAATTTTAAAAAAGGTCCATATGTTTTCTGGACTAATACAAAGGCAATTTACACAAATCAATTTTATTTCTAAACACCAGCATAAACAATTAGAAAAAGTTACAAATGAAAAAGGGATTTTCCTATTGTCTTTAAATTTTGGCTAAGGCAAAAGAAAGGGAAGAGCAATGTGCACCCCCTGATCAAGATGGCCTTAATCTCCCCCTCAGCTCGATTAAATTTTAGACAAGTTTCTTCCTGACTCAAGGCCCTGACCTCCCTTCACTTAGAACATTTACTTTAGTAAAAAGTGTACTTGTAAATTCTTCCCCTGCCACGTTGACATGTAAATCTTTTTAAAAGCCTCTTGCCAGTTTTACAACCTAAACTGTCTTTCTCAAGGATCTGGGAGCCAACCTTCAAAATGCAGTCATCAAGGAAGATAGAGCAACTATCTCCCAGTCTCTCTGTGGGAGGACGGAGCCTGACTTCAGTGCGAGCCTTGCTCCAAGTTGTAAAACTCTTTCCTCTTATGAAGAGAAGAGAAAGTTTACTTTTCCCTTGGGCAAAACCAATTAGCAAACACAGGTGGCCTAAGACTCCCCAACTCCAGGTCTTAAAAACTCTCCAACCCTTTATTTCAGACTGGGCTCTGGCCTCTCTTCCCTATTGCAATAGTCTTGAATAAATCTTCCTTGCCTGTTTAACTTTGTCCAATAAAATCTTTGCTTTGATACCACCCTTACTTTGGAGAGGGAAGGGAAACCCAGAAGTTGCAGAGAGGTTGGGAAAGTAATGAACAGGGAAGGAACAGTAAAAGAATCTTCTATTCCAGGTCTCCAAGGCATAAATCAGTCCTGAGGTAGGGAAAGGGAAAATCTATGACCTGGGAGTGAGATTTAAATTTTCAATTGAACTCTATTAGAACCATCATTTTAATACTGAATATGAGTTGTAATTACTGAGATAAAATTTGTTTTGTAATTGTCACTGAAAGTGTTCTGAAAGGGATGGCTTTTGTCTCAGGAGCTATTCAAGGGGCGGGGGAGGAGGGAAGGAGATTAAACAGTTTAAGGGCAGTTGTTGGATGAAAATATAGATGCTTCCTGATTTATTCTTCCAAGTTCAGTACTTTAAGCAGATGCTTAAATAACTTTTAAAAAGTATACTACTTACAGTACTAACACAGACAATTAAGTACCTAAAATAACTAACAAAATATGTGTAGGACTTTATTAAAAGAAAATAAACCACAATAAATGAAAAGGCATAATGTATTATTATGACAGTATTTGTATATTATCACTCAAACACATTTTTAGTATTTAAAAATTCAAATTAGATTACTAACGTTTCTTCTACCTTTTATACTTATTAATCTAACAGTGCAATCCAGGTAGATTAAAGAATTAAATGTAAAAAGCAAAATTTATGGAATAAAGTACAGTTGATCCTTGAACAACAAACATGGGGGGGGTGGTTAGGGGAGCTGGTGTCCTGTGCCATCGAAAATCCATGTAGAATTTTACAGTCGGCTCTCTGTATCTGTGGTTCCACATCCACAGATTCAACCAATTGTGGATGTTGTAGTCCTACAGCATATATTTATTGAAAAAAAAATGGCATATAATTAGATCCATGCTGTTCAGACCTGTGTTGTTCAAGGGTGAACTGTATAGGAATATATTTTAATCATATCGAGTAAGGGAAGATGTTTTAATGAAAGATGTGAAAACTTCAAATCCAATAAGAAAAGATTAGTAAGATTGAATACATCAAAAATTAGAATGTTCACTCAAGAAAAAACATGAACAAGGAATAAGGATCAGACACTGTGAGAACACAATTTCCACAGACTCCCATTACCACTTCTACACACCTACAGCATTTGCCCCTACTTCATGGCTCAAAGGGCGTTGTTCTTATTCCTATGTAAAACCAAATTCTATACATCTGCACTAAATTTCATACTGCCTTTTTTTTAACACCTTTATTAGAGTATAATTGCTTTACAGTGGTGTGTTAGTTTCTGCTGTATAACAAAGTGAATCAGCTATACATATACATATGTCCCCATATCTCTTCCCTCTTGTGTCTCCCTCCCTCCCACCCTCCCTATCCCACCCCTCCAGGTGGTCACAAAGCACTGAGCTGATCTCCCTGTGCTATGCGGCTGCTTCCCACTAGCTATCTATTTTACATTTGGTAGTGTACATAAGTCCCTGCCACTCTCTCACTTTGTCCCAGCTTACCCTTCCCCCTCCCCGTGTCCTCAAGTCCATTCTCTACGTCCATGTCTTTATTCCTGTCCCCTAGGTTCTTCAGAACCACGTTTTTGTCTTTAGATTCCATATATATGGAATCTTGCTTTTTTAATTTACACATTCAAATGCTTGCTCTCTACTAGGTACTTCTCATTAGCTTACAGGTAGACTGTATTGCTCCCATTCTAAGTATGAAATAAAATATAAAGTTTCACTTGAACCCACTTTCCCTGCCTGCTGTTTACCCATTGTTTCCCTCCCATTTTACAGCAAAAATGACTTGTCTACCCTCCTTTCCTCCACTCCAATTCTCACTTAAACCCAATCCAATTAGGCTTTTGCTCCACAGACACTGTGGTCATGGCATCCACGTTGTTAAATCAGTGGCACACTTGACTTGGGATTAGTATTTGTCACAGCTGCCCAAGCTCTTCTCTTTGACTCACCTTCTTCCATTTTTCCTGACTTTCCTCATACCTCACTTTTCACCCCTTTTACAGCTTCCTTTGCTGTCGCTTCCCTCCTTTCTTTCCTTTCAGTGTTAAAGTGGCCCAGGGCTCACTGCATGTTCTCCTATTTTCCCTTTGGGATCTCATTCATTCCCAGCGCTTTAAGTACTACATCTGTGCCAGCAATTCTAAGATTTACATCTCCAACTCAGATTTTTCTCCTGAAATCCAGACTTGTATATATAATCGCCAACATCACATCAGAATAAATGTCTAATCAATGATCCTTTCAGCAATACCTTTAAAATATTTCCAGAACCTGATTTTTTCTGACCACCTTCACTACTTCTCTCGTAGTCTAAAAGGCTACATTACCTCTCCTCTGATTTCTATATTTCCTAACTTGTCTTTCTGTTTTTACTTTGCCTCCTTCACAAGCTATTTTCAAGACAGTAGCCAAACAGATAACTAATAAGGACCTACTGTATAGCACAGGGAACTCTACTCTATACTCTGTAATGGCCTATATGGGAAAAAAAGCTAAAAAAGAGTGGATATATGTATATGTATCACTGATTCACTTTGCTGTACACCTGAAACTAACTCAACATTGTAAATCAGCTATACTCCAATAAAAATAACAAACAAAAAAAAAGACAGTAGCCAGAGTCAAGTCATGTTTTAAAAAGCTAAGTGACTCCTCTCCTCAAAACCCTGCAATAGCTCCCCATTTTACTTCAAGTTAATGCTAATGATGTTACATTTCCTGCAAGGCCCATATGCCCTCAGTCCCCCACTTCAGATATCATGTTTTAAAATTATCCGCTTCATTCCTTTCCACTCAAGTGGCCGCTTTCCTCTCCCTCTAACACTCTGGGAATGTTCCTGCCTAAGAAATTTTGTTCCAGATGGGAAAATATGTGACAAATAATTAATGTTTTTATTACACAAAAAGCATGTTCTACATTTTACATATAATTCATTATAAACCGAATAAAAAGCACCAAGCACAACACTAAAATGGGCAAAGAATATGGACATATGTGTCAGAAAGTATGAACTATAAACAAGCAATAAGCTTAAGTACGAGGGAACTGCTGATGGCAGTGTAACTGTTACAGTCTTGAGGGCTATTGCACATTTTGTATCAGAACATTAAATTATTATTAATGCTCTTTTAAACAGTAATTCATCAATTGATCTATGTTCAGGAAATAAAAAGCTATGGTTGTGAAGTTTTACACATATGCATTTTATCACACTATTATTTATTTTAATTAAACACTGGAGAGATGATAAACTATTAATTTTTAAATCAATAGTAATATATATTTAGTAGCCATTCAAAATAATATTTTGAGGAATATTTGATGATTCAGAACAGGAAATGAAAATGCAGCATGCATGTGTTTATGTATTTATATGTGTCTGTGAGTGTGTGTCTGTGTGTGCCCCAGAGTAAAGAAAAATGTCAGTGATTATTTTCTCCAAGTAGTGGTACTAGAGTTTATCTAAAATGTATTCTTTACCCTTTGCTATATTTTCCATGTCTTATAAATATTAGTGGATTTCAGAATTTTATAATCGATGCTTTATAAATTAATCTGTGTTGTTTCATGTTTTGTGGTGTCAGAAACATAGGGTATGGCTGGTTCTAGACTTGAGTTAAAACTGAAAGGAGGAAATTTAAACTAGAGAGGGTAAATGAAAAACATCCTTATCTAAGTCAGCAGAGTTGTTTATTTTTAATCCTATGGAGATGTTATATAAAAAGGTTTAGAATAGACTATTTTATTAATATTTATGTCCTATTATACTGATAAAGCATTTATAGTATCCAAGTTGATTTTCATAATGCTTTGTAGTAAATATTTGCAGTATAACGTCTTACCCAAAGTCATGCACACATTTATTCATTTACAAATAGATTTTGAGTCCCTAATAAGTGCCGAATAAGTTTTATCTGCCGGAATGCAGGAGTGAAGAAGACAGATCTATTCTGTGCGTCAAGCACCTTCAACATTGACAGACCCTGGATTCGAGCCCATCTTCTTGACCACAGGCTCATACTCTTTCACTACATTAAGTGTTTTTTGGTGATTTAATTTGAAACTTTTTTTTTTCCTTACAGGTTTCTATTTGTCCTCTCACAAAGTAATTGATCTAAATCTCCACTTTGCAAATGAAATCCAGACTTTGTATACTTTGTAAATAATTCAATTAAAATCTAAATTATCTGGGTGAAATATTTCTCTTCTATGTATCAGTTTGCTGGTGGCCACCTGCTCACACTGTACTTAGAAAGCTGCCAAACAAACATATCCTTTCCATTTGGTAAGACGAAATAATTTCCAGGCCATGACCTTCCACATTATGTTTCATCCTGGCATTAATTTTAATGAAATAATAATGTACTTGGCACCAGAATATCATCTAACATCCAAGGATCTCCAAGTATGTAACAAACATTAATTCAGTAGCACAATGGCTCTGTAAGAGAAAACACCATTATCACAATCCTGGAATTGAATAGATTGTTGAACAGGGAAAATGATGATGGGGAGCGCATTTTGAGCTAATCAGAAGGGAGTAAGCTGCCAACTTGAATACTTTCAGTTCATTACCTTACTCGAAGTAGAAGAGGGTGGGGATGAGCTGGGACTGCTCAGAAGAAACCCCAAATTCTGAGGTTGGGGTAAAACATCTCACCTCTTCACCTAGTTTAATATATGATGCTCTGTGATAATAAATTTAAAAATATTTATGTTTGGTTGACAATTTCCTTTACCTGAAAGCACTAGATTTAAAATCACAAAAAAGCCTCTGACTCAAACCTAGTCCATAAAAGACAGATGTTTCTAACTGAGGTGACTAGATGGAAGTTTTGCATACACAAATCAACTAATAAAAAATCATTATGGCTCCTGAAAATGACTCAAAACTGTCTTCTGAAATGACTTACATTTGCTCACGATATATATTAAAATGTAATGTAAAGAACAAAGTTAACATTGCCATCGAAGGATGTCGTTATCTATAAATGAAAAATATCAAACAGGTTTTTTTCATTCCAGTAAAATGTTTTTGTGTTAAATGAGGCTATTAATTGCTGGATAAGGAGATCATTTTGATCATTTGGCATGGTAACATTTGATCCTTCAGTATCCCAAAGTTAGTGATGCTCTTTATTCCAAACAGAGAGGGCCAACAAATTAATTTCAATATGTTATCTGCACCCAATAAATGTACTTATAAAAAAGATATCTCATTCTGTTTTTCACACAGCTTTGTTGTATTTAATTTTATCTAACTTTAATAATTGTTAAACTTTGTGCACTTCCACTGAAAACGATTTCACAGTTTGCTGATTTGCAATTGGCAGTACCTTTCAAAGGTAAAGCTGTGAAGAAATATCAGAAGTAAGGGACTAATGTTTTGCTTGGGAAATGTGTTACATTTGCATTTCCTACAGCTCTTCTGCTTTGTAGAGGTATATACTGTGTTTGTATGAAAGATGATTTTAGAACTACTTCTATCCTTTTAAGCATAAGTAGTTGAAAAATGGTGAATGAAGATGAGACTGGTCATTAAACTCTAGAATATGCAGAGAACGTCCTAGTGCATTTGGATTATGTCATCCATAAAAATTAGTTTCTCAGTTATTTTGATTGCCGTTTCAAAAAGTACTTGACAGCTGCACACTCTGTTAATATAAGAGTTCTTGGGAATGTGCGTCTTTGCTTAGTTATAATGTAATAAAGTTAAGATCATTCTATTAAATAGTAATTAGTTTACAGGGAATTCTAAATGCTTATTATGAGTTAATCTAATCCTTTAAAAAGAGAACTGTTAATGTTTTAAGTGTCACACTTAAAAACAGGAAAGTAAATTGATTTTTGCTTAAAAGTGAAATTACTTGAAATACATTATATAGCTGCTCTTTTTGAAATTTTTTTACCTGAAATTTTACTTTGCCTATATTCTTATTTCATCATTAATTTAGCTAAAACATTTGCACATATAAATCTATTATTTAAGAGACTATTACTTAGTACTCAGGAGTATGAGTTTTGTGGAAAGAATACTAGTAAAGAGGAATTAATATATTTTTCGTGTTTAAAATATTAATACTTACAATTTATTAATCAATAAGCTCTTATTAGGCATGTGGTAAATGCTTTCTAAGTATGTGCTTATTTAATCCTCAGAATTCTGTGATATAGGCACTGTACTACAGTTAACATTATATTTTATTACATTTATATATTATTATATTTACCCAAAGCTACAACAAGTTAAGTGGCAGATTGGTGCTGTGAACACAGTACTGGATTGTGTCTTACCAAGTAAATGGAGTCCATGAGGCATTTCAGTCACGAGAATAGATTAGGGACCATGGATAGTTCCACTCCCCTGCAGCCAGTGGATTTGAAACTGTGAAAATATTACTCTGGTTTTCAATATTTGATCTAGAAATCTTAGGTCTGGACTGTAAGACACAGGTGATAGTGTCTGTACTGTAAAATGGCTGATAAATTTGGGGAATATAATATTGATATTTTATCTTAGTAATTATATTTTCCAATGTTATTTATACACTATCAAGCCAAATATCTCTCTGTTCCTAGGTTCTCAGGAAGAAACATTTTCCAAATTTACAGTGTAAAATCCACCCCCCTGCCATGATCAGCTATTTCTTTCATAAGCAGACCTGGATAAATTGATCACACTGGTGGCATGCTGTGGAAAAATTATAATTGGTCATCCAGACTAAAAAATATAGCCAGAATGATATTCTACACAGTGTAGCCAGGCTACAGATGCTAAGTTTAAAGGATGTTGCAATTGACTTTAGGGTTGTAATTACAATAGCCAAATTCTATGCAATACATATAAATCCTACAGGAAAACTCTAGAGCATTCAAAATAACATTAAATGCTTCCACAGAATAGTGCTACATACAATCATAAATAAACTAAGAGGCAATATTCTGACAATCGGCAAATTATGTCACCGGCCCATGTGTCAGCACAGTAGAACAGGGCCACTCTGCTGTGACCCGTGTCCAAAGCTGGCTCATTCTGCCTGCAACATAGTCTTTTAATTCTTACACACATCATCTCACACATGACATTTTCTGGTTGGTACTGAGTCGCTTTTCTTACGTGCTGCCTGATTTTTTTCCCTTTCATTTTTAAAAGATTCTTTGAATAATATTATATTTTGTAAGTAGTATCTACAGGTTTCATTCAGGTAGAATGGATCAGCATTTATCAGGAAAAACCTAAATTGCTCAAAGCAAAATGTTGCTTGGTGATACAATTTTCTTAATTTGAGATACTAAAGCTATGATTGGATATAATTAGTATTTTTCAACATTACTCCATTTGAGAATAAGAACATGGTCTTGATGAAATATCTCAGGCTTAAGTTTTAGTTTCTATAGGGTAGCTTTTAAAAATAATATAGTCATGGTATTGGTTTAAGCTTTGCAGTATATACAACCATTACTTGAGTGTAATCTAACAAAAATAGTATTGAATTTATGAGTCAGTAGAGTTCTTATTTCGATGGCCGATTGACTACACAATTTCAGAAATCATGTTCTGTTGATGCTTCCCAAACTAAATAATATTTCTGTACAATTCTTCTGAAAATTAATAAGCAAATGAAAAAGGAGGAGTTGGAGAAGGAACAAAGTATGTATGATATAATCCATATAAAAGATATTATTTTCATTCCTTTTTACCACCAGTGAGGAACTAGGTACACAGAGAAGCTACATAACTCCTCCAAAGTCACACAGGCAATGGAACTGAGATTTGAACCTTCATGATCTGATTCTAGAATCTATGTTCTTAACTACTACGATATGTCACACCCCTCTGTAACTTTGGAAAATACTGCTATCCTAACACCTTACCTTTATGGTTCTGTGAAATCTTTTGAACACACGAATCTACTGATCCAGAGGTGGAATATTTGTTTTAAATTACTTTGTTTTGCTTATAGGGATGGACCTGCAATGTCCATTCACATGCTTGTAATCCTTTATGGTGAAACATACACTAGCAAGATAATCTACGGTGTGCTACAATCTTGACCACTCAGGTGCCTGGTCAACTGAAATAAACACAGGAAACACTTGATTTCAGAATGAAGTAGGATATCTTCAATTCTGAGCCCTAACAACTTTCTGGAATTAGTATAGGGACTCTAAGGTTAAAATAATTGCTTCAGTTATGTGAATGGTCTGTGATAAGGGTTGACGGATATATGGTATGTATTGGAAGATATATAATAAAATATTTTTCACCCTATTTACTGGCACCTACAAATGCCAAGGGCTGTGCTCTGTCCTGGGTGGTGTAATGTGGATACTCCTCGTCCACAGGGAGTTTAATAGGGTGAGGCAAGCATTTAACAGATCAACAGATGTGCAGCATCTGTCTAAAAGGGGAAGTACAGATTGCTAAGGGAGTAACCCCAACTTGGGAGAGCCAATTCAGTCTAGGATGTTCAGGGAGTCAGGGGCACTGGGATCTGAAGAAAACAATTATCAGCTGAAGAGATTTGTGAGTGTGGTAGAGGTAGAAAAAGGAGAGTGTTCCGAACGTGTGGTATAATACTTCCAAGGACTGCAAAACAGAATACGGAAGGAAGATTCTTCAAAGTGCACACTACCAAAGGTAAGGTCGACAGCTGGGGGGAAGCAGCCGCAGAGCACAGGGAGATCAGCTCGGCGCTTAGTGTGAGGATTCTTGAAAGATAATCCAGGAGTAGATGGTTAAGTGCTTGAAATCTAACTATGCTCAGTCAGAAACCTTGGTGCCTCGTATACACCCTTCTGCAAAGGACGGAGAAGCTTTAGAAGCAGGCCTGAAGGCGGCCATGGCTGTTAAGATGATGGAAGTCCTCTTGCCTGCTTTTACTCTGTCTTGGGCTCCTAATTGCCCAGAAGTCCCTTGTTTCTACTGCTTGGCAGCACCCTTTTTCACAAGAGGGGAAACCAGTCTGAGCTGTGACTGCACTTACAGCACAAGTGAGTGAGTAATGGGCTACTCCTTTCCGCTGTCACATCCTGCAGCCTCTCCCACTCCTGTGACCTTCCCTGTCTTCATGTCTTTACCTGGCATAATGTAGCACAGCTGATTGTTCAAGAGGAAACCAAACCGGTACCCTAGGGTCAGAAAATTTACCTTTCAAATACTGCTTTTGGCTTGTTCCAAGTACAGAATCCATCTCCGTGTGCATACACACACACACACACACACACACACATGTAAGAGCTAAAAGGCCTGTTGTATAGCATTCTAAAAAGAAGGAGAACAGATCATGTTTATGAGGAAACTAAATAGTCTCTCTTCAAGTATTTAGGATCCATGGACATAAAGAAAGCAAACATGCATCCAGAAATTAGTCACGCATATTGTTTTTTCTTGTTTTTGCTTTTCTGTGTTTCTCCTATTTTTCACCTGGGCACACTACAAACACCTCCATTCTGACCTTTACTGCAGCTAGATGTGGCTACAAAACTCAGTTACAATCAAAGTAACGGGAAGGGAGTGGTATGTGTCTACCTCTAGAACAGACCTTTAAAACCTGTGAGCACTCTTACATGTTCTACATCCTCCCCTTCTTTTTTCGTTGTTGTTGCCGTTACCTAGAATAGAGAGACCATGTATTGAAAACTGAAGAGTTTCTATCAGTCCGGGACTCGAAATGAATGCAAAAATGCAAGAACCCCCATCCCAACACTACAACTGCTACAAATACACATCTTTTCTCACTGACTTGGAACATCAGCCTTCTACTATTAGATAAGAGAGAAATACACTGTCTTTTCCTTAAGTCTGTAACATTTTGTGTATATTTGTTACTGTAGCTTACCTTACCCTACCTGGCACAGAATCTCTAAATTCTCATTCTATGTTTATGAAACATATTATATTACAGGTAAACACAACTTTGTAGCCCGTTAGTATGATTCACTTACTTCTTGATCAAATAAACTCATTTGATAAGATCAAAAATTAACCCATTGCATATTTTTTCTTTATAGCTAATAACATTTTACACATTACAAGCAAAACCTAAAAGTATTAGTAATACCATTATTAACCTCCAAAGAATGTTTCATTTTAATGGAGAGTTCTTTTTTTTTTTTTTTTTTATGGTATGCAGGCCTCTCACTGTTGTGGCCTCTCCCGTTGTGGAGCACAGGCTCCGGATGCACAGGCTCAGTGGCCATGGCTCACGGGCCCAGCCGCTCTGCGGCATATGGGATCTTCCCGGACCGGGGCACGAACCCGTGTCCCCTGTATCGGCAGGCAGACTCTCAACCACTGCGCCACCAGGGAAGCCCCTAATGGAGAGTTCTTTTAAAGTACCACGTCTTGGTTGAAGTGCCCTAATATTCTTAATCATGTAGTTCAAATATGTGAAAATCAAGTTCTTATAATACTTCTCTATAACTCTTAAGATAATGACTCAAAATGATAAAACCCTAATTTGGACCTGAAATTTTCTCTATTTCAACACATATAAGTATGCCAAACTTTAGGGCATTCTTCTGAAGCACAGTTATCAAAGTTTTTCACATAAGATTTTAAACATTTTAAAAATGTAAAACCTATTAATGAACCATAGTCCTGTATATTATTAAAATATCTTTGCACCTAATTGGAAAAGTATTAATAAGGGTCATGATTCTAAAGTTACTAAAATTTCCCAAGATGTTCTGGAAGAGCTCCGATTTATCAAACTGTATATATTATGCCAGGAACATTCAAGGTCAAGGTCCCTGGCAGCCTTTGGTCTAAAGCTATGCATATGAAGGAGTTCTGTGGGGTTCAGGGCAAATTTCTTCTCACTTCATTATCTTACTTTTTGTGTAGATAATAAAAAAATCAAAACAAAACAAAAAACGTCCCCCAAATTCTTTTTTGGTTAGCCATGACCAAAATACTAAAATACTTAGAGGGATCTTCTATCAAATCAGACCTTTATAAATGTCACTTTCCTGCAAAAAGTTTGTGCCCTAGTTAGACTCACATACAATTTAAAAATTGGAACTAGGCCTTCTTATACACTAAGTTCCATTGCTTTTCTCTTAAGTCAGTGGTTTCTTGTGCTTTTAGTGTAACTTGTTACAACTCATCTAAGCCAATTTTTTTTTTTTTTTTTTTTTGCGGTAGGCAGGCCTCTCACTGTTGTGGCCTCTCCCGTTGCGGAGCACAGGCCCCGGACGCGCAGGCTCAGCGGCCATGGCTCACGGGCCCAGCCACTCCGCAGCATGTGGGATCTTCCTGGACCGGGGCACGAACCCGTGTCCCCTGCATCGGCAGGCGGACTCTCAACCACTGCGCCACCAGGGAAGCCCTAAGCCAATTTTTTTAATGCCATCCAATTTCTTCTCATATCTTGAACTGAGATTAGGACCAGAAGTGTCTTGGTGCCTACAAATTTTGAGAATCTATTTTATTTTTTTAATTCAGAAAAAGGTAGTTATAGGAACCACAGAAAAGTAGAGAAGGCAGCATGAGTTCTCATGATCTGTTTATGGAATCAAGCACCCATTATCCATTCTTCAGCAATAACTCTTGAGTTAAGGATTATCTCAGTTTGAAACTACCCCCTGAACTCCAGCAAATACATATCCATCCATAGATGCATGCATATACAAACAACCAAAAATGCTCAGATAGCAGTAATAAACCAATACTAGCAAATAGTTTAAATCAAATACTGTTATTTTTTTCTTTTAATATTCGTCTCCTTTTTGTGTTAAAGATAAAGAACAGTGAACAACATAGTATCATGATTATTAGCTTCAGGAAGAGAATAAAAATGTGAGGAGATATTACTTCTATACTATGGGTTGATCACAGTCATTGAAACTATGTGAGTTGTGATTATTGGAAGCAAAATAGGGATTCTACTTGCAGGTGGCAGATGGGACACACGCATTTATTACTCCCTTCTACCTACGTTCAATTCAATTCCTTTGAATTATCAGAAAGGATATTTATTTTAAATATATAATAGCAATAAAACAAGAAATGGTAAAGGTAACAAAAACTAGCAGGAAAACAGATGAGATCATATTTGGAAAATAAAAAGCAACTATAAGCCATAATAGGCACAAAACAGAACTGTTCCATAGGTAATAACAGGCTTTGCCATGGAATCTACTGAAAAACTCTTAAGTTTAGAAACAACTAAAAGTCAGCTGAGTACAAGTACTTAATTGAAGGACTGCTTGAGAAACAGATCAACCACTCATGGCTATAGAAATAGCTGTACTGTTATGTTTACCTCTAGATAAACTCCTTAACTCAAAGTGGTGGGGACTTCTTCCATGGTTATTGGGGTCAGAGAGAGAAAGAGCTGCAAAGCTTAATATAAATCTGTATTTTCACAATAAATATGGAGTAATAATGAGTGAGAAGGAGAAAGGTCAGCTCCACTGCTGAAACACACTACAATGTTCACGGTCCAATGTAAAGCCCTGCTCAACTTGGTCATTATAGGGGTCACCATCTGGATCCCTATTTCCACAATCTGAAGGAAAACTGGCAAGCCATCTAAAACAATATAAAGTAATTTGGAAGTATTATTACAAGCCCGAAAATACATATCTTGAAGGGTTCATTACATGGGTGTATACATTTGTCAAAGGTCATCAAACTGTTCTCTCTACATTTTAGTGAATGTAATTATATGCCTCTAACTCTTAAAGCTAACAGAGAAGCCATCATGAGTTTTGTTGAGATGTGTTAGGACACAGAAATAGGAAATCTGAAACAAAAATATTTTGTAAATATTTAGACTTTACCATTAATAGGGGTGCTTGGGCTTCCCTGGTGGCTCAGTGGTTGATAGTCCGCCTGCCGGATGCAGGGGACGCGGGGTTCGTGCCCCATTCTGGGAAGATCCCACATGCCGCACAGCGGCTGGGCCCATGAGCCATGGCCGCGGAGCCTGCGCGTCCGGAGCCTGTGCTCCGCAACGGAAGAGGCCGCAACAGTGAGAGGCCCACGTACCGCAAAAAAAAAAAAGGGGGGGGTGCTTATGATACTAAGGAGGAACAAATGAAAAATATGATAGAGATGAGCAAATAAAGACTTCTCCTACCCCAATAAAGCAGAGGCAATGACTATTTTGATATGACTACCTAAGAATGATTAATCACCGGTTCTCAAACTTGGTTGCTCATTACAATCTCCTGTGAGCTTTGAAAGAACTACTGATGCCTGGGTCCCATACCCAGAAACCCGGTTTAATTGGTCTGGGCTATTACCTGGGCATCAAGGGTTTTAAAAGCCTCCCAGGTGATATTAACATGCAGCAAGTTTTAGGAGCCACTATTTAGTCATTCTCAGACTGAGAACTACTGAATTAATAAATATCCTTTCTTCATCTGAAGCCAATGGAATGAAACTCATTTACCTAAAGTAACACAAAAATGGCTTTAGAAGCATTTGAAGTATTTCAGATTACTATGAAGTATTTCAGATTACTATTTATCTATGTCAGCAGTAGATGCTGCTGACATAGATAAATTGTTTAATACGCAGTCTGTTAAAACGTGTGGGGAATCATCTTTACACGCTACTTAACTTAATGATATGAGCTTTGCTAAAGAAGCTACTTCAGATGAATAAAGAATACCACTTCCTCTCAATCAATGGATTTGTCTCATTCTATCTTAGCCTCTCTTGGATTGTCTACTCTGGCACAAAGATACTGACAGGGACATGAACTGGAGCAGAGAATATGGGTTTTTAGACTCTGCTTCCAGATATACCATTCTGGATCACGTATCATGACTGAACTATGCAAATGGAAGAGAAGAATGACTGCTGACCATCTCTGAAACCTTCCTTTGATAACCTCACACTCACACTAACATTTAACTATGAGGAACCTCTGAGCATCCGTTTGCAGTGTTCTGGCTGTTGGTTGGGTCTTCTTCACAGAAGCACTATTAAGAAACAGTCTTCCATCCCCAGGGACCAGTTAACAATGAGAGGATATGCAGACAAGCATGTATGATGACCAACTCTAGATCTTTTCTAGAAGGAATGAGGGCAGATTCCAATTACTGAGCCAGAATGAGCCCTATTCTTGCCTGTTCTCTAGCCAACAACTCTGTGTGCCCAATCACAGTGATTTATATCCATGATGGAAGGACTAAACTCACAGGGGAAAGATAATCTCATCGAGTCAAAGCCAAATGTAGATAAGCTGATGATCACGGAAGGTTTGAAGCAAGAGAAGCTGGATACAGAACTCTAAACATTTCTTATTATCAGCAAATGTGCACAGCAGCTGCTGGTAATCACCAATCACAATAAGCAGATAGACAGAAAAGGGGAAAATATTGTGGCTGCACCCAAATTCCAAATCTTGGCACCTAACTGAATTTAGTGCAGAGCATCAGCATGAATTCAAATACGTGTGAATCACGGTAATCATGCGAAGTGCTAAATCACACATTTCCTGATTTATCCAAGCTTCCAAAAACACTATATTCTGTGTGCCACAATTTGTACTAAGCTTTTTAGGGTCAAACTTCTAGCGTCACACCACACACACACACACACACACTCTTCCCAACAATGTGCTTTGCTATAGCATTATATAGCAATTATCATATTAAAAGAAATAAAGCATTTGGGTGTGTGAATCAAAGATACTGACAAGGACTTTCATCAACATCAATTTAACAAAAAAAATCCAAAGAACTATATATGTATGTTTGTGTTTGTATATGTATGTTTATCTATCCATCCATTCACACACACACACACAAGCATCCAACCAGAAAATATCCAATATTTATTTTATTAAACAGCAATAGGCCCAATCTCATGGAGTTTATCTTGCAGTTAGGACAGGTTAAAACACAGAGGGGAAATTAAGCACATTAAGGTAAACCCGAGGAATCCCTGTGGTGTTGGGACTGTTCTGTATTTTGACTGTGGTGGTGATACACAAACCTACACTTGTGCTAAAATTGCATAGGACCAAATACACACACACACACACAACACACACACAGTCCAATAAATCTGAGTAGATCTGAGTAATATCAGTAGATTACATCAATGTTAGTAACCTGGTTGTAATATTATGCTTTGCAAGACATTACCATGGGGGGAAACTGGATAAAGGGCACACAGGTCTCTCTGTATTATTTCTTACCGCTGCCTATGAACCTACAACGATCTCCAACTAAAAGGTTTACTTGAGATAAAACTGAAATGCAAAGTGCTTAAGTGCTAAGATAAAAAAAGCACAAGTTGTTATGGGGGCACATAATAGGGCTATATAATCTAGATTGGTAGGTTAAAGAGATTGAGTAGAATGAAATTAAGCAATTGCAAGTTAAAGAAGTCCAGGAATAAAGCTTAGTTTATGCAAACAATGTAGTTTAGTCTAAAACATTATTTCTGAGTATTGTGAGGTAATTTTAAATATTTTCCAGGTGAGAGAAAAGAGATTCTATTGGAGAGGGGGTTAGTCGCCAATTCTTTAAGGAATATGTGATTACATTAATGTTTATGGGTCCAAACTGTAAAAGATATGTGAATCCCTTTATATCTTGTATCTAGAGACACTAAAATGATCTAACAGCAGGGTAGTGAAGGTCATGGATGAGGCTAACCTAGAGGCATGAGCAACATAAACAGGTGCAAAAATTCAAGACAGAGTGCCTGTCAACAAACTGAGAACTGGACAAATATGGGTTGAACGTAAAAGGAGACAGTGGTAGTAAAGAAGGTAAGGAGGGGAAGCATAGCCTTGACTATCCATTCGATATAGATGGTGTAGGAGACAGTTATCAAACTCAGGAAGGGATCACTCCAGGGTTACAGGTATGAGTTTTAAGTGTTTAACTGTACCATTTATTTCCACGTGAATACAAATAAGTGTCAGCTTGTAACTCCTTTTCTTCTTTCTCCTTCTCCTTTCTTTAATGAAACAGTGTAATCTACCTTGTATTTTACACCGGAAAAATGTGTTGGAAAAATTGAGTGGATGTCAAAGGTTACCAGGGGACAAGATAAGCAATTCCAGTTCTTTTTGTTTACAGCATCTCAAACCATGCTGTGTCCTCCCCAAATAGTAAAACTGTATTACATTTTTATTTCACTTTGGAAAGAGATGCACACTACACTTTTTATTGCAAATATTCAAATAATATTCTCGTACTGGGAGTCAATATTGTTTAATAGTCACCTGGACTATATAAGCAGTGACCCTCAATAATTTGAAATGCTTTGAAGGCTGCCAAATAGGTGGCAAAAACACTACTTTTAACTTCAGGATAACAGATTGTATTTCCTTTATGATATCCCTGCCGTGGTGAAAATGGAAATTATTGACTCTGGGAACTCAGCCTACAGTGCTGTTAATCACTGTTTTGCTATTAATTGATTTCCTTAAGAATGAGCCAGAGCCAGCAGGACACTACTTATTAGACCTCTCTCCCACTTGTAATGCAGTGCTTTTAATACTGCATGCAGAGTTTTCGGAGTGAAATGTTTGGTTTTCAGAATAGAGGTACCTTTGTATGGAACAAATAAGAACCAGTCAGTTTAAGCTATATAGTAATACATTGATCCTTTGAAAGGGAGAGACTTGAATTGTCCTTTCCTCTGTCTGCATTATCATAGGTAAATAATTTGAAACTATGTATTCAAATATTCAGTTCAGTCATGTTGCTTGTATTGCAATATGTGCAGAAACCTCAAGATCTTTTATTATTTTGAAATAATACCTAGGAACCCCACTACTTTGTCCAACATACCTAGAACAATCATTTTGTCCAAAAAGGCACCCCAAGTTTCTAGAAACTAGAAGCTAAAAGCTACTTCCTTTTTTTTTTTTCCCCAATATCCATAACCGGCAGTCGAGAGCATGAGGTTAGATATTAAATAAAACTAAAATTCAGAAGGAAAAATTTATAATCTATATTCAAAATAATAGAACACTATGTTGACATGAATATATTTATGGGTATATTTAAACAATGAACACATGTCTATCTTAACTAGGCAAAATTGGAGGACTATTATCTAATACATTAGAAAGTTTGATTGATCGATCATTTTGCCCTTTTTCTTAATAGACTATTACAGCAGTAGACAAAGGAAGAAATAAAGTGCCCAGCTAATCGATCTGTATCATACTGGAAAGGTCAAAATAGAATTGTACATTACTACTGTCAGAAATATATAAAACATTAACGTTTCCATACCATAGTCTCATCACAAAAATTGTAATGGAGACTGAAAAAGACACAATATTCGTCCATTCTTATGACTAAAATAGCTATTAAGTCGGAAATGGAATGGCATAAATCTAATCTCAGGAGAGGTGCTGACTGGAAGAAAATACTACGGATCCATTCCTTTCTTCTGTAGGATCTTGAGTTCTCACTAAAGCCATCCTATATGTACTCAGATATTTTTTCCACAAGAAACCCTCAAAGTGACACATGTGTACCCACGACTTACAATATAACATCTGTTAGAAATAGGCAAAGGCATACATCAAAAGCAAATAATACATTTAGTAAGTAATAAAATATAGAAATAATAAGTATAACTAGCAGTATAGGAACTTGAGAAGAATTATACATAAATGGGAATATTCTGTGAATAGCTTCAAGTTTAATAGATTATGGTATTTTTAAACATACCTTCTGGGCTTCCCTGGTGGCGCAGTGGTTGAGAGTCCGCCTGCCGATGCAGGGCACATGGGTTCGTGCCCCAGTCCGGGAAGATCCCACGTGCCACGGAACGGCTGGGCCCATGAGCCGTGGCCGCTGAGCCCGCGTGTCTGGAGCCTGTACTCTGCAATGGGAGAGGCCACAGCAGTGAGAGGCCTGCGTTACCACAAAAAAAAACAAAAAAACAAAAAAAACAAAACATACCTTCTAACCATTACCTATGTAATTGTGTCACACAGAAACAAATGTGAAAATTACCATATTTACTTTGTATTAATACAGACTTTGTATTGTATTTTGTGGGATTTAAAACAATGGTAATATGTGCATAAGGCATACACACATGTACACATACACCAAACCATAAATCGTATTAATTAATATGCCAAATAGGACAAAACTAGCATAAAAAACAGAGCATAGATTTTTGGAGAGATGAATTTTAAGATGCATTAAAAATGTGAGGCTCGGGGCTTCCCTGGTGGCGCAGTGGTTGGGAGTCCGCCTGCTGATGCAGGGGACACGGGTCCATGCCCTGGTCTGGGAGGATCCCGCATGCCGCGGAGCGGCTGGGCCCATGGACCATGGCCGCTGAGCCTGCGCATCCGGAGCCTGTGCTCCGCGGTGGGAGAGGCCACAGCAGGGAGAGGCCTGCGTACCGCAAAAAAAAAAAAAAAAATGTGAGGCTCTTCTTAGCTTTGAAGACAATTTGTGTTTTTTTTCTGCCTCCTGGCAGTTCAGCTTAAGTTGAAATTTATACAGCACACATCTTATCATAATTCCTACCTCTGAAGAAACTCAGTAATGATACTTGCACTAGAGGCTTGATTGTTATTTTAAAACACTCTTACTTTGGAAAAAATTAGATGTTAAACTCAGCATAATTGCTGAAGACACAATATTTATGAAAAATAAAACTTTCAGAAAAGTTTTTGTTTTGGGGGAAAAAGATTATATTATCAACTTGGCATTAAAAATCAAATGTAAGTCAACAAATATTTGAACACCTATTAAATACAGCACAGTTTGTTATGAAAGACACATTAATAAGCAAAAGGGAATCCTCAAGTAGTTTATAATCCAGTACAGACATAATAAAAAGCTGAATATCATAAATACTACAAAAGACATTAAATTATGCAATGAGGGAAGTTTGTGGAAAAAAGGATAATATGGGAAAAATATCAGAAAATGCTTCAATGAGGATATAAATAGGGCTTCACAAGCAGAAATGTCAGAGGAAAAAACCTGAGGTAGATACTCGACATGAGGAAATAAAAAAGAGACTATAACCAGGCTTCCCTGGTGGTACAGTGGTTGAGAGTCCGCCTGCCAATGCAGGGGACACGGGTTCGTGACCCGGTCCGGGAAGATCCCACGTGCCGCGGAGCGGCTGGGCCCGTGAGCCATGGCCGCTGATTCTGTGCGTCCGGAGCCTGTGCTCGGCAACGGGAGAGGCCACAACAGTGAGAGGCCGGCAAACCAAAAAAAGAGGGGGGACTAGTGTTTGAAGAAACTGTGAGCAATCCAGATACATTAGAAAATAGTTTAAGCACCTAAATAGGTACTGGGATATGAAGGCTGAAAGTATGATTGGCTCATGTTGTGAATAGGCTGAATATGCTAGATTTCACTTGATAGGAAAAGAGGAAACTGAAACTTTTTGAATAAGTATGTGTATGAATAAGAAAGTTTAATTTAGTAATTGTCTTCAGAATGACTTGTGACACTTTTCCAACTCGTTTATTTATCTGTGGAAGTAAATTTTTAATGGCTGGTTAATTATATCACTACATTTTTATTGCAATATAGTACTCATTTAAGCACTTAAAAATGGAAGGTGTACAAAGATTAAATTAAGACACAGTAAATTGACTAAATATTTGGTTTTTATATAAATAAAGGTCATGACCACACTGTTGACATGTAATACTGCTATAGTATAACAATTAAACTTGTGAGTCTACAACAGAAGTCATCTGTAGTTAAACAGGAAACAGTTGAAAAAGACCATGTTAAAACAAAACTACTGGGATTTACAGGTCGGGATTGTAAGTGGCAACAAATTCACTCAGCTCCTGAGTATTTCAAGTTTTACAGTACACATTAAAAATGATTTCTTCCATCAACACTATAAATTCAAACTGTCAGATGTTTATGCATTTTGCAAGTTACACTGATTGAATTGCTTACATGGGAGCGGGGGTCAGAATACCTCCCAATTTGAAGTTTACATCACCCATATGCTAACACAAACACAACTTGTTCCCTTTCCTTCCCTCCTCTCTCCCCACAACAAAGAAGGCAGGGTTTTTTGTTTCTTTTAGGATATTGTTTTAAAGGATTTGTGATGATCAATCTGAACGTCTGAAATTCAGTAATATTTAACTCTTAGACAGCTAAGAGGTTAAAGATGGAAAATAATTTCTCCTAACACTAAGTTAGAAAATCATTTGCATCATACTGTAAACAAGGAAGCAATGTAAAGTGACAAAAACCTGTCCCCAGTACAAAACTGAAAAAATCTAAATTTCAAATCAGCAGAACTGGTCTACTTCCATGTTGACTATATGCCACAATATAAGTGTGAGCTCCGTAAATGCATAGCTAATGCAGGTAGTCTTCCACTGTGGCAAAAGCACAGGATCCAATTCCTGATCGAGCCATCAGTCCTAGACACTGTGTGGCCTGTCCCATGGCTAGGGCAAGTGGAGGTTGCTTTGGCATACTGTGGGTTTCTAATATTGCACTGCTAAGAGCTGAGCACACAGGAAAAATGATACTTTTCCAACTCTATTTTTCAAAGGCTTTTACGTAGATTACAGAGTACTGACTCCTAAAATTGAGTTTATCACTTTATCCATACACCTCACACGGCACCACCAATGCACTCATTTACAGAGGTTGGTATACTGTTTGACACCCAAAAGGAAAGCAAAAAATGCTTTCTGAATGACTGAAAGAATAATACGTATAGAGATGACTAAACTAGTGTGAAGACTAATTTTCTAATCAAGTAGAAATTAAGGCATGAAACAGGACAGGGCACTGGTAATGAAAACAAAGAATGAGTTTTAAGAAAATCGAAGTTGATTCTAAGGTTTTAATCGTGAGGACTTTAAAGAATGGAGAACAAGTCATCAACCTACAAGTGTTAAAGGCAAAGAGTTTAAAAATAGTGGGGGCATTGGTGTTTGGGGACATGTTAAATTTCAACAGCAAATGGAAGACTGAGGTGAAGTTAGGTAGAATAAAGTCATAATCATAGAACAGGATTTCTAGAAACAGGTAATATCTAGAGGTGAGGTTCTGTCAATACTCAACAATATAGAGATGATTAAAACAATGGAAGTATCAAAGTTTAGAAACTATAAAGAGAAATTCAAAGATGTTCACATTTAGAAAGCCTACATTTAAATGAAAAATGGTAAGCAAGGTAAATAGAGAAGTGAGACTGCAGAACAAAGTTATTTGGACTGGTATGAAAAGATTCAGACGATGTTGCTGCTGCTGAAAATGGAAACAATAATATGACATTTAGCTATATGCTAACCACTCTGCCAGTTATTTGTAATGATTTTCAGATTTAGTCCCCAGAACACGTGTATGATGTCTATATTATAATTTTTCCTTTTTTTTTGTTTAAATATAGGGAGAGTGTTGCCCAGAAAGTTTAGAGGAAGGAATGACATCAGGATTCAAAAAAGATTTTGTTTTGAATTTTATTTTTTTTATACAGCAGGTTCTTATTAGTTATCTATTGTATACCTATTAGTGTATATATGTCAATCCCAATCTTGCAATTCATCCCACCACCACCACGCCCTCCCCAACACTTTCCCCCCTTGGTGTCCATACTTCTGTTCTCTACATCTGTGTCTCCATTTCTGCCCTGTAAACTTGTTCATCTCTACCATTTTTCTAGATTCCACATATACGCATTAATATATGATATTTGTTTTTCTTTTTCTGACTTACTTCACTGTATGACAGTCTCTAGATCCATCCACATCTCTACAAATGACCCAATTTCATTCCTTTTTATGGCTGAGTAATATTCCATTGTATATACGTACCACTTCTTCTTTATTCATTCGTCTGTTGATGGGCATTTAGGTTGCTTCCATGTCCTGGTTATTGTAAATAATGCTTCAATAAACATTAGGGTGCAAGTGTCTTTTTGAATTATGGTTTTCTCTGGGTATATGCCCATTAGTGGGATTGCTGGGTCATATGGTAGCTCTATTTTTAGTTTTTTAAGGAACCTCCATACTGTTCTCCATAGTGGCTGTATCAACTTACATTCCCACCAACAGTGCAAGAAGGTTCCCTTTTCTCCACACCCTCTCCAGCATTTATTATTTGTAGACTTTTTGATGATGGTCACTCTGACCAGTGTGAGGTGATACCTACCTATTGAGAAGGTCATATGGTTTTTATTCTTCAATTTGTTAATATGGTGTATCACATTGATTGATTTGTATATATTGAAGAATCCTTACATCCCTGAGATGAATCCCAGTTGATTACGGTGTATGATCCTTTTAATGTGTTGTTGGATTCTGTTTGCTAGTATTTTGTTGAGGACTTTTGCATCTAGAGTCATCACTGATATTGGTCTGTAATTTTCCTTTTTTTGTAGTATCGTTGTCTGGTTTTGGTATCAGGGTGATAGTGGCCTCATAGAATGAGTTTGGGAGTGTTCCTCTTCATTTTTTTGGAAGAGTTTGAGAAGGACGGGTGTTGGCTCTTCTCTAAATGTTTGATAGAATTCACCTGTGAAGCTATCTGGTCCTGGACTTTTGTGTGTTGGAAGATTTTTAATAGAGTTTAAATTTCATTACTTGTGATTGATCTCTTTGTTTTCTATTTCTTCCTTGTTCAGTCTTGGAAGTTTATACCTTTCTAACAATTTGTCCATTTCTTCCAAGTTGTCCATTTTATTGGCATAGAGTTGCTTGTAGTAGTCTCTTAGTATGCTTTGTATTTCTGCAGTGTCCTATGTCACTTCTCCTTTTTCATTTCTAATTTTATTGATTTGAGTCCTCTCCCTCCTTTTCTTGATGAGTCTGGCTAAAGGTTTATCAATTTTGTTTATCTTCTCAAAGAACCAGCTTTAGTTTTATTAATCTTTGCTATTGTTTTCTTTGTTTCTATTTCATTTATTTCTGCTCTGATCTTTATGATTTCTTTCTTCTACTAATTTTGGGTTTTGTTTGTTCTTCTTTCTCTAGTTTCTTTAGGTGTAAGGTTAGATTGTTTGAGATTTTTCTTGTTTCTTGAGGTAGGCTGGTATTGCTATAAAATTCCCTCTTAGAACTGCTTTTGCTGCATCCCATAGGTTTTCGATCATCACGTTTTCATTGTAATTTGTCTCTAGGTATTTTTTGATTTCCCCTTTAATTTCTTCAGTGATCTCTTGGTTATTTAGTAATGTATTGTTTAGACTCCATGTGTTTGTGTTTTTTACATTTTTTTCCTCTGTAATTGATTTCTAATCTCATAGAATTGTGGTCGGAAAAGATGCTTGATATGATTTCAGTTTTCTTAACTTTACCGTAGCTTGATTTGTGACCCAAAATGTGATCTATCCTGGAGAATGTTCCATGCACACTTGAGAAAAAGTGTAATCTGCTGTTTTTAGATGGAATGTCCTACAAGTATCAATTAAATATACTTGGTCTATGATGTCATTTAAAGCTTGTGTTTCCTTGTTAATTTTCTGTCTGGAGGATCTGTCCATTGGTGTGAGGTGTTAAAGTCCCCCACTATTATTGTGTTACTGTCAATTTCCTCTTTTATTGCTGTTAGCAGTTGCCTTATGTATTGAGGTGCTCCTATGTTGGGTACATATATACTTATAATCGTTATATCTTGTTGGATTGATTGCTTGATCATTATGTAGTGTCCTTCCTTGTTTCCTGTAATGTTCTTTATTTTAAAGTCTACTTTATCTGATATGAGTATGGCTACTCCAGCTTTCTTTTGATTTCCATTTGCAAGAAATATCTTTTTCCATCCCCTCACTTTAAGCCTGTATGTGTCCCTAGGTCTGAAGTGGGTCTCTTGTAGACAGCATATATATGGGTATTGTTTTTGTATCCACTCAGTGAGCCTGTGTCTTTTGGTTGGAGCATTTAATCCATTCAAGTTTAAGGTAATTATCGATATGTATGTTCCTATTACCATTTTCTTAATTGTTATGGGTTTATTTTTGTAGGTCCTTTTCTTCTCTTGTGTTTCCCACTTAGAGATGTTCCTTTAGCATTTGTTGTAGAGCTGGTTTGGTTATGCTGAATTCTCTTAGCTTTTGCTTGTCTGTAAAGCATCGAATCTGAATGAGATCCTTGCTGGGTAGAGTAATCTAGGTTGTAGGTTCTTCCCTTTCATCACTTTAAATATATCATGCCACTCCCTTCTGGCTTGTAGAGTTTCTGCTGAGAAATCAGCTGTTAACCTTACGGGAGTTCCCTTGTATGTTTTTTGTCATTTTTCCCTTGTTGCCTTCAATAATTTTTCTTTGTCTTTAATTTTTGCCAACTTGATTACTATGTGTCTCGGTGTGTTTCTCCTTGGGTTTATCCTGCCTGGAACTCTCTGGGCTTCCTGGACTTGGGTGGCTATTTCCTTTCCCTTGTTAGGAAAGTTTTCAACTATAATCTCTTCAAATATTTTCTCGGGTCCTTTCTCTCTCTCTCCTCCTTCTGGGACCCCTATAATGAGAATGTTGTTGCGTTTAATGTTGTCCCTGAGGTCTCTTGAGATTGTCCTCATTTCTTTTCATTCTTTCTTTAGTCTGTTCTGCAGCAGTGAATTCCACCTTTCTGTTTTCCGGGTCACTTATCAGTTCTTCTGCCTCAGTTATTCTGCTACTGATTCCTTCTAGTGTATTTTTCACTTCAGTTATTGTATTGTGCATCTCTGTTTCTTTGTTCTTTAATTTTTCCAAGTGTTTGTTCTTTAATTCTTCTAGGTCTTTGTTAAACATTTCTTGCATCTTCTTGATCTTTGCCTCTATTCTTTTTCTGAGGTCCTGGATCATCTTCACTATCATTATTCTGAATTATTTTTCTGGAAGGTTGCCTATCTCCACTTCATTTAGTTGTTTTTCTGGGATTTTATCTTGTTCCTTCATCTGGTACATAGCCTTCTGCCTTTTCATTTTGTCTATCTTTCTCTGACTGTCTCAAAAAAGGTATTTTTGAGCTTTAGTACCCTTGACCTTAACCTTAAGAATATTTCCCTTAATAATAAGAAAATCAAAAAAGGAGAAAAATTCGAGACTATACACCCCAGTATCCATTTTCAATGGGAGTAGGATAAATCTGCAAACCTGTCCCACAGTATTTGCATATATGAGGCAGAAGAATAAATGATGAAAGCCTGAGCAGAGAGGAAGAAGTCATACGTAACTGCCTTCAAGTTGGAGTGGGAGTGAAGGAATGGGAAGGCTAATGGAAAAGCCAGCATAACCTTTGGAAAGCTTCCAGTTCTGACATACTCGATACTGTTTGAGTGTGGGTACAGGTGCAAAAAATGAGAGCCTGGTGGAAAGTTGATTAAAAGCAGGGGTGGGGAAAGTCTATATTTTTCTCCAGGCTTTATACCCAATGTAGGTGCACAATGTGGAATGTATTTTGTGCATTAGGTTCATCTCGGACTACCTGACCTTTTGCCTAAGTAGATCCAGAAAATCAGCAGCCAGATTTATTGCACCCAGGCAGGACAGCTGACTGCTTTACAGTAAATTCAATGCACACAGAGTTTCCAATAAATTTTTAGTACCTGATTTGTAAATATAAATGAGCTGCCAACATTTAAGGATGAATGATTTAGACAAAGCAAGCAAATGGAAAATAGGAAATGGTGACAATGATGAAAGAAAAAATATATATTAATAATGCCTTCAGAGATACTGGAGAAGTATTAAACAATACTAAAATATCATTTAGAGAAAAAGAAAGGGGTCTTGGAAATGTAAATATAATAGCTATAAAATTAGAAAAATATTTGGAAGAAAAGTCAAGTCTTATCTCAGGAAAATAAAAAGAAGACAAGATGATGTTCAATAGGAGGAAACAGATTAGAAAATTAGTAGAGAAATTGAAGTAATCAAAAATCTGGCTATGAGAACTTCAACAAAAGGAGAAAAGTGAAACTAAAGGAAATGAACTTCTGAAACCAATCATTAAAATAAAAATCTCAGAAATAGGTACACGGTTTTTCAGAGAGATAGGGTCCAAAAAATGCTTGGTACAGGGAATGAAAACGACTCTCTTATTAAAACATTTTACCATGAAATTTTAGAACATAGAAAGTAAGAGGAAATTCCTAAATGGGGTGTAAGTCCCCAATTCAATGTTATTCACTGCCTTAATATTTGGTAAAATCTGGACTGTGTCAATGGCCTGCTCCCCACCCCACTCTGCTCCTGCAGAGAAGGTTCCCTAGCCAAACAACACTCCTTATCAAAGAGATCGGGCAGAGTTCCTACCTATCCCTGGGGTTCAGTTCCCTGTCAGCCCAGGGGATTTAGACAAGCCAATCACATCCTCCCACAGGTGTGAAGTGCAGCCCAACCCCTTGGTATTACAAAGCCTGCCTCTCCTGCCCCCCTGCCCTTTACCCAAGTGCACCTCCCTGAAGTATCCTCCTCCCCTGGACAGTAAGTACACGTGACTAATAAAACCCTGTTAATATCCTCTGCTCAGTGTCAGGGTCATATGTTCAGACATCCCTGTAGCCATAGAGTGTGAGACCCTCCCTCATTAACGGGGTGAATAGGAGACAAACACTAAAATATTTGAAAGAATAGGCAGGTCCAGTACAAAGGATGGTGAATCAGAATGACAGATTCTCAAATGCAGCAGTAGAAACAAGAAGAATTTTGAATAATGTTTTCAAAATTCTGAGGAAAAATCTATTTACAACTTCAAATGCTCCATCCCTTCAGATTACCTAATAAATATCAGAGAAGAATAAAAGTACTTTTAGACTTTCAAAGTATAGAAAATTTGACTCTCCTGTGCCTTTTTCAGGAAGCTATCTAAGGATGATTTCTGTCAAAACAAGGAAATAAACCAAGAGATAAGAGAACTGTGATCCAGGCAACAGGATATCTAACACAGCAGAAAGGTGAAAAAAAATCCCAGGATCATGGCAAAAAGGAAGTATCCATATGATAGTTGTATAGTAGGCCTAGAGTACATATTTTAGCAGAAGGTCAAATGTCTCCACTAGGCAGGTATTCAGAAAAATAAAATATGCTTGAAAAAGAGATAAAGGCTATGATCATATGAAAAAATGAGGCATTTCACAGAGCTTTTCTGGGGTGACAGTCATAGGCTGAAAGTAAACCAAGTCAAAAGGGGGCAATTTTTAACTCCAGTAAAAAAAAAAAAAAAAAAAAAAAAAAAAAAGAAGTAGAGGAAGTAAATGTAATCAGATGCATTTTCTTGGCTCAGCAGTGAACAATATTTAAAAAGTCATCATGGAAACACAATGTTTTTAAGCAAAAATTGAGGCATAATTATATTGAGAGGAAAATAGAGGGTAAAATTGAGTCAAAATGATTAAATCTTACGAAAGAAGTTGTCAGGTAAGATTTAAATTGATTAAGCAAGATATAACACTACATTGATATTCTTTTGACCTATGGAGATAATTACCAAATAAAATAGCTAAATTTTAAATGTGTTTGTCTCTGAGGTGTAGGACAGGTCTTAAAGTGTCAAGGAATAATTTCTAAAAAATAATCATTTCAGGGATAGTTGTTTTTTTTAACCAGTTTTATCTGACAACACATTTATTTCAAATAAATACTAATTTAAAAAAGCAATTTGGCTTATATTTCTGATTATTAAAAATGTGTTCCATAGTCATGCCCCCTAACAAGTCACTTGAGGTTTTCTAATATTTTTCTGTTGAAAATATAAGTGTAATTGCTTGCAGTATGACAATTTTTGCTATATTAATTCTACTTTTTTTTTGCTTCATGTTAGTGCAGCTCATTCCCCTTCAGCTCACATGGTAAATTAATTGGACTCTTCTTAAGAATCCTTTTGATACTCTCATTAAGATTACCCATTTGAGATCAAATTACGTTAAAAGTAAAATGGTTTCTGAGTTCCAATTTATCTCTAGTTTATGGCAATTGGGAACCTAATTTATCTAATGATGATCATCCTAAACTGCTAGGCCATGGGTGGTAATGGGTACCCAATCATTTCTTAGAATATTGTATTTCTAAAGATTCTAGTTATAAATCAAGATGTAAAAAAATAAGTTGATTCATTAAAAATCTATAGTAAAGTTAAAAAGCTACTCTCATAAAAAGGTTTTTAAATGTCTGCTAATTCATTTTGAGTCTAACTGATATAATGATGTAATGAAAGATCATTTTGGAATTGAGTTTGAATTTCTACATTTGGAAACTAAATATTACCCAGATTGGACCCTGGGACCTAATTTGCATCCAATCTAATATTCAAATCCATTGTCTTTTGGCTTTTCAAAAATAATCCTTATATTAAATATGTTTTTACTTATCCAAAAATCATCTTTATATTTGTAAGAACACATATATTGCTGTTTGGTTCTAAAGTTATGGTCACATGAAGATATACATAAAGGTGCATTTAGTATTGTGCTTAAATCCAATATAAATCTTCAGTTTGGCACCATGGTTAAGGAATGAGGGGGTCTATAAATAGCAGCAGCCATAGCAATAACTGTTGGGGAGAATATAAATCATGGGAAACTTCGGAGAGCTATGCCACCTGAGAGTATAATAAAAAGAGGAAAAGGGGAGCAGTTAAACAGGTATACCAAGGGGTATAAAACACCAGTGACATACTTGAGGGTAAAGAATATTTCAAAAATGTATCCCTAAACTAACATCTCATTTTATGCATAAGAAATATCACAATATTCCCATCAAGTATCAACAGAAGATAAATACACATCAAACAACTTCCAATTAAAAAACAGCCGATTCAAAACAAACACACTGAGAAGGATAGCAAATAGTGCATGCATTCTATCACTATATCAAATTGTTTCAAGAGTCACAGGACTGAATGAAATAATTTCAGTGGTTTCTGTAAACTGTATGGCAATTCTCATCACTTCAAATAAGATATGTAGGCAAATAAACTTACTTTTATAACTGTCTAGTATGCTTTTCTTAAAACATACCCATAAGCCACATAAATCCTCATTTCTCCTTGTGTAGTTTCATCTATACTTAAGGTTTACTAAATTCTAACAAGCTATAGTACCAAATAATTGGCACTCTGCTGTAACAGATGGAAATCATGTGTACATGGAAGCGAGGTAAAATAAAATTGACAGCTGAAATCTGAAGTTAACATAGGAATCACCATAAAACCTAGCAACTCTGAATCAAGGAAATTGATAGAGGTGATATCCCCTCTATGTTATTACATATATACCTCTGTGATTTGTTAACTAATTGAATAAGGGTATTTGTCATATTCTTGTCTAAGAACATGACAGTGTCCAAATGTAAGGAAGAGTAGAAGAAAGTCTCTCTGATGAAGGAAAAAAACCAAACAAAACCTTTTTAACAAAGCATCCAATGCTATATTTAACCAGATAAAAGAAAGTGAAGGGAGGTCACTAACCGGATAACTTACTGATACATCTTGTTATTGGAAATTGATAGTAACACATGTATCATTCACGCTGCCTCAGTTGGTCCTCTGCTTTCTGTGTGTGTGTGTGTGTGTGTGTGTGTGTGTGTGTGTGTGTGTGTGTGTGTGTGTGTCGGGGGGCGGTGTAGGGTGAAGCTTTAGAAAGTTAATTTTGACCTGCACGTGTTTATGACTATGACTAACAGATGATCTGTCCTTTCCTTGAAAAAAAAAACTGAGTTCACTATTTCTAAAACTGTAGAACTAACTCAGTTCTCTGCTAGTGCTCATGCCTGTATTGGCTGTTATCTCACTGCAGGAAGATGCCAGTTTAGCTGCCTGAAGGGCTGAACAGAGTACCTTGGTTTGTCCTACTGATGCATCAATCGCTATCACTCAGAACACAGGGGATAGGAAATTGACAGAAAACACCACAATGGCAAATTGACACATACTTATACTAAACATTTCCCTGTGAAATTCAATATTAATTTTCTATAGATGGGAAATTGTCTACAAAATAAAAATGTCTTGAATTATCATTCCATGATAATATGGAGTTTATTCATAGTTTAAATTGATGTGGCCTGTAGAGTTTCTGTAAAGCAAATATAACAGGAAAGAATAGTATGTAACATCATGTTACATTTCACAGAGTAGCCTTGTTCATTTCAGCAAAGAGCCTGCAGAAGAAAATTTGTGGAGAGAGAGATGGCAGGACCCTGACAAAAAATGTGTCCACAGACAGGCAAGATTTTGAGCCCAATAACATCCTTGTGCTGATGAGATTAGTTTGCTTTATAATCTACTGCTAGCAAACTAACTTTGACACTCTCATAGAAGAACACTGGGGAGATGCTGAAAATAAAGTGGAGAGGAAACTTGTATTATTAATGCAGGTGCGAGAGAAAAAGATACCATTTATTGTAAAGAGAATCTTACCAGACTTACGTTCTTAAAATGTGTAAAAATAATGATTTATTTTTCTAAAAGTATAGAACAGAATCCCATTGTGCAACTACTAAAAATTACAAGCTAAATTACTTTGTTTTGTGTGTTACTAATTTAATAAGCACTTCAGGAGTAAAAATCTGTCTTGATAATGGATTGCACTGAACCAGTAGAGCTAAAGATCTAATGTATCCTTTTTCTTAGTGATTCATGCTATCATTTTGTTGGGGAACTAAACCTGGAAGATTTATCTTATTTCCTCAGAAAGGTATACATATTCATACCGCAAAGGGAACTTAAATATGCCTAATTGAAATTTCTAATTTCTCAAATGAGATAATTGTAGCCCATATGGTTGATGCTCATGCCCAACGGCATAGAATAAACCATTAATATGAACCTTCTTACTCTTATGAGCCACTCTGTTCTGCTATATCACACGTTGTCCATGCTTCTGTGAAGCTGAAAAAAGTCTAACTTGATATGTGACCTGGTAATGTTGGATATAAATATTTTAAAATCTTGGAGGAAATCTCATGTTTACTTCTATGTATCTGATGCAGAAACCTTTAAGTTTGTCCAATGCACACAGAAATTGGTTATTTATCAAATATGATATTCCTATTCTCATCCTAGTGATTTTGCTTACATGAAATATTTGGGTGAAGAAGATAAAAAGGCCACCATTTCAAAACAGTACAGTAGGGAATTGTGGTGATAAATAGTTTTTCAAATACATGATGACAGATGCCATTAAAAGGCACAAGCTGTTAAATCTTGAATCTCATATGTGCTTTGTTCTTGATTTCTAAATTTATCCCAGGTTGTTTTCAGAACTTAAAACACAGTCATGGGAGGTTGGTGATTAGAGAAACTATTTGAAGTTTCACAATCAGAACAGCTGGTCCAGAGATGACAGAAGATGATGCTGAGTCTTATGAAGAAAATGCAAAGTAGTAATTGGGGAATGTTTTGGCAAGTAATAAGAGAAACCAACAAGACTTATTGCAGGTGTCAAATCGCATTTAGGTTATATATGTTTTCCTGACCCAGTGTTTCAACTGGCCCTCTTACATCTAAGTGAAAAAACTGTATGATTATCTGAAAAATATAGAAAGGAATAGAGTTTGATTTCAAAACAGGCATAAAACTAATACACGGAAGGAGTACTGAAAGAACAGGTCACAAGTTCTAGGGCATAAAATCATCATCATCTTTCATGTAAACGACTACAATCACTTCCTAACTAGTTTCCCTGAATAAATCTTCCTCCCTTAGACTATTCTTTCTAGAGAATACAGAGTGACTATTTTTTTTTTTTTTGACTCAGGTCATCTTATTATTCTACTCCAAATTCCCCCATATTTAGAATAAAATTCAAACTCTTTCTCTTTGCCTAAATAGCTCTATATGTTTGGTTCCTGACTACTTCTCTATCAATCCCTGTTTCTCTCCCATGCTTAGAATACAGTGGCCACCTCGCTGTTTATCAAACATGCCAATTATCAATCCATTTCAAGATCTTTGCCCTTGATGTGTCCTTCATCTGGAATAGTCTTCCCCAGATATTTGCATAACTGGCTCTCAGACTTAAATCAAGTTCACTTTCAAATGTCAGCTTGTTGCCACATTATCTGAAGCAGAATTTCCAGTGACTTTATATCCTTAGCCTACTTTATTTTTTTTCCTATTACATATCATCACTTGTATTCTATTTTTTTTTTTTTTTGCGGTACGCAGGCCTCTCACTGTTGTGGCCTCTCCCGCTGTGGAGCACAGGCTCCGGACGCACAGGCTCAGTGGCCATGGCTCACGGGCCCAGCCACTCCACCATGCATGTGGGATCTTCCTGGACCGGGGCACGAACCCGTGTCTCCTGCATCGGCAGGTGGGCTCTCAACCACTGCACCACCAGGGAAGCCCCTTAAGAATTTTTTTTATAGTTCTAGAGAAATGTCACTCTAGAGCCTTTCTAAAAAATGCTGTATTTAAAAATGAAAGTAATTTTTCAAATCCTGAGACTTTCCCAAAATGCTGAATTTAAAAATGAAAGTAGTTCTTCAAATCTCAGCATCTGTCTCCAGATTCTTTTAACTGTAGGTATAGGATGAACAGCGTCCTTGGTCTCCCTTCAATTCTCTGTGCTTCTTGTTCTTTAATTTTACATCCCCAGGGCATGTTTCCTCAAGATCATCTTCAGATTATGCTCCTGTTCTGCTCTAACTTACACAGTTTGTACTTTCTCCTTCCTCTCAAGAAAGATCACTTGACTGGTGATAGTGATTATGATAATTTTTAATTTGTGGTAATTTGTGTTTTCACTGGGGACTTACTACTTACCAGAAACTTATTACAAACAGTAGTTTAGTTCCTATTCCTAAATTATACAGGGGGAAATTTAAGCTTAGCCAAGTTGAATAACTTTGTCCATGGTCCATGCCACCTTTCTTGTCACCACAAATCCCAACCCATGAAAGATCAACTGCCATGGGTGATAAGACAGAAGAATGCTGTGTTCAGTTCCACAGATTCTTAGAGGCAAAACTCTCACTTGACTCCCTAAAGTGCTGCATCATTGACTATGGTGTTTCATAAGGTTCTCTGTTTCTGCTTTAAGGGACCTCCCTTGGTTTTCAGTCCCAGATGACCACAGTAAGTTGTCTCTAGTTCACAGCAAAGGTACCAATCCCATACACACGCCCTGCAAATAAGATGAGCTCCACGTATCGGTCTCCATTAGGCCTGATGAGCTAGTTTTTGGGAAAATGTAAGTTATAAGGTACATATATATTTTCTCTGAAATACAATAACTGTGTTTTGCATGCTATGCAAATTAAGCTCATATATCCATATATATGCTATGTAAATATAGACTGATAGGTATATATAAGCATAGATATAGATATAGAAATAAGACACAGTACAAAGCAGTGGTTCAGAGCCTGGCTTCTGAATCAGACTGCCTGGATTTGAATCTCAGCTCTGTGAACACTTTCTTCATGTATAAATTGATTTGATATCTGAAGTGCAGTCTAAAGGCAGAAATAATCACAACACTATAAACAAAACAAAAAGGAAGAAAGAAAAAGAAATAACCTTTGAAGCCTAATAACTTAGATTCAAATCAGAGCCCCGCTACTTACCGGATATATGATCTTGGCTGACTTATTTCACTTCTTTCTTCCTCACTTTCCTAATCTATAAAATGAGAATAAAATTCCAGTCACCTCATACAGTTCTGAGGAATAAAGAAGAGTGTAACTTAGACTCTCATCTGGTACATTACAAAAACTGTAAAAATGTTAGCTATTATCACCATTCAGTCTATTCAGAAACCAGGGAACAGAAAGGGCTACTATTCATTAAAGGCTTCTCAGGGTTAGCATATGGTTTGCAAAAAATATGGATTGCAACCTCCACTAGAAATGCTTTCTCTCTACTTGAATATGAAAGAACATACAAGGGCTTAACGTTCTTTGACAATTATCGTTCTTTAAAATTCCAGTAGTGAATGATACAGCTGCTCATAAAACAAAAAGACAAAAAAAAAAACATATACAATTTAATTATATTAAATCGCATTCTGTAGCTTAGTCATTGGGAAAATGTTTGGGGTTGTTTCATTTGCTATTAGCTCTCACTTTATGTTCATTACCATTCCTGAGGTCTTCCCATTTTAGTTTTCTAGGATTGAAAGGCTTATTTTATAAATTATTCATGTGTGTTGTCATATTTGACTTTCCTAGATCCTTAAACTTCACTGTCAAATTTTTATACTGTTGGGGGTGTCTGTATGGTTTCTTTAGTGTATCTTTAATCCTGTATTTGTAAATCATAACTTGGGCTTGATGATCATTAGGGCAGCTTGTATAAATACGCAACTTACTTTTCCACCGAAGAACTGTCAACAGCTGCCGGCTTTTCTCTGATGCACCTGAAAACAAAAGAATAAGTATCAGTAGAAACAAGTTACATAAGTGACAAACTAAGGCACTGTTTCTGTGTAGTAGTAGAGCCAAACCCTAAAGGCAGATGAAGATTTATGTCCAATTCCTATACCAGTTAGGCTGGCTTTGAAGGTCATGGTTAACTCAGTATCCTCAGTATCAGTGGAAAATCATAGTCTACTCCCTTAAATGTGACACCCTTTGGAAGAGTAATTTGGGTTCCACTTGATAAGTTACTGTCAGAAATAAAGGTTATCTGATAAGAATGTGATTATCAGAAATGACATATGAGTTTATCTGGTTTTTGATAAATGATCACAGGACCCCATGGGGCCCCAATCAACTACCACTGATAAGAATTAATATGTAAATAGCTCATACAGCTCAACATCAAAAATATAAACAACCTGATTTAAAAATGGACATTTTTCCATAGAGGAAATGCAGATGGCCAACTGGCCCATGAAAAGATGCTCAACATTCTTAATAATCAGGAAAATGCAAATCAAAACCACAATGAGGTATCACTTCACACCTATTAGAATGGCTATCATCAAAGAGAACACAAATAACAAATGTTGGTGAGGATGGGGGAAAAAAAGGAACCTTTGTACAATGTTGGTAGGAATGTAAATTGGTTCAGCCACTGTGGAAAACAGTATGAAAGTTTCTCAAAAAACTAAAAACAGAACTACCATATGACCCAGCAATGCCACTCTTGGGTACGTATCCAAAAAAACCCAAAACACTGATTTGAAAAGATACATGCACTTCAATGTTCACAGCAGCATTATTTACAATTGCCAAGATATGGAAGTAACCTAAGTATCCATCAACAGGTGAATAGCTAAAGAAGATGTGGAATATATATACAACAGAATACTACTTAGCCATAAAAAATGAAGTTTTTTACTTGCAGCAACATAGATGGACTTAGAGAGCATTACGCTAAGTGAAATAAGTCAGAGGAAGACAAACACTGTATGGTATCCATTATATGTGGAACATAAAAAATACAACTAGGGAATATAACAAAAAAGCAGACTCACAGATATAGAGAACAAACTAGTGGTTATCAGTGGGGAGAGGGAAGGGGGAAGAGGCAATATAGGGGTAAGGAATTAAGAGGTACAAACTATTACATATTAAAAGAAAGGAGCAAGGACATACTGTACAACACAGGGAATATTGCTGATATTTTACAATAACAATAAATGGAACAGAACCTTTACAAATTGTCAATTACTATATTGTACACCTATAATTTATATAATATTGTCCACGAACTATACTTCAAAAAAGAAAAGAATTCATAGTAAACTCTAATGCCTCTTTTGATCATTTCACCTAAAGTAATGATTTCAGGATAATTTTTTTTAATTTATATATTCAGAGTATGAAAATTATAAAACTGTAATATTATTTTATGAAAAAATGGCATGTCTAAATAACAAAAATTGCTAAAATAACCAGCTGAGCTTCCCCGTGCAGCTGTAACCAGAGTAGTCATCCATCCACCAGCTCTAGTTTGTCTAAGGGGAGGCAAGATGCTCAAGAGAATTCCTGTAATTAAGAAATCTAGGAAGAGGAACCAAGATGGCAGAGTAGAAGGAGGTGCTCTCACTCCCTCTTGTGAGAACACCAGAATCACAACTAGCTGCTGGACAATAATTGACAGGAAGACACTGGAACTCACCAAAAAAATACCCCACATCCAAAGACAAAGGAGAAGCCACAATGAGACAGTAGGAGGGGTGCAATCACAGCAAAATCAAATCCCATAACTGTTGGGTGGGTGGCTCACAGACTGGAGAACACTTACACCACAGAAGTCCACCCACTGGAATGAAAGTTCTGAGCCCCATGTCAGGCTTCCCAACCTGGGGGTCTGGCAATGGGAGGAGGAATTCCTAGAGAATCAGACTTTGAAGCCTAGTGGGAATTGATTGCAGGACTTCAAGAGGACTGGGGGAAACAGAGACTACACTCTTGGAGGGCACACACAAAGTAGTGTGTGCATGGGGACCCAGGTGAAGGAGCAGTGACCCCATAGGAGACTGAACCAGACCTACCTGCTAGTGTTGGAGGGTCTCCTGCAGAGGCGGGGGGGGCTGTGGCTCACCGAGGGGACAAGGACATTGGCAGCAGAAGTTCTGGGAAGTACTCCCTTGCATGAGCCCTCCCAGAGTCTGTCATTAGCCCCGCCAAAGAGCCCAGGTAGGCTCCAGTGTTGGGTTGCCTCAGGCCAAACAACCAACAGGGAGGGAACCCAGCCCCACCCATGAACAGTCAAGCGGGTTAAAGTTTTACTGAGCTCCGCCCACCTGAGCAATAGTCAGGACTACCCACCACCAGTCCCTCCCATCAGGACACTTACACAAGACTCTTAGATAGCATCATCCACCAGAGGGCAGAGAGCAGAAGCAAGAAGAACTATAATCCTGCAGCCTGTGGAATAAAAAGCACACTCACAGAAAGACAAGGTGAAAAGGCAGAGAGCTATGTACCAGATGAAGGAACAAGACAAAACCCCAGAAAAACAACTAAATGAAGTGGAAATAGGCAACCTTCTAGAAAAAGAATTCAGAATAATGATAGTGAAGATGATCCAGGACTTCAGAAAAATAGAAAATGACCTAAAAAAACAAACCCATAACGATTAAGAAAATGGTTATAGGAACAGACATATTGATAATTACCTTAAACTTGAATGGATTAAATGCTCCAACCAAAAGACACAGGCTTGCTGAATGGATACAAAAACAAGAGCCATTTAGATGCTGTCTACAAGAGACCCACTTCAGACCTAGGGACACATACAGACTTAAAGTGAGAGGATGGAAAAAGATATTTCTTGCAAATGGAAATCAAAAGAAAGCTGGAGTAGCCATACTCATATCAGATAGAGTAGACTTTAAAATAAAGAATGTTACAAGAGACAAGGAAGGACACTACATAATGATCAAGCGATCAATCCAAGAAGAAAATATAACAATTATAAATATATATGCACCCAACACAGGAGCACCTCAATACATAAGACAACTGCTAACAGTTCTAAAAGAGGAAATTGACAATAACACAATAATAGTGGGGGACTTTAACACCTCACTTACACCAATGGACAGATTATCCAAAATGAAAATAAATAAGGAAACAGAAGCTTTAAATGACACAACAGACCAGATAGATTTAATGGATATTTATATGACATTCCATCCAAAAACAGCAGATTACACTTTCTTCTCAAGTGTGCATGGAACATTCTCCAGGATAGATCACATTTTGGGTCACAAATCAAGCCGCAGTAAATTTAAGAAAACAGCATCTTTTCTGACCACAATGCTATGAGATTAGAAATCAATTACAGGGAAAAACCGTAGAAAACACAAACACATGGAGGCTAAACAATACGTTACTAAATAACCAAGAGATCACTGAAGAAATTAAAGAGGAAATCAAAAAATACCTAGAGACAAATGACAATGAAAACACGACAATCCAAAACCTAATGGATGCAGCAAAAGCAGTTCTAAGAGGGAAGTTTGCAGCAATACAAGCCTACCTCAAGAAACAAGAAAAATCTCAAATAAACAATCTAACCTTACACCTGAAGGAATTAGAGAAAGAAGAACAAACAAAACCCAATGCTAGCAGAAGGAAAGAAATAATAAAGAGCAGAGCAGAAATAAATGAAATAGAAACAAAGAAAACAATAGCAATGATCAATAAAACTAAAAGCTGGTTCTTTGAGAAGTTAAACAAAATTGATAAACCATTAGCCAAACTCATCAAGAGGGAGAGGACTCAAATCAATAAAATTAGAAATGAAAAAGGAGACGTTACAAGAGACACCACAGAAATTCAAAGCATACTAAGAGACTACTACAGGCAACTCTATGCCAATAAAATGGACAACCTGGAAGAAATGGACAAATTCTTAGAAAGGTATAACCTTCCAAGACTGAACCAGGAAGAAACAGAAAATATAAACAGACCAATCACTTCAATTTCAAGTAATGAAACTGAAACTGTGATTAAAAATTTTCCAACAAAAGCCCAGGACCAGATGACTTCACAGGTGAATTCTATCAAACATTTAGAGAACAGCTAACACCCATGCTTCTCAGACTCTTCCAAAAAATTGCAGAGGAAGTAACACTCCCAAACTCATTCCATGAGGCCACCATCACCCTGAAACCCAAAGCAGACAAAGATACTACAAAAAAGAAAAATTACCAATACCACTGATGAATATAGATGCAAAAATCCACAACAAAATACTAGCAAACAGAATCCAACAAAACATTAAAAGTGTCATAAACCATGATCAAGTGGGATTTATCCCAGGGATGCAACGATTCTTCAATATATGCAAATCAATCAATGTGATACATCATATTAATAAATTGAAGAATAAAAACCCTATGATCATCCCAATAGATGCAGAAAAAGCTTTTAACAAAATTCAACACCCATTTATGATAAAAGCTCTCCAGAAAGTGGGCATAGAGGGAACCTAACTCAACATAATAAAGGCCATATACTACAAACCCACAGCACACATCATTCTCAATGGTGAAAAACTGAAAGCATTTACTCTAAGATCAGGAACAAGACAAGGATGTCCATTCTCACCAGTATTATTCAAAATAGTTTTAGAAGTCCTAGCCACAGCAATCAGAGAAGAACAAGAAATAAAATGAATACCAATTGGAAAAGAAGAAATAACACAGTCACTGTTTGCAGATGACATGATACTATACATAGAGAATCCTAAAAATGCCACCAGAAAACTACTAGAGCTAATCAATGAATGTGGTAAAGTTGCAGTATACAAAATTAATGCACAGAAATCTCTTGCATTCTTATACACTAATGATGAAAAATCTGAAAGAGAAATTAAGGAAACAATCCCATTTACCACTGCAACAAAAAGAATAAAATACCTAGGAATAAACCTACCTAGGGGGACCAAAGACCTGTATGCAGAAAAGTATAAGACACTGATGAAAGAAATTAAAGATGATACCAACAGATGGAGAGATATACCATGTTCTTGGATTGGAAGAATCAATATTGTGAAAGTGACTATACTACCCAAAGCAATCTACAGATTCAATATAATCCCTATCAAATTACCAATGGTATTTTTTACAGAACTAGAACAAAAAAATCTTAAAATTTGTATGGAGACACAATTGATCCCAAATAGCCAAAGCAGTCTTGAGTGGAAAAAACTGGAGTGGGAGGAATCAGACTCCCTGACTTCAGACTATACTACAAAGCTACAGTAATCAAGACAATATGGTACTGGCACAAAAACAGAAACAGATCAATGGAACAAGATAGAAAGCCCAGGGATAAACCAATGCACCTATGGTCAACTAATCTATGACAAAGGAGGCAAGGATATACAATGCAGAAAAGACAGTCTCTTCAATAAGTGGTGCTGGGAAAACTGGACAGCTCCATGTAAAAGAATGAAATTAGAACACTCCCTAACACCATACACAAAAATAAACTCAAAACGGATTTGAGATCTCAGTTTAAGACTGGACACTATAAAACTCTAAGAGGAAAACATCAGAAGAGGACTCTTTGACATAAATCACAGCAAGATGTTTTTTGATCCACCTCCTATAGTAATGGAAATAAAAACAAAAATAAACAAATGGGACCTAATGAAATTTCAATGCTTCTGCACAGCAAAGGAAACCATAAACAAAATGAAAAGACAACCCTCAGAATGGGAGAAAATTTTGCAAATGAATCAATGGAGAAAGGATTAATCTCCAAAATATATAAACAGCTCATGCAGCTCAATATCAGAGAAACAAACAACCCAATCCAAAAATGGGCAGAAGGCCTAAATAGACATTGCTCCAAAGAAGACATACAGATGGCCAAGAGGCACATGAAAATCTGCTCAACATCACTAATTAATAGAGAAATGTAAATTAAAACTACAATGAGGTATCACCTCACACAAGTTAGAATGGGCATCATCAGGAAATCTACAAACAACAAATGCTGTTGAGGGTGTGGAGAAAAGAGAACTGTCGTGCACTGTTGGTGGGAATGTAAATTGATACAGCCACTATGGAGAACAGTATGGAGGTTCCTTAAGAAACTAAAAATAGGGCTTCCCTCGTGGCACAGTGGTTGGGAGTCTGCCTGCCGATGCAGGGGACACGGGTTTGTGGCCTGGTCCAGGAGGATCCCACATGCCGCGGAGCGGCTGGCCCTGTGGGCCATGGCTGCTGGGCCTGCATGTCCGGGGCCTGTGCTCCGCAAAGGGAGAGGCCATGACAATGAGAGGCTGTGTACCGCAAAAACAAAAACAAAACAAAAAAAACCCCTAAAAATAAAATTACATATGATCCAGCAATCCCAATACTGGGCATATACCCAGAGAAATCCATAATTCAAAAAGACGCATGCACCCCAATGTTCACTGCAGCACTATTTACAATAGCCAGGTCATGGAAGCAACCTAAATGCCCATCGACAGACAAATGGATAAAGAAGTTGTGGTACATATATACAATGGAATATTACTCAACCATAAAAAGGAATGAAATTGGGTCATCTGTTGAGACATGGATGGATCTAGAGACTGTCATACAGAGTGAAGTAAGTCAGAAAGAGAAAAACAAATATCGTATATAAACGCATGTATGTGGAACCTAGAAAAATGGGACAGGTGAACCGGTTTGCAGGGCAGAAGCTGTGACACAGATGTAGAGAACAAACGTAGGACACCAAGGGGGGAAAGCCGTGGTGGGGTGGGGATGGTGGTGTGATGAATTGGGCGATTGGGATTGACCTGTATGCACTGATGTGTATAAAAGTGATGACTAATAAGAACCTGCTGTATAAAAAAATTAAATTAAATTAAATTAAAAAATTAAAAAAAACAACTAATACTAAACTTTCATTGGGTTATTTGTATGGAAGTATGTTAATATAAATGTTTCAGACATTACATGAAATTCCTAAAAACCTTATGTGTTCTGGTATAATGTTATAAGTAATAATTCTAGTTATTATTTTTATTTTATTTTTTTTGTGGTACACGGGCCTCTCACTGTTGTGGCCTCTCCTGTTGTGGAGCACAGGTTCCGGACGCGCAGGCTCTGCGGCATGTGGGATCTTCCCAGACCGGGGCACGAACCCATGTCCTCTGCATCAGCAGGAGGACTCTCAACCACTGTGCCACCAGGGAAGCCCTAGTTATTATTTTAAAATGTGTATCTCAGAAATAACTAAATTTCCTTGTCAATTGCATTATTATGAACTTTCATCAAATCTTTAACCGTGGTCATTTTTAAGTTTTTTGTCATTTACAGACAGTTCTGGGTGTACTCTGATGCTTTTGCAAAAATGTTCCTATAAAAGGGTTCCATCTTCAGGAAATTCATGGAAAAGACTCTGACAAGCACAGGTTTCTGGTAACTGACTATATTGCTGAACTGAATGAATAAGCATTTTCAGGACTGTAATGGAAAACTGATGAATTCATAAAAGTGCTAACAAAAGATCAAGATGAAAAAAAACAATTGCATGGGATTGAATGAACTGATGAGGATGATTATAATTTTTGTGACTTTGAATAAAAAAAGAATTTTTTAGTAATAAAACACTAAACAAAACAACAAAAATAAAAATTCAATACATTTATTTACCCATCATTGAATTTTTAAAATATAGCTTTATGGAAATTTTCACTCCAGGTAAAACTTTTCTAAAATAATTAAAATTTGGAATAATTTTGATATCAAACCGTTTATATTTTATCTCTTTCAGAACTAAAAAATGTAAGAAAACTAGTAGCACATCAATGTATTCTCATGTAAAAAGAATACATAGTAGTTAAAAACTAAAGCAGCAAACATGATAAAAAAGTAAAAGCTCTGCTTTAATTCTCCAATCTCTCAACAACCCATAGGTGACAATCAGGAAAAATTTGATATGAATATGCAAAATATTATTGTGCATTTATGTGTGTGTAGACACAAACATAATTGTTTTTAACACATATGGAATAAAATGTACTTTCTTGTACATAATTTTGCAACTTGTGATTTTGCTTCTGTTAAAATCTCTTTTCCTAGAACATTATGTTAGATCTCTTTGCTCTTGCTAATTATATATAATGATTTTGTAATTTTCTTTTATATGAGTGTATCAGTTTATTTAATCATTCCCTCATAAGTGGACATTTATGTGATTAATAATATGTGGTCATTATAGCAAAGCTGCAGTAAACATTCATATACATGCAAGATATTTGGATTATTTCTGTAGAAATCAACATTTTCGGTAAAATGATATCACTAATATCAATAGCACTGTATATTAACAATCATACACTTAAAATAATCTGATAGATGAACAATTTTTTGTTTTGATTTTTATTAAAATTTGGTGGTTTTGTTGAGCATCTTTTTCTGTTTTTTTTTTCTTTTACAAAATAGAGATTTTTAAAAAAATAAATTGCTTCATCTTTCCTTTGTCTATGAATTTTATATGCTTATTTTAGGAAATCTTTAATCTTTTGCCTTCTGTATATGTTGAGAATATCTTCCCTAATTGTTGTTTGTCTATTGACTGTATTTATGATATTTTTAATACAGAAGATCTTCATTTTATGTAGGCAAATCTGCTGGCCTTTTTCCTGATAGCTTCTGATTTTCCTCTTACCATCTTTCCGAACCAAAATCAAGTTAAGTGGCAGGAACTCTGGATGAAATAATTCAACTCAGAGAATATTTTTTACAAAGCAACTGTAAATTAGTGAATGTGATTATAATTACTGTAACATTAGTCTTATATCAAAGGCATATCACACAACCAGGAAGGATATGTAGACTGAAGGTGTGTTGTCACTGCTGATCATACAGTGCCATTTGATGATGTCTATGCAAATCTCATAACAACTCTGCTTTACCATTTAGAATGATGATAAGCGTATGTTTTTTATATAAATCTTGCTGTGTTCTTTCTTATTTAAATTGATTCATCTTTAGATTTGCTAATGTTTGCCAGAACTACAGTCAAACTACATTAAGAAAATATTGTACTTTTCTCTAAGATACTGATTTAAAAAGTATGTAAAAATAATGTTCAGACCTAATTTAATCATGCTCCTGATTAATGATTCATACACTGTGCCATCACTAAGTCTATCCACTAGAAGGAAAACAAAAATGAATCTGGTGATGGTAAATAAGTATAAGGCCTTTAAGGCCTTTAGTCCATTTGGGCTCCTGCAACAGAAAGAGCAAAAACTGGGTGGGTGGCTTATAAACAACGGAAATTTATTTCTCACAGTTCTGGTGGAGGGGGAAGTCCAAGATTAAGGCACCAGCAGATTCAGCATCCACTGAGAGCCCACTTCCGGGTTCACAGACACTGTCTTCTTCCTGTGCCAGAACGGATGGGGTCTCTTTTATAAGGGCACTGATCCCAGTCACAAGGACTCTACCCTTGTGACCTAATCACTCACCAAAGGTCCCACCTCCAAATACCATCACATGGAAGATTAGGTTTCAACATTTGATTTTGTGGGGGACATAAATATCCAGCACATAGCAAGTGTTAGTAAAAAAATATGTATCCCGGGCTTCCCTGGTGGCGCAGTGGTTGAGAGTCCGCCTGCCGATGCAGGGGATGCGGGTTCGTGCCCCGGTCCGGGAGGATCCCACATGCGGCGGAGCGGCTGGGCCCGTGAGCCATGGCCGCTGAGCCTGCGCGTCCGGAGCCTGTGCTCCACAGCGGGAGAGGCCACAACGGTGAGAGGCCCGCGTACCGCCAAAAACCAAAAACCAAAAACAAAAAACAAAAAACAAACAAACAAAAAAATATGTATCCCATCTTTACATTAGTGTGTTGCTAATGTTTACCTGGTGATTACAGAAAAAATATGACCTATATATCCTTTAATAATTTGCAAATGGAGGAAATGGACTCAAATCTAGATTATGTTATTCAAGGTCAGATATTTTATTTTGCTCTGTTTCCCACTGTGAAACTAAATAAGCTAAGTTAAAGGTCCCTTCAAAAATTACTAAAATAATTTGAACCTTGAGTCTACACTGAACGGGACAAAGTTAATCAGGCAGTGAAGGCATTCAAGACTATTGCAATAGAGGACAGAGGCTAGAACTAAGTTCAAACTCAACTCCAGTGTAGTACAGGATGGTAGGCTTTCTCAAGGCTGGAATGAGCTAGTGGAAATTTACTGGAGGATGTGATAGGTCATGACTTGAAAGTTGAAATGACTTCTTGGTCCATGCAGAATGGATGTTGTGTTAGCAAGCATGAAAACCAACATTAATCTCATTGTACATTTCCATCAAATCTCTTAGGTGACCAGGTACATTGCCAATGAGCAGTAACAGTTTTGAAAGAATCTATTTTTCTGAGCAGTAGGTCTCAACAGTGGGCTTAAAATATACAGTAGATCATGTTATTAAGAGATGTGCTGTCATCAAGGCTTTGTTGTTCCATTTACAGAGAACAGGTAGAGTAGATTTAGCATAACTTATAAGGGCCCAAGGATTTTCAGAGTGGTAAATGAGCATCAGCTTTGACTTAAAGTGACCAGCTGTGTTAGCCCCTAACAGGAGAGTCAGCTGTCCTTTGAAGCCAGGCATTGACTTCTCCTCTCTAGCTATGAGAGTCCTAGATGGCATCTTCCTCCAATAGAAGGCTGTTTAGTCTACATTGAAAAACTATTGCTTAGTGTAGCCACCTTCATTATCTTAGCTAGATCTTCTGGATAACTTGTTTAAGCTTCTACATCAGCATTTGCTGCTTCACTTTGCACCGTTATGTTATGGAAATGGCTTCTTTCCTTAAATTTCATGACCCAACCTCTGCTAGCTTCAGACTTTTCTTCTGCAGCTTCCTCACCTTTCTCAGTCTTCACTGAATTGAAGAGAGTTAGGGCCTTGCACTCGATTGGGCTTTGGCTTAAGGGAATGTTGTGGCTGGTTTGATCTTCTATCCAGATCACTAAAATTTTCTCCATATCACAGCAATAAGGCCATTTCACTTTCTTACCATAATTGTGTTCACTGGAGTAGCAAGTTTAATTTCCTCCAAAAACGTTTCCTTTACATTCACAACTTGGCTAACTGGCACGAGAGGCCTACCTTTCAGCCTGTCTGTGCTTTTGATAAACCTTCCTTACTAAGCTTAATCATTTCTAGCTTTTGGTTTAAAGTTAAAGACTTGGGACTCTTTCTTTCACTTGAACACTTAGAGTCCATTGTAGGGTTACTAACTGGCCTAATTTCAATGTTGCTGTGTCTCAGGGAATAGGGAGGCCCAAGGAGAGGGGGAGAGAGGAGAGGGGAAGGCTGGTTGGTGGAGCAGTCAGAACACACACAACTTTTACTGATGAAGTTTGCCACCTTATATGGGTGTGGTTCATGACACCCCAAAACAATTACAATAACATCAAAGTTCACCAATCACAGATTACCGTAACAAATATAATAGCAATGAAAAAGTTTGAAATATTGCAAGAATTACAAAACTGTGACACAGAGAAGTGAAGTGAGCGGAAGTGAAGTGGAAAAATGGTGCTGATAAGCTTTCTGGATGCAGGTTTACAAACCTTTTCAATTTGTAAAACAAAAAACAGTATCTGCAAAGCACAATAAAGTGAAGTACAATAAAATTAGGGAGGTATGCCTGTACTATCACCATTGATGATATTTCAAATAAGTGGTTCTCAATTCCTTGAGAAAAACATTCCTAGGTTGTAAAACTCGCAAGAGGCTTTTAAAAAGTTTTACATCTCAAAAGAGCAGAGGAAGAATTTACAGTTACGTTTTCTAAAGTAAATGCTCTAAGTAAAGGGAGGTCAGAGGCCTATAGTTAGTATTAAGAAGCTTATCTAAAGTTTAGTAAAGCTGGGGTCGGGGGGACATTAAGGCCATCTTGATCAATACCAACTGAAAATCTCAAACTAAAAGCAGGTCTTCCAAATGATGCCACTTGTAACCTCGGCATGAGACTCAAACCCCTCTGAGTGATGTTCAACTATCACCTACATTCAGAGATACACGTATTGAATTTCAGTAACTGGAAGAGTATAGATTTTTTGGATTGAGTAAATTTATTTTGTTACAATTCACCTTACACAGAGTGTGAAACTAAACAGTAAAAAACATAATTTATCCTTCTCAATTAAATAATTTATCTTTCTAAAGATAATTTATACTAAATTATGTTTATCCTTTACTAAACTGTAAAAAAAAAAGATTTATCCTTCATTAAGGCATTTGGTTTTTAAAACTATGCAAGCTCCATCATTTGTATTTACTTTAAAAAACCAGGTGGCTGTGGTATTGTAGTTTTAATAATCTTACCCTTAAAATTGTTTTTTAACCAAGTAAAATTCTTTGATTTTATTTTAAGCTATTTTATAGCCACAGATATTAAAATCTAATTCTTCATACTTTTAACTAGATTGTAGATGAGATCTGTGTTTTGGAATGATAACTTTTTCATTGATTATGAATGATTTAATACATAATTGTAGAAATATATACTCAGTAATAAATTTGGCATTTGCTGGCAAATGTCTAAGAGATGCCATATCAAAAATAATGTGTTAGAAATGACACCTCTCTAGAGCATTGATTAAATAATATATTGAAAGTTCACAGCATGCAATGCAGCAATTACTGTAATGACTGTGCCTTTAAATGTGTCTTCACTTGTAAATCTTTGGGCAATTAGCTTTAACAATGCTGACATGTTTTCACCTATCAAACACCTCCACATTTTCATAAGCTCTTATAAAATTCAAGTACCTTACAGTGAAAAAATATATTATACATTAAACTGGAAAGAAAGAACAATAGCTGGATATATTCATATCCTGTAATATAAAAGAGGTAGACATAGAGATGGTTAAGGGGGCAAAATAATATTATTGGACAAGGAAGCCGAGAATACCCAGTGGAGGAAAGACAATCTCTTTAATTTAAAAAATGGGATATTCATATGCAAAAGAATAAAAACAGAATAAGAATGAAAACAGAAAAATATATAAAAAAAGAATAAAAACATTGTGCACCACTCACAAAAAATGAACTCAAAATGGATTAAAGACTTAAATATAAGACTATGCAGGTCCCAGAAGAAAATGGAGAAAAAGTTTCTTGACATGGATCTTGGCAATGGATCCAAGATCCTTTTTTTTTTTTTTTTTTTTGCAGTACGCGGGGCCCCTCACTGCTGTGGCCTCTCCCGTTGCGGAGCACAGGCTCCGGACGCGCAGGCTCAGCGGCCATGGCTCACGGGCCCAGCCGCTCCGCGGCATGTGGGACCCTCGCGGACCGGGGCACGAACCCGTGTCCCCTGCATCGGCAGGCGGACCCCCAACCACTGCGCCACCAGGGAAGCCCCCAAGATCCATTTTTATATGACAGCTAAGACATGAAAACCCAAATAAAAAACAAGTGGGATGACCAAACTAAAAAGCTTCTGCACATCAAAAGAAACAAAGTAAAAGCTTCTGCACAGCAAAAGAAACAGTCACAAAATGAAAAGGCAACCTGTGGAATGGGACTACACATTCCAAACTACACATCTGATAAGGGGTTAATAACCAAGATATATAAGGAATTCATACAACTCTATAGCAAAAAAAACAAATAATTTAATTAAATAGTGGGCAAACGACCTGAATAGACAATTTTCCAGAGGATATTCAAATGGCCAACAGGTACATGAGGAGGTGATCAACATCCTTAAATATTGGGCATATGCAAATCAAAAACACAATGAGATATCACCTCACACCTCCTGTTAGAAAGGCTATCATCAAAAAGACCAATGATAACAAATGTGATGAGGATGTAGATTCTGGTTATGTAGAAGTCCTGAGATTGCTCTCTGATACAAAAAATATGACCCACCACCTAGCAATTTTCTTACAGATCCTAATAGAACATGGCAAAGATGTGGAGAACACCATATTGATAAAAGTGTTTAAGGTGAAGGGCACATTTTTCAAAAAGATTTAATTGCTTTCAAAAAATAGTTTAGAAGGTGAAGAAATTAACATAAAATTTAAAATATTGGCAAATTTTAGGAAGTGCCTTTGTTCCTGAACTTCAAAAAGAAGTGTATAAATCAAATTCTTAAATAAATTCTTAATCTTCAATGTGAATAATATTAATAGGCAATAAAGAAAATATTATCAGAGGCATAACACCAGACTAACCATCTAGAATGTATCATATATTAAATATCTGAAAGTATGCATGGATAAAACTAACTTACACATAAGGTCATAATGTTGAGAGGTGATAGGGTGAAAGAATACCAGAGTACATATTATTGTTTTAGAGACCTTGGCCAAAACTTGAGTCTGAACAGATCATGTAAAAATGCCAGAATTGAACTGCATCACATTATCATTTTCTTTAATTAAAATAATTAGACATTATAAAGAAAACCCTTAAAAAATGTCCACTAAGCAAATTAACATATGATTTTAGAAATTGGAAAAACTGCCAAGAGTATTGGCAGTCAAGATTATTGAAGCCTACATACCCAGAGGGACATAGGATAGACAAAAAGAGGACAGAAAATTCTTAATATTAGCCTCAAATATGAAGAACAAAAATCTGAGACTGTGTTTTTATCTTACATTTATTAAGACTGGTAAGAAAGGACCGCCTACATGAAAGGAATGGAACAATATTAAGGTCCACTGTATTTTTGTTCCTGAATATTTATTCGCTTCACGTGAAGTATCCACCCTCTTCCCATTGGTAATTTCAGTGCCTCCCTAAGGATGGCAGATATATTTTTCCCCCAATATCAGGCCAACCGTGTACCTTGCTTGGGCTAATAAATTATGAATGAACGCAACAGTGTGTCAATTCCAGTTTTACCTAGCATTGCATGAGTCTGCTAATTCTAATTGAAGTGTGAATTTCAAATATAATGAATAGGGACAATAATCTGTAGCAGAAGGGTAATAACCATCCAATTACATGACAGGTGTTTTCGTGTAAGGTATTTACTCCTTCTTTCAGTCAATAATCATTTACTGAGCATCTACAATGTGCCAGATTCCACGGCAGGCACTGAGGACAAGGTGTATGAGCATTCAACATTATTGCAGAAACCAAAACAGAACCTGGGTTTTCTAACAAGGATGGCACATGCTCACTTGAGCTTTCTCCTTTACCTGCCATGCTCTCGGGCTACAGAAATGTGGTTAAAATAGGAAATAACTTAGTATTAAACAGTAAGAAAGCAGGAAAAACAAACAATATAGATACGGTGAGATCACAGCGAAGACGTGTCAAAGAGCAAAGAAAAGATCTGGACAAGCAAGGAAAAAGTAAAGAGAAACAGAATGGTAGCAGTGCAAACTAATTCATGTAAATAAAGGTAAGCAACATATTATGCACAATGTAGACTAGTTTGTATGGTGCTGAAAGAGAAGAACATTTCTGATAAATGATTTAAACACTTAAAATAGTGTATTAATGTTTTAATTAAAAAACAATACCTCTAAGACAATGTAAAGGGAAAAAAATGGGATACAAATGTAGCTTTGCAGACTTAAGTCAGATCAAGGGCAAAAATAGCATTTGGGAACATAAAATTCAAAATAGCAAGAAACAGAATGTACAAGGTAGAAATGACATAATGATATAGACTCTTTATGATCCTTATAATAAAGAGAAACGTTACAGAACTTGAAGTATGAGGAAAGAGTTATTTTAGCCACCAAATGGGTAAAAACCTTTTATAAAGGAGAACCAGTCAGCACAGAATCAAACGTCCCTAATACCATAAAATGCTTAAAAACAGAGCTGAAAAGCTCTGAATGATGTAAAGTGTAACCTAAGAATATTGTATTCAATTCAGATTTTTTCCAAGTGTAGGATATAAACTAATAGGCAGTGTCAACTATGGAAGAACGCTGGGATGACAACATACCTGAACCTTCCTTGATATATCTACTTGAAGACAAAATACAACCAATTAAGAAATGGCCTAAGAATTCAAGAAGAAAAAGGCTTGGAATGCGAGTTCATTTAAAACATAACTAATATAAATGTTTACCTAACAGACTGAAGATGTTATAAGTTGTTATGATGTAATAATAATAATATTACTAATAAAAATTTAAAAATGAAAAAAGAATTTAAAAGATGTTTGAGTCTTAATGACTTAGTAAAGTGGTGAATTTTAGAATAAAAACAGTTAAAAATTACCCAAGGATTCCAGTCTTAACATGTTCCATAATTGCTTTTCTTATCCATAGAATAATCTTTTAGAGATCCACGTTTTGTAGTGAATTTTTAAAAATTAGAACATCCACAGTGTTTTTATTTTACTTTATTTTCTGATGTTATATTAAAGATTAATGAGTTTCTTTAAGTATAGCATAGGAATCTTGAACTATTTTAATATCAATTTATATAAATCAATCTATCTTTTGATCAATATACATGCATAAAGTATACCAGGGCTGATGTTTTTAAAAATTAATAATGAAATATTAGCAAACTGAATCTATCAATATACAAAAAATTATACATCCCAAACAACTGAGATTTACTGAAGGTGCTCAACACTGCTTCAACATTTGAAAATGAAATAAGGTAATCCATTCACCTCTTATGAACAGTATAAAGAATAATAACCAAGTGATCACATCAATTAAAGCAGAAAAAGTGTTTGCCAAAATAAATATCCATGAGTACATACTGATGTATATAAATGACTTAATTTAAAAAATGGTGAAGAGAAAAATTTCCCCTGAAGAATTCTAAGTAATTTATATCCACTCTACATCTTCAAAGAGTTGTAGCATAACTCTCTACCTCTTAGATGTGGGCTTCCTAGAGTAACTTTCTTCTCAAGAATGTACTATGTAAAGGGGGAACAATAGTAACTTAACAGTGGAGAAACCTGACATACACCACCTCAGCAAGGTGATCCGAGATCAATATTAACAGTTATAATTAACGTCAATGGTGTGTGCCCTTAAAGTGATATAATGAAAACGGCACTTTACCTCTGTGATCTTGCTCCCAAAAAACAATCATAGTCCAGTAAGGAGACATAGCCCAACAGATGGATATTATATGAAATATATGATCAGTAATGATTAAAACGGTCTCATTTTATTATATTGTCTCATTTTCTGTAAATCTAAAACTGTTCTAAACAATTAAGTCTATTTAGAAAAAAATTAATGGGTATAGCTATGTGGTAGATTTGGAGAAATGTTTCTCCATTAATGCTTTAGTAAGATAATTTAACTTACCTAAAAATGTTTAATAAAGACCCAAATTTAGAAATAGAAATTCCATGATATTGTGTGCAACTGTTCTCCTGAGTCTATATTACATTGCTAAAATCAATTTTATTTTATTTTATGAAACGTTCAAATGTATGTTTATCAGTGACTACAAACTGACAAATCTTTTCTGAAAAAAATACATGGTGTACAAACAATTACGTGCATTCTTTCACTCAAGAAATATCAACTGAACACTTTCTTCTATATCTTTGAGTCTGGACATTGAAAATATAAATGGCGAAAATACTGAAAAAATATTTAAAGTTTTATGTATCAGAAAACTTTCTTATATAAAGCATACAATTATCAATAGATTTATCAAGATTTTCTCTACAACACAGTGTATTTAACACACAAACACACATACGGGTGTCTTAGGGTTCAGAAACCCCAGGGTTGCATGTAGCTACTTTAACACTTCTCTTCAAATGTCTTTTCTTTTAAGACAATCCAACATTTAACCTGTAAATACAGTCTATGATTATTGGCAACAACTTTAAGTCTGCATGTTATCAGATGATTTTCAAAATGTGTTGGCATTATTTCTAATTATTACTCTGTGGTATTAGGAGCACCAGGCCCTTTCCAAGTTGGAATATTTCTAACAGTACACAACTGATACTTTACTAACATTGCTACTCTAACAAGTTAATGAAGGCATGATTGTATAATATCAATTGATTAACAAGATAATGCTTCTGTTAAAGGTTGTCTTGCCTTAGGTATGTTTTAGTCCATAAAATCATGCATCCTGCTTGGGATACGTCACAGTTGTTTTCATTTACAGAAAAAAACTGACTCAAGCTCCGTAAGTCTTGAACTGCGGTACAGAGTATAAAAATATTAGAGAAAATAAATATGTGCATCAGCAGGGAAAGGCCTGCTGACAGAGACCCAGTGGAAAAAAAAACAAAAATTTTGTTAAAATTTTTCTCATTCTTTTTTCCTATTCCCCTCTTAAACATGAACACACAAGTTAAACTTTCTCTCTCTCTCTCACATGCACATGCACGGACGCAGGCACACCCACCCTTCAAGCTTTGACATTTTCTTGAAGTCCAGAAATATACAGAATTATTGAATCTTGTGGATTTAAACAGCATTTGAGAAAGAGCAACGTCCAAAATATTATCTTCCAGCACTCCACTAAAATACTTATAAGTACATACAAAATTATGAAAACCCACAATTCTGAAAATCAGAATAAAGAGAAGTATATAACGTTAGAATCTTGTCGTATGCCCCCCTATCCAAGACCCAGGAATTTTATTGTGAAGAACTTACGGAGATTCCCTTTATCACCTAGCATGTTTTTTTGTTCCTTTTCATTTCTCTCTCCGTTTTTCTCTTTCTCATTATACAGAGACTGCTTGGGAAATGGTAGAAGGTGCCTTAAATTTTTCTTACAGCCTATCCAATGAGTCAAAAAAATCAGTCTTTATGACTAGAAAACTGAGCAAACCAAACCTGTTTTGGCTGTTTGCTGATGCTTTTTCTTTTAGACAAAGTATTGATCTTTCAGTTACCTACCATATTTCACATGCATTCAAAGGTAGCAATTCTCAGGAGAGAGAAAAAAATTATGGCAGATAAGCAAAATGTGTGTGTGTGTGTGTGTGTATGCGCGCGCGTGTGCGTTGGGGGGCAGCTAGCAGTGGATTTTAAATTCAACTGTACAGTCTCCACAAATAAAGCACTAGAAAGAAAAGGTAGAGAGGAAAAATTTTTCTTATGTCAGAGGTACAGATCGTCAAATAGGAGGGTTGCAAGAGGATGCTGTCTCATTAGAGACGTACCAAGGTAAGAATTTGAGGGAAATTGTGGATTGTGCTTGGAGCTCTAGATGATAAATTGTCCTTCATATGTAAACCCAAAAGGGAAATGTACAAGTGGGCAGAAAGCAAAGTGTGATATTAGCAATTACTAAAAATTACTATTTATTAACTATTATTGTAATAACAGCAACCACTAAAATTACTAAATATTCTTCAATTTGGACTTTGCACATATTATTTCTCAAAATAACCAAGAAGCAGATATTATTACTAACCTCGTTTTACAGATCAGGAAGCAGAGATACAGTGTTAATTCGCCAGGGTCACACAACTGGGAAATAGTATTTGAGGTATTAACATGGTTTATAGGGCTTAAGTTTCTTGCAAAGTTTGAACTGCAGGACAATGCCAGATCACTGATAGAAGATGCGATTTTGACGACAACAACATAAAAAACACTAAAAAGTTTAAATAATTTTTATTAGGAATTATACTACATAGCTGTATACTGTTTGGATGTGAACTACATTCCAATCTTGAATCCTGCAGAAATCTGCTTCATACTCTCATTCCTTTTCTTAACATTTTATTTAAAATGTTCTAAGAAATTGTCTAAATCTTTACAAGCCGAGGTCTTAATTTATTTCATCTTTAAACAGGGAACCGTTAATGAGCCTTCTCTCCCCTGAGGGTTATCTAACCTGAAGCCCAAGAATGCCATAACCTTTCTGGATGTGTTTCTAATTGATTTGTAATTACAAGTAATTCAATTAAATGAGCTTGTTTTGATTTTTAATGAAGTTGTTAATGTAATAAATATTTTCTGGGCACTGTACTACAAGCATCTAAACATACTTCTCTTTGCCTAAATAATTCCTTGTGAAAATTAAAACAATGCCTCTTTCAATTCTTAACAGTTCCCTTATCACAAAGATGTTAATAAAGAACCCTTCTGAGTAGCTTTGCATCATCCATACACTGCTACAATATTTTACATGGTTTTATTATGTTAAGATAGAATAGTTTAAACAGGGATTTGGAGGATCACATGGCTGCTGTTGTCTTTTTCAATACTGAAAAATTATCTGTAAGGATAATTCTAGCCACAGAAAGAAGAGTGGAAAAGCAGTGGAGGTATTAGTGAGCACACAAATTTCCTACAGAAACTTTATGAAAGACTAAAAGAAGAAAGAAAACCATGACTTGAATAAACAATAGGAAGGAGGTGGGGAAAGTAGAGGAGTGGGGTAGGAAGGTTGAAGAATCAGGGTATTTCAAAATTGAAAATGTACGGTTAATTCAACTTACATGCTTTCTCTGAGAGGGCGTGATTTCTACTTAAGGAGAAGAAATTAAGCAAATCTGTGAGTTAGAACAGAGCTTGGGACTTTTAGGATACAAATAATATTTTCTGCATATATACATATATCTAAAGTATATGATCATATGGAATAGTGATACACTCAGCTATACATGCTAATGCATAGAGAGAGACTCAGTATGAAGAGAACCCAGAAGATACCATCTGAAATAATAGAAGCAAGTTAAAGAACTGAATAACATGTTTATCCTAGACCAATGAAAAGTCTTATAGTAGTTGTAGGCATTTCCAGGAGATACAAGATGAACTGATGGTTCAGGTGATTGAAACAAGGGTCAGTTTCCTCGATTTGTTGAACTGGGTAGACAAGAGATAGTGATAAGCGGACCGACTTTTGCTGACTCAGGAAATTGAGAAATGGTGTTGACAGAGAGGCTAGGAATGGGGAGGTGATATAACTCAGTTTCCTTAGCTTATTTTTTTTAGGGGATTAGGACAAAAGAGTTATCTTTCAAGAAAGGACACTGATATCTGAAAAAATGTGTCCTGGCCCTTTAATTCCTTCAGAAGCAATACATTTTCTAGCACTTTTTGTACAAAGAGAAACAGTTCAGGAAACTGTACATTATCAGGGAAATTTATTCAGTATGTTGGGTGTGTTTGACGATGTAAGGTTGTATCATGGTAAAAGATGCAGTAATACCTTCTCTGAATATTTTCCTAACTAGGAACGCCAGAATACTTTGTTGAAATATTCTCAATACTTTAGCTGACTTCAAATGCGAAGACAACTTCTGTAAAAAGGGAAGTGTTTATGATTAAATACTGGAATAAAGCCATACTGCATCTTGAAAACAAGAAGGAAAATATTTATGGAGTAGAAAAGGAAAGATCTCCAAACAAAAATACTCAAAAACAAAGAGGAGAAAAAGAAAATATAGATAACCTTTACGGATTAGATTAGCTACAAGGAAATGACAGTCTGTTATTCATTAGGAAAATAAATATATTTTGATTTATCTGAGAGTACATAAACTCTCAGAGGATGAATATATTTCAAAAAGAAAATTAAAAAGCACCACAGAAAAAAAGTAATGACCTCCAAGAAGAACAAGTAAGCAACTAAATCAGTAAAGTATATTGCTAATCCATGTAACTATATTTTAAAAACTGCAATTAGAATAATCCAATTTGATGTGTTTAAAATTAAAAGTTTAGATATTGGTAATATCTAAATTAGCAAATAGAAAGTTGAAAAGAAAATTGAAGCAAACTTTTAATTTACTGAAAATATGCACAGATATGTATTTTTTGTTAAAATTTAAGGAAAGAAAACCTAAAAGTATGTGTAGAAGCATACATCATCCAAACCAACAGAGTAAGAAAACTGAAAGTCAAAGAAATCCAGTCAGTGTAAGAGAAGTCAGGGAAGATTAATGAAGGAAGCTCACAAAAAAATGTTAAACACAAAATACAGAATGATACAGTTAAGTAATTTCAAATAAATAAGCAATCATAATGAATATGAATAGATTCAACACTCCCTTAAAAACCATATACATTTTATGGATTAAGAAAAAAAATAAAATCAAGTAATTCCAAAGAAATCAGTAATCATAAAAAATATGAAACACAGACCTATTAGCACTGATTCCTTTTGATTTAAAAAATAAACTCTTAGATCAAATGTTTTAAAATGAATATGAATAAATTGAATGGAAAGACAGAAATTATAATCAACTACTTCAAAGGAGTCTTACTACAAAGTAGAGAAAAAAGGAACATAGTAGCTGGTAGAAAAGTGCGGATAAGAACAGTACTATTATTTTTTTTTTTAAGAAGGAAGACTGGGATTGTGTGTTCATGGAAATGATGCAGTAGAACATGAAAAAACTGAGGATGGAGGAAAAACTGTGGATAATTGCTAAAGCAACATTTTACATAGGCAACAGGACCTGCTAAGTTTACAAATCAAGACATAATGTTTTAATGTAAAAGTTACATCATAAAAATAACACAAGAGGTAATTATAAAAATATCCCTATTAATACATATGAAAAGAGTAAGTAAGGTAAGCGTTCTATTTCATGATGGTACATCAACAAATGCTCTTAAAAATTAATAAATAAGGAAACAGGCTCAAGATAGCTATAAACTTTATACATAATGATAAATATAAACATTAGAAGACTGAAAACAAACTTTTAGCACTGGCTGTCTTCGTGAATGACACAGATGAAGGCTTTTATTTTGAATTCTATATTTTTCTGGCCCATTTGAAAAATATTACCACCTATATACATCACTATATTAGGAAAAAAGAACTTATTTTTTATGGTAACAAATTATGGTATATTTCATCAAAGGAATATAAGGATGCAGTTACGTAGAATAAGGTAAATCTATACACTTTGACAAAGAAAGTGTTCCAATATATCATTATGTGAAAAAATTCCAGTTCTGGAAAAATATGTATTAAATTCTAAATACATACATTTCGGTATAGGATTGAATTGGTGAACGGAAAAGAATATTTTCAAGTTGGACTCTTTAATAATCAAGGACATGAATAACTCAAATAATTATATTCTTAACTGATAAGTTTTAATAACTAGTAAGGATTCTAGAAGTCAGAGGTTTCTGAGAAATATTTGCGTCATAGTGTAAGGATATATGTCATTTTAGAGGATAAAAAGCTTTTTTCCTTTGATGCTGGAACAAGGTCATGGAGCCTCCATTAGCTTACATCAGTTTGATCATTTTTAGTGACATAAATTACTGACCACTGAAGAATGAAAACCTACCTTTCATTTAGAATTTCTAAAGAGATGAGGACAGCAGGTCAGATCCTACCCTTTGCATTGACGCCCTATGCAGTATTTGTTATAATCTTGAACCCCTACACGTGAATTATGAAAATAGCTTGATCATTTGATAGGGCCATCATACGTGTTTAAATTCCATTAATTTATAAATTAAATACAAGTTGACAATTTTTATTTTAAAAGAAAAATGTTTTAGACATTCCAAATTAAAACTATATTAATCACTGCAGTGTTATAAAGTTGCCCATCTATGTTTTGAAGCTAAATCTAGCTGTATAGCTCAGAGTTTAAACTAAGGAGCCGGAGACTACCTGAAATTAAACTTCTCCCGGTTCTAATATTGGTCAGCTGTTGTGACGTGTAAAAACCACTTAATAACCTATCTCTGTGTTTCGGTTTCCTCATCTGTAAACAGGAATAAAAATGGCACTTAATTTATAAGGGTTATTTTGAAAATCAAATTAGCAATCTTTGTAAAATGCTAGGAAAACATTTTGACAGATAGTAAATGCTATATAAAGTATTTGTTAAATCAATCAACTTAATATGAATTAGTAGGGAAAGTAAGAGTTACAGTTTGGCAATATGTTATATTAGACATGGTCAGATTTTTTCTCTAGTCCATTTCCAGTCACAAATTTCAAATTTTTGAGAAACTGATTTTTAAAGTAGATATTGATTGAATGGAAACAAAACATATGCATTTATTTCCATGTGTTTTTATAAAATTAAACAGTCATTCTCCCATCTCATGTTAGAACAATTATCATGATAAACCCATGCTGCAGGACAATTTCTGTCAAATGAGCAAAGAAATCTAGCATATTCTAAATATGAAACACACATGTTGGATGAAAAAAAGCATCAGGTTAACTAATTAAGACTTGGCTTTAAAATATGGTTCCAAACCTAGTAGCCACAAGGACCATCTGAAGAGCTTTATAAACATATTCACACCCTGCCACAGTTAAGTGATCCAGAATCTCTAGATCTCTAAGGGTGCAACCTCAGAATCCCTATTCTTTTAAAAAGCAAAATAAAACAAAATAAAAACAAATAAGAGAAAACCCTATGGCTACCATGGAGGAAAGGGGTGGGGACGGATCAACTGGGAGATTGGGATTGACATATACACACTACTATTTATAAAATAGATAACTAATAAGGACCCACCATATAGAAAAGGGAACTCTACTCAATACGCTGTAATGACCTATGTGGGAAAAGAATCTAAAAAAAGAGTGGATATATGTATAACTAACTTTGCTGTACACCTGAAACACAAAATTGTAAATCAACTATTCTCCAATAAAAATTTAAAAAAGAAAAGAAAGCCCTCTCCAGGTGTTGTAATTATAAACACATGTAAGAACCTCTGGCTAAAAGATATATAAAGACTATCAGATATTTACTTCTATCACTGTTTTACATAGGAGTATGACTCTGTGTGTGAACTAACTACCAAGCATTAGAGTCAAAAAACTTAAATTATGCTTTCCTTGTCTCATCTATGTTGCACATTCCATCCTTAGTAATCTAAGCACTACCAAGTTCAAATCGCTGTATACAGTGGCCATCAGTTTCCCATGTGCTCAGTTTGTATGATATGAGCAATATGAGTCATACAGAAACAATGGGCTCACGAAAATAAAGGAAACAGATTTCCACTGCAGACACAAACTAAAATCACAACTGTAACCAGAACAGCATTTTGCTTTCAAAAATCAACATCAGATGATTAGGTCATTACCCAGTGATTCACTGGTTTTGAATATGGCAACTAAGCTATGGAAGATTTTTTTTTTTTTTTAAAGGAGATGGGTAGGGGTATTGCCATTTTAGTTCAGAACAGGCCAGCTGACACAGCTCAAATATACGTGGGAATCATGTAAGTGAAAAAGAAAAGAATCTACACTTTTATATGATTTGGCAAATCATGATTTCCTAGTGCTGTGTTATTTATTTTCTAGATAAAAAATACACAGCTACATCGTTAATAAAAATAAGGTATGCGACTATAAAGAGGTGATTTAAGAAATATTAGGTACAATATCTCAGTAGACAGATCATGTAAATCCTCTTGCTTGTTGCACTGATTTGATACACTTTGCTGGTAATGGGATTCAAGTAAATTATAAGCAGATGGTTTATTGGGAGGGGTTCACACTGAAGTGTTGACAGACATTTCAAAAAGACTGCAAGGGGTTCCATTTCATAGTCAAATCAGCTATAACTGTCTATCTTTCATTAACCGGTAATAAAGAGATGCATTTTAACAGGGTCTAATTGGTTTTAGATTATCGTGTCTTTCATCTCTTTTCCATAAAAGTTCTGGAAGTATCCTGGAAAGGTATAGCTAGTTCTTTCATCCTTTCGGTCTTTATTCACAGAATGATATTTAACAGTAACTCTACTTCTACTGGTTTCTATGGAAATAACATGTTTTCACTAAAATGAGTAAATACACATAAGGACTTAGAGACTTAGACATTTTCATCTGCTGCTCTAAGATGTTTGTCAAGCAAAATAAATTACTTTTTTTACTTACATGATATTGTACCAGTACTTCCTTCTATAGCTTGTTTTTTTTTTTTATCCCATTAGGGTTCACAAAATTTTAGTTCTATTTTTTACTTCCTTGCCTTCCATTTTCCTTTTCTCTCCAGAAATAAATATATTTCAGGTCAATGTGCTGCTATCCTTAAGTTGTCTTGTCCTAAATCAACAGTTCAATAAGAAAATCAAAGCGATTCAAACTAGCTATTTCCCGATATGTATCAAAATCATGATGTGATTAGACTGTTCACACTTCACACTGATTGACCATACATATATATATGTATGTATACACATATATATAGCATGACAAAGGCAAAATTTATATGGGCACTTTATTTTTTCATAGTCCAATTCGCTTGTTTTCAGACTGTTCTCGCATAGGGCAGCAGGAAAAAGAGAGCTATTCTAATCCTAAAGTAAGCACCCTTGCTGGACTGATTCAACCTTGCTGAATAAAAAAGTCTGGTGGTCTCAACTGGGCAGATGGGAATTTGGTGCCAATAAGCTCTCAAAAATCACTCTTATAAAATTTTATTTTTATTAACATTCAATTTCCTAAAGGCTTTAAAAGTAAAATTTTAGAAGACAATTAAGAGCCACTTATGATTGTCACATGTCTTTTATAGCAGAACAATGTATCTGTTCCACCAAAGATGGACTATGCGCTACGGACATACTTACTCCCTACAAAATCAGGAAATAGTGATTATTTTATTCATGGGAGAGAAAACTTGACATGATTCTATAACTGTTATTATAATAAGTAAATAAATCATGTAGATAAACCCTAGGCATATTCTGCCCTGAAATCTCCTGTTACCTGAGCACCAGATAGAAATTAGTTTCCTAAATCTCTATTTTCCACATTGTATTTGGAGAAAATACTTCTCAAAATGTTTTTATTCTAAATTAACTAGTAGCTTCAGTAAATAAAATGGTCAATCATTTATCCAATTTTAATAATGTAAAAGGATTATATAATTGTGTATTTTGGTTATGTGTCATTAATGTAATAATAACTTATTAAACTTATTAAAGTTTTTCCTATCTGCATTGAAAATAGTACATAGACCCTCCATTCATTACTTACTTATTTATTTTGGGGTCTTTGATAATTTGCCAGAAGTGGATTAGTCAGTGTGTGATAACTATTTAATTGTTTGCAATGGTATCGTTAGCTGCTCATGTGTTTTAAAATTCATGTGACTAATAAGTGTCCCTGGCAAGTACCTTCTATACCGTACGTGCACGAAGAGAAACTACACTGTAGAACACTGTAAATTATGCAGCTGAGCTTTAAATGCTATATAAATGTAGCCTATGAGTAGGCTGAACTCCCACCTGCTGTGGGAGCACAATACTAGATATAAAAAGTGTTCTGGAATTCTAAAGTTGAACAAACATGGCAAGAATACAGAACACCAGCTAGAAAAGAACTGATGGAAGCACATCTCTCCTTTTTTCCAAAAAGCTTAAACGCAATTATTCAGTGGCATCTGCGACCATTAAGATATAAATATTTTAAGCAATAAGTACAATCAAAATTCAATTATATTTATATACCTAAACACATTTTCCTTGTTGTAAAAATGGCTACTTTCCTGAAAACTTGTAAGTATATCAATTTGAATCTAATAACATTTCTTGACATTTACTATAACTTAAAGTGTCCTACAGAAATGATTTTAGCCCACAACATAAATGAAAGCCGTGTTCCAAAGTAAAACATGCATGTGCAAAAGAGTAAATAAGCATGCTAAGGCAACGAAGTGAATGTTATGACAAGAGAGTTTCACAATAACATTGGTCCTTACCAGTAAGTGAAAACAGAGGTTTCATCTCAATAAAGGAAAACCCATAGTATTTTTGGAAAGAAAGAAAGTATCTACAATTTGGGAGGAATGGGTGATAATGGAATATGGTGTTTATTTTAGTGCTATGGATAGAAGTAAAATGTGAAAATTGAGTAGCAGATAGAGTCCAAAACCCTAGAAATAACTGAATAATGTAAAAAAAAGGAGGTATATTTTTATGAAAAGACACATGGATTTGAATGAAAAAGGAAACCAAAACTCCAAGTGAGCAGGAACAGACTAATGCAAAAGATAATAGATATGATTTACGAGAGTTACCGTTGAGTCAACATTTAGATCGACTTTGGAGTAGAACCCACCATGCAAATCAACATTTTGTTAATGATGGTGAGCAGGGTAGCAGGATCAGTGAGTTTGAGAGCTAGGGGAAGAGCTGGCTGAGTGGCAGAAGAAATCCAGGAGCATGGGGAAGCCCACCAAGCCAGAGAATAGTTACTGCCATATGCAACCCAGCTTATAATGGGAGCTAAAGAGCAAAATCGGAAAAACTAAAGAGAAAAATTAGTGAGTCCAAGAATTCACTCAAATTACAGTGTGCCTTCTATGGCTGCTGTTGTTTTATTGTTCTTTTCAACTCAGCACGCATACCCTCTAGATCTTGTGATAACATCTTTCTTTTCTTTTGAAAATCCACCTCTCCTTCACTCTAAGTTCCTGGGTCTCCTGTGAGGTCTGGAGCAGCTGTTGCTGCTGCCCTCTTGAGATCACAGGGAGAAATATTTTCTGAGAAGGAAGACTACACAGTCAAAAGCTACCCTGACGTAAGAGACATTGAGAATCAGATTCTGGGACTCCGAAACTGCATCAGGTCCATTTTGTAGTCACCAATTCTAACACATAGTACAAAAGTCAGCAGATGACAAGGAAGAAAAGTCCCAGGGATGTAGGGCATTGATATGGAGGTACAGAATTTCCAATTTTTTTCCTAAGAGGAACTCCTGGAAATATATATTTTAAAAAATGGAATAGAGAAAATCAAAATTGGCACATGTAAATTCAGATGGCTAAATAATAGCATGAATAAATGAAGATACAACATCTAGATGTATCATGATAATAGTTCCAACTGGCTAGGGTTTAAAAATTCCTCACTTCCAAACATGGAAATTTGTTTACTCTGCCCGACTCCATTTTTGAAACCTATCATTTTCTCTGAGGATACTCCTATTGGGTGTCTAAGCCCAACAGTGTAATATCTGCCCCGGTTCTCTACAAAATTCTTTGAAGTTTTTTGTTTAACGTCCTTGATTTATATGCTGTTCGAGAATCTCCTATTCATCTGCATTTCCTTGCCTCATACATTTGTGAAATTAGGATTCAAGCTCTAAATATATACCCATTCAATTCCCATTTGTCACCTCCTTTCAGTTCCAGCCGCTTACTGCTTTAACTAACCCCCATATTCCATTCAGACTTCTCAGACCAGACCACTGGAGCTCTCCTGTGGTCAGTACACTCTCTTGACATGGATAATACCATTTTCTAAGATAATTCAACTTGTTTTCTGATTTAAACGTTTTGAGCTGTTGGAGATTATAACTAGCTTCTGAGTATCAGAGTAATGAAAAGTTATTACAGCTTTCTAGTTTACTGACTACATGTATATTAAATGTACTTATGAACGTTTTAAGAAATTCTAAAGTTGTATTCTGCAAGAAAACTCTAGGAATTCTGCCAAATATTCCATGATTTGGCTGATATTCAAGAAAAGCTTTACGAGGCACAATTTTATTGTCCCATTCTGCATGACATTGATTTGCCTTTGAACCCAACTATACAGTCCATTACTTCATAACTCAAGTTAATGGGTATATAAATAGGAAATTTCCTTACCACTGCAGTATGTCTCTCAATATTTTTTATTTATTAAATTTACTGAATGCCTGAAGTTAATCAATATCTAGGACACTTCAAAGAATAAATGATGATACTGAAATGTGTGCATCACTGCAAACTTAATACAAAATAGAGTATTAGGGAGTTTTCCAAGTAATATAAGCCACAGAATTTTTTAATCTTTTCTATCTGGATGACATAATTTTTAATTACCTGGGATAATTAAAATTTGTTTAAAAACTTAGTAATTTAAAACTGTAATGGTAATTGATAACTGGCCTGTAAGTCTTGAATGCTTCAGACTTCATATTCGAATATATTCAGTCATAATTTTGATTGTTTTATGATTCAACTACTGTGCAGTGAACTACCTGGAAGCAATACATATGACAAAGAGATTTAATCCTAGATAGCTGAGCAATGCTGATAATAATTGAAAGCTTTAAAATGGCTTCTCTCCCTCTAATGTCCATTTTTGAATGTGGAGCCACTAATCAAAGCAGTGATTCTGAGAGTGAACTGAATTACATAAGACAATCACAGATGATATCCCAAGGGGTCAGCAAACAGTCCACTACAGCCCAACTAATCAACCTCTAGATAATGTGCCTCATGTCCAAATGCTCTGTAGGAAATCAAATTGTATTTTCTTTCCTTCTAGGCTATTATTACTTAGCCATATCATTCCCACGTATTTACACAACAGATATGTGAACATATGTAGAAATAAAATATATGACAATGACACAAGTACAAAATAAGGGGAAGTGGAAGTAAGCTGTTGTATACCTATACTGTATGTGAAGTAACACATTATCTGAACATTGAGTATGTGTCTTCTGTCATTATGGATAATGCATTTGTGATGTAATCCATGTTGAAAATGAATCTGGACTTTGCATTTATTGCTGAGTAGTATTTTACTGTGTGAGTGGAACACTGTCCATTCATCTTTTAAAGGACATTTTGGTTGTTTCCATATGGGGGAGTTTATCTATAAAGACACTATAAACATTTGCATACAGTTTTTTGTTAAACATATGTTTTCAATTCTGTTCTGTAAACAGCTAGTTGTGGGATTGCTGGGCCAAATGATAAGTGTATGTTTAACTTGAAAAGAAACTGCCAAAATATTTTCCAAAGGGGCTGCATCAGTTTGAGCTCTCACCAATCATAGATGATTATTTCAATAATAATATAACCAGACCAGTTTTATTTCCACTAATACAAGGATAATATATCTTCTTCCATTCTTAAAATAGTCGGTTCTTCAGATGGTTGTGCCTTTTGCTGTAGTAGTTGTTTTAAATATTTTAATCCAAACTGACAGTCTCTGCGTTTTAATTTGGATATTTAAACCATTTACGAGCTGTGATTATTAACATATTTGGATTTAAATCTGCCATGTTAGTAACTGTTTTCTATTTTAACTATCTACTTTTGTTCTTTTTTCATTATTTTCTTTTGATTGAATATTCGTATCACTCCATTTTATCTATTTCACTGACTTTTTCTTACCCCTGTATCTTTGTTTTGATTTTTCATTGGTTATTTTAGGGCTTACAGGTGTGTTAGTTATCATATTCAATGTTCAAATAATATTATTTCGTTTCACATATACTATTGTACCATAGTATACTTCCATTTTTCCTAGGCTGGTGTTCACATTATCATTGTCATATGTTTTACTTCCACATCCACTCCACAGTACTTGTTAAAATTATTTTTTGCATTAAACTTTGAAACTTTTGTAAGACTTCTGAAATAAAATATACTTTATATTTACCGTATATCTATCATTTTCAGTAATCATTCTCTGTGTAGATCTAAATTTCCATCTGGTATCATTTTCCTTCTACCTGAAGGACTTCATGTTTCTTAGAGTCCTGGCCTGCAGCCAATGACTTTTTCTTTATTTGTTGTAAGTTTGAAAGTTTCTTTCAAAATCATAAGGATGTTGCTTTACAACAACACAGCTTACTTCATTTCCAAAAAAAGTTCTTTCATCCTCCTTTGTTCCTTTGGGCATGTCTCTCTCTTCTGTACAATGTCTTTCTTAGCTGCTTTTAGGATTTCTCTTCATCTCTAGCATTAGTTTTAGTATAAACTGCCTTGGTGTAGTTCTCTTCATGTTTATCGTGGCTGGTGTTTGAAATTCTTGCTTCTGCGGGTTTAGAGTTTTCGTCAATTTTTGACAAATTGTGGGCAACCAGTTAGTATGTTTTTCTGTCTCCACATCCTTAACTTCTCTTTCTAGGGCCCTACACAAATATTGAGATGCTTAATGCTGACTTACAGCTCATTGATGGAACACAGTTTAGTGTGTTCTGGCTTTTTAAAATTTTGGATAGGTTCTATTTGAATGCAATATCTAAATTGATATTAATATCATTTGGTATTCTCTAATGTTATATTTTTATTCCTCTAAGTTCGATATGTGTCTTTTTTTGTACTTCCAGGTGTTTCCCTATCATGTGTATGTTTTTCTACCTTCAACATTGAAGTTTCTTTAATAGCTGTGATAACTGCCTTGTCTAATAATTTTGTTATTTCCAGATCTAGAAGTATTTGCTGATTTACCTAATTATGAATTATTTTTCAGCTTCTTGGTATGTTTAATAATTGAATATCATACATTTGAACTTTATCTGGGTGCCAGCCTTATTGGAGAGGACGGTAATATTCTTTGAAATAGTTTTAGCATTTTTCCTGTGATTTAGTTACATTACTTAAAACTGATTTGATCCTTTCAATGTGTGATTTTAACTTTTGCTACGTTTAAACTCCCAGAGACTAGTGTAACCTTTCCTAGGTAAAAGTTGGCGTCACTAATAAGACAAAATGTTTCTGTGTACTTTACATGATTTGTAGTATCTTGGTAGGTTTTTCTACTCTGTCTATGCTGAGCCCTACTGACCTCTGGGAATTTTGTCCTGCTGTTGGCGTGAGTGGTTGCTTTGGCTTTAGGTGTACACTGCTTGGTATCAAAAAAAAGACTCAACCAGAGTTCTATGTGTAGATTTCTTCTCTTCAGTACTCTTGTGAATTCTTGCCACCTCGGTTTCCCTAAGCTCTGAACTATTTCCACAACTCAGCAAACTTCCTTTGCTGTGGCCTAAGCATTTTCTCCAGGCAACAGGCATGATATAATCCATAGCTAACCTCATTAGCTTTCCTTCTCTCAAGAATTATTGCCTTTACCACTTATTTTCCAGTGTCTGAAAATTCTTTTCATACATTTTTTCCTGCTTTTTTAGTTAAGATGACAGAGTAAATCTGTTACTCCATGATGGCCAGAAGTTTAAGTCACCAGTATATCAACAAGTTTTGAAGATGAATAAAATTTAACAACTATCAATAACAAATTTTAACCAATGAAATAGGGGGAAAATAAGATAGGCTTTCTATTTTCTCTTTAAAAATAATATTATAGAATATTATTATCTAAAAGATGACCAACAAATAATATAATGCACAGTATGTCACATAATTAATATAAGTATTTTTTTGGATTTTATTATGTTTGTGTCAGCTATTTAAAATTGATAGTGTTATGATCTATTTTCTCTAAATAAGTACCCTTTACCACATATAACTTTTGAAAATAATTTTGCATTTATTTTTTATCTAAAGATGTCTCGCAAATTGTCTAAATTTAAGCTCCCACAAAACTTGGATTCACCACTGCTACTGTCTGGAACATAAAAACAAACACTGAAAGAAAATTTTATATGTGTAGTCATTCCAATTTAAAGGCGTTTTGTGTGTGGTATCTTGGCTCAATTAAAACTGGATTACACTTAACTCAGTTTCCCCTCTTTCTACTCTATTTAAAATCTCAGGAAAATTTTGAAGTATCTTCTTTTGTTTCCAAGTCTTCTTCTGTGACCCTGAATAAGTTACTGGTACTCTTTCACTGTGAACATGTTACCTCTCTGTTCTTAAATACTCTCTTGTTTAAGACAAATCTTTATTATTATTATAAAAAAAGTCAACAAAAAATGAGTCTGACATAGGTTTTTGAAAAAAAATACACGAAATAATATATAAGGATTTTATCAGTCTTTTCTTGAAATTCCATCATGATTTATACAGAAATATCCTTATCAATCTACTTATCATGTCATTTTTAAACAACAAAAATAATGCTCTTAAACATAAAACCAATTCTACCTTTTCTGTATCTGGGTCCCCTTCACACATAGAAAGAATCTTCTCCATAAGAATTAACTGTATCTCATGACTGATTTCAATGACTCCTGATTTTTATAAATGTTGAAGCTTATATTCCTGTGCATCAAAGTCACCAGACAGTTCTCTCTTGTTCTATTCAAAAGCTCCAGTACTATTATAGCTGAGATTCTGGATTATTTGCTTCAGGTTGTTGGGCTTTGTAAATGAACAGCCACTTGCTTTCTGGGTTCTCTTAAATAATTCGCTTTGCTCTATTGCTAATCTTTCAACCCCCTCAGCCAAACTGTTCCTTCAACACATCTTAAAATATATCTTAGCTTTATGTAGTGAGGTGGATGGACCTAGAGTCTGTCATACAGAGTGAAGTAAGTCAGAAAGAGAAAAACAAATACCGTATGCTAACACATATATATGGAATCTAAGGGAAAAAAAAAAGGTCATGAAGAACCTAGCGGCAAGACGGGGATAAAGACACAGACCTACTAGAGAATGGACTTGAGGATATGGGGAGGGGGAAGGGTAAGCTGTGACAAAGTGAGAGAGTGGCATGGACATATATACACTACCAAACGTAAAATAGATAGCTAGTGGGAAGCAGCCGCATGGCACAGGGAGATCAGCTCCATGCTCTGTGACCACCTAGAGGGGTGGGATGGGGAGGGTGGGAGGGAGACACAAGAGGGAGTGGATATGGGGATATATGTATATGTATAGCTGATTCACTTTGTTATAAAGTAGAAACTAACACCCACCATAAAGCAATTATACTCCAATAAGGATGTTAAAAAATAAAATATATCTTAATGTGTCTGTATACATACTCCTCTCCATCACTTAAATTATCACACATGGGTAGTTTATTTCCCCCACTTCACTCCTCCTTTATTTTTTCTTTAATTCACAGCCAATAATCTGTAAGATGTTTGTGTCCTGAAATGGTTTCAGGTTCTGGCACCATCAGATACAGAATCTGGTGTGGTGAATACTTTGGAAACAGTGGCCAAACTACACTTGGACACTGAGATTGGGCAATACTAGGGACTATTTCTGTAAGTTATCAATCTTTTGATAATTCTAAATACCTGCATTTGAATGATATAAAATTTAAATGATATTCTTCAAAGTAACAGTTCATGCTTTGGAGAACTCTACTGTTTCTACAAAGCTACTCCAAGAGCAGTCATGAATGAGGAGAGATTACAGCAAAAAAATAAGAGAAATACTTATTCTCATTCAACAAAAAAATAAAGGTAACAAAGCCTACTATTAACTATTTTTATCATTTAATAATTTTTCTAGAAGCATGAAAAGTTAAATGATGATTCAGATAAAAGACAAATATCTATTGGAGAGGAAAAACAAAAGTACAAGAAATTACACAAATAAAAATCAATAAAATTAGCATATTTCCTTACACCAGCAATAATAAACTAGAGAAGATATTTGGGAACCAAATTTTTTTTAAGAGGAACAAAAATATATGTGGCTTATACATACTAAAATAGTATTGAAGATGTGGATGGATAAAGATGATGTGATATATATATAATGGAATATTACTCAGCCATAATAAAGAATGAAATAATGCCATTTGCACCAACAAGGATGGATCTAGAGTTTATTATATTAAGTGGAGTAAGCCAAAGATAAATATCATATGATATCACTTATATGTGGAATCTAAAAAAAAAATTGATACAAATGAACTTAAATACAAAACAGAAATAGACCCACAGCTATAGAAAACAAACATGTTACCAAAGGGGAAATGGGGGGAGGGATAAATTAGGAGTTTGGGATTAACATAAACTCACTACTATATATAAAATAAATAACCAACAAGGACCTACTGTATAGCACAGTGAACTACACTCAATAGTTTATAATACCTATAAGAGAAAAGAATCTGAAAAAGTATATAGATATATGTATAAGTGAATCACTTTGCTGTACACCTGAGACTAACACAACATTGTAAATCAATACACTTCAATAAAAATATAAAATAAGTTCAAAAAATAGTATTAATATAAAAAATGTTTTATCAATTTAGAGATGCAAATCATGTATCTTGCTTACAAGTATTAATTTTTTTCTACGTATCTCTGATTTTTTTTTTAAATTTTTATTGGGGTATAATTTACAATGTGGTGTTAGTTTCAGGTGTACAGCAAAGTGAATCTGCCATACATATACATATATCCACTCTTTTTTAGCTTCTTTTCCCATATAGGCCATTACAGAGTATTGAGTAGAGTTCCCTGTGCTATACAATAGGTCCTTATTAGTTACCAATTTTATATATAGTGGTGTACATGTGTCAATCCTGTTCTTCCAATTTATTCCCTTCTCCACCCTTACTCCCAGTAACCATAAATTTATTAGAAGCAGTTTTTTGTTTTTGTTTTTTTTTTTTGGCTGCACCGAGGAGCATGCAGGATCTTAGTTCCCCAGTCAGGGATCAAACCCGTGCCCGCTGCATTGGGAGCAAGGAGTCTTAACCACTGGACAACCAGGGAGGTCCCTACAAGTATTAATCTATAGGTTTAACATCATTCCCCAAATATTTAATATGATTTATTTTAGTTAAACTATATAATGCCATTCTAAGAAACATTTATAAAATTATTCAGGTTTTAACAAGTTCCAAAATGTTAATAAATTATTGTGATAATGTAGGACATGATTATTGGATATAAAAATACTCAAAGCTATATTAATTGAACCTGAATACATCAGAATCAAGAATTGAAATAATGGAACACACCTGTGTTTATGTTTGTATGAATAAGGTATCATAGAAAATTACAAGAACTGCCATTCCCTTAATTAGCTTAAGCTAATAATTTTATTCCTCTCACATACCTCCCGTATTACAAAGTCCTATCAATTCTATACTCCATGTAAGTCTTAAATGTTTCAATTCCTTTCCATCTGTACTGTCAACTACTTCAATAAAAGCAACCATCATGTGTAACATCAATTATTACAACAACCTTGCAAAAACCTGGAATACAAATTGATCGTCATGAGAATTTTGTTAAGTCAAAGGAAATAAAGATTTAAACATAATAGAACACAGAACAAGCTTTAAGGGGCAGTTATTATCATCACATTAAAAGTCTGTCTTAGAGTAGATATTTTAGTTGAGACTATGGTAGAATAAAAAAAATTATTGAGAGAGAAATAAATGGTCACTCTTAGCCATCTTCTAGACTTCATATTTTAGCTTTATAACTTGGTATTTAGCTATTCTTTCTAGAAATGGATTACACCTTCTTGTGGGGTAGTTAAAAATGGTGATGCATTAAATACAGACTTCAAAGACAGACTAATAATAAGTAATAATTAAAACAGAATAATAAACTACCTATGTTGAAAAGAAGGAACTTAAATCTTCTATAAGATGATCTTAGATTTTTGTTTTTTAAAATTCCTTCAGAAGAATAAAAATCAGTGCACATAAGAAAGTAGAAGAGGGTAGAGAACCAGTATGTCTTCCTTTGCCATCATCTTTCTCACAGTTTTGGACTTACTCCTCTACAATGAAATATTATCACCTTAATTCTTTTCTCAAGTTCTGTCTCCTAGAGGACCAGAACTAAGAAAATAAACTTTCTGAAAATATAAAGAAGATAAAACAAGAAGACATTTATTCTTATGTCGTATAATTCAAGATTACTTAACCTGGACACTGGCAGGGTTGAAGGAGATCAATACTGGGAATCAAGATAATAATATTAAAGACAAGTTTGGGAAAATAATAAGATAATATGAAAAGAAGCTGTATTTTCCTGGTTTTATTTAATGTACTCTCAGAAACTCTCTGCCTAAATTTTAGGAGATATGCAGCCTGTGCTTCCTCATAACCCATCAGGCCATTATTCTGAATTTCCCAAGTCAGAGGTTAAAATGGGTGTAGAGGCCAGAAAGGACCATTTCCAGTGGTCCAGATGGAAACCAGAACATGAATCCTAACAGGATAAGCAGAGCACAGAAGCCTGCTGACCAGAGACAGCTTTCTAGATAGAAAAGTATACGTTACAAGATCTGCAGCATTGCTTCATAGACTCTGGATTTCAATAAAAATAAAGAAGTTGATTCTTAAAAAATGTTATATTTTTGACAGACGTTTAAAAAATATATATCTTAAGCCTGGTCTACAAACACCTGCATTAGCAAAACCCTTAGGCTACTACTCTCTGCCTGCCCATCTAAACCATGCTTACAAGAGGTCGGCCACTGAGGACTACACCTTGCAGAATGGAAGGCCACATGCATGTTTTTCTCAGATATGTTCAAAATGGGTAAGAACAAATAGGGGAGTACAGATGATGTAAAAATACAAAACAAAATAACAGCAAAAAAAAAAAAAAAACCCACACAAACCTTAGTTCATTGCTAGCTTTGGGAGTCCCTTCTTTTCCTTATTTTAGGATATGTATGTTTTGAATTAATAACAGTGATATGACATTTTCCATCCTCTCCTCTCAAATTAAAAACTTATCCCTGGGCTTCCCTGGTGGCGCAGTGGTTGAGAGTCTGCCTGCCGATGCAGGGGACGCGGGTTCGTGCCCCGGTCCGGGACGATCCCACGTGCCGCGGAGCAGCTGGGCCCATGAGCCATGGCTGCTGAGCCTGCACATCCGGAGCCTGTGCTCCGCAATGGGAGAGGCCACAACAGTGAGAGGCCCGTGTACTGCAAAAAAAAAAAAAACAAAAAAACAACTTATCCCTATCTTTTTTCTGCTTTTATTACATTTGTGGCTAAATGTACACTTCAACTATAAGTTGTGAGATGTTGATGACTTATAACTCAGCTTAACATCACCTATGAAGCCTGGATTCGAAGCTAGATGTCATGACTATGAGATTATTTCCTTTTGGAAATATATATATGATATATACTATACACATACATGTACATATATGTGTGAACGTGGTTAGTCAAAAAGTGTGAACTCTAAGTAGTTCTTTGTTTCTGTCATTATGTAAAGTGCCCATTATCACTGGTTGCACTGTGAGATATAAAATGGAGGCTACCTCATAAAATCTGAGAGCAAAGCCAGTTGGACAGAAATATAAAAGGATCAAGAAAATTTATCAAGTATATTATTTAAGCAAATAGCTCTACTTGAACCACTATTACCTCTAGACTGCTTAGGTAAGCAAGATAATGAATTCTGTTTTTGATCTAGCTGATGTGAATTGGTTGTCCTGTTGCTAGCTACTAGAGAAATATAACTAATAAGAAAATAAAATAGCAAGAAAAATGATTTGATATATAAGTTAATTTGCTTTGCTGATGATTTACCTCTTTAGTCACTAAGACCTCTAAAGAGCAATATATTACAATTATCTACAAACAGCCTCATTTACCTGTGGTCTTACCCATCACTTTGGCAATAAACAACCATATACCAAAGCTCCCCAAAACATATAATAAAGGTATTAATTCTCAATGACATCATACAAGTCACAAAGGATGTTTTGTTCTCCTCTTATTACATAGAATAAATATTCCATGAGGGCAAATTATATTTATTCTTTAATTTTCACAGAGGACTTATGATAATTATGTGCTTATTTGAATATTCAATATATTCAAATGATTAACTTTTACACTAGAACACAAGGCTCTGTTGAATAAATGCTGTTGAAGGCCCAAAAATAAAAAAGTGCACAAATGAACCATCTCAGATATGCTCATTACAATTGTGTCCACTCCAGCCAGCTGATAGCTACAGCTGAAACTGTAATGCTTACCTTCAAGCTCACTAGATTTCAACTTGTTTTACTCTGAATGGAATTTCAATCTCTTTATGTTTACAATAAACAACTTGCAGCACATTCGACAATTTGGGAATAGCCTCTGGGACTTTAGTTAAATAAGAAATGGTTTGAGAGACTATCAAATTCTAGGATTCTAGCCCAAGAATTTAAATGACTTGCTTGTTTCAGATGCCTTCTCTAGGAAAGCTAGAAGAATGCAAATTTGATTTTTGTTTTCTGAGCACTTCCACTGCATTTGCTATCACACACATACACACAAACTGTTTTACAAGAACTTATCACTTTAATGGTTACCAGATTCACTAAAACTCATCTCCTCATGATGTACTGTGAGGACCATATTTTATTTGATTGAACTTCAGACGGCACATGTTTATAAGTCAAGGGCAAGGCTGCTGTTGTCGAAGGGAAAAGCTGGCAAGGCAGTAAGCGATAAATATGGAGGTACTACTAGTCCTACTCTGGCAACTAATTCAGAAACTCATCAGGCAAGAGGTCAAAGAATTATCGATTATCACGTAATATTTGAGGACATTTGTTCTGAAGTATAAGAAATATATACAGACATTTAATGAATGGACAAATATCTATGTGCTATTTGGTTGCAACTGTCCTTTAACTTTAGAGAGAAAAATAAAAGACACAGACTGCCAGAGCACACAGTGTATTTGATTTTTTTTTCTCTACTTCCAAGTAAATATTTCTTCCTAAGGTTTACTTAACCAATATCTTATGGATTTTATATTTCTGGTAGAACTGGCTATGTGCAGACAGTTAAATAAAACTTCATGTTGAGATCTACAAATACATGACACATTCATATAATACACATTCCAGATGATACTCATTAGATTAAGAAAACTGAAGTCTGCTTTGTTCTAAATAAGTTTTATCAATGATTTGAGAATTATAAAAATATAGTGGAATTTCTCTTTGTAACATTAACTTAGTAAATGTATTTGTGATTCCCTTAAATATAATTAAATGAAATGGGATTTGTACAACCATGAGGATTGGGCTCTAGTCTTGAATGTCGGATTTTTTTTAGTATTCATTGTGTAAAAGGACAGAATTTTTAAATTAATATAACTATTTGCAAATGTAGTTTTTCACATGTAAATGAGTTTCAATATAATATTAACTATACACACATGCAGATACATACAATATATATATAAACATGACAAGTAAAGTAAAGAAGGAGTTAGCTACTTGTTTGAAACTCTTTGGTCAAGTTCATCTATTTAACTGGAACAATGAAACTTTGCTTACATAATGCAGGAAGCTTCCTCAAGTCTCTTATCAAGCATGGGTATATACTGTTTTTATTTTTCTTCTGTGTCTTTAAAATTATATATTAAGGGCTTCCCTGGTGGCACAGTGGTTGAGAGTCTGCCTGCCGATGCAGGGGACACGGGTTCGTGCCCCGGTCTGGGAGGATCCCACGTGCTGCGGAGCGGCTGGGCCTGTGAGCCACGGCCGCTGAGCCTGCGCGTCCGGAACCTGCGCTCCGCAACGGGAGAGGCCACAGCAGTGAAGAGGCCCGCGTACCAAAATAAATAAATAAATAAAATTATATATTAACCCCTAGCACGTATGTTAGAATACTCATTTTAGCATTATGAAAGATTAACATTCAAATAGGATCAAAATAACTGATTGCTTTATACTTATATGAATCACATTTATAATTAATTTGGGCTGAGGGAGAACTGGAAATGATACCAGACATCATTTAAGATAACCTGCCTTCTGACTTAATAGCTGTTTAGCCATACCAAATCACTTAACTTTTCTGATCCTCCATTACCTCACTTGTAAATGTGAAATTAAAAATGTCTTCCATACCTCTTTTTAGAGTTTTATGTGAAACTTACATGAAACCATGAGACTGAGTGTACCATCAGCCCTCTTTATCTGTGGGTTTTGCATGCAACCAATGATCAAAATATTTAGAAAAAAATTTTCAGAAAATTCCATAAAGCAAAACTTGAACTTGCAACATGCCAGTGACTATTTATATAGCATTTACACTGCATTATAAATAATCTAAGGATAACTTAAAGTATGCAGGAGGATATCTGTAGGTTATATGCAAATACTATGCCAGTTTACACAAGGGACTTGAGCATCTGCAGATTTTGGTATTCTCAGGGGTCCTGGAACCAATCCCCTGTGGATACCAAGAAATGAGTGACTACACTTAATAAACTGAAAATATTACATAAATGTGAGGTGCTAACATAGAGGGCAAGATACTATACTTGGCAATAAGTACTAGGTATTAGTAAGCCCTCAGAACATTTTTGGGCCACAAATCAAGTCTCCAATACAGTGAGGGACGAAGAATTGAGCTGGGTATATGAGTGAAGTGATGGTTTAGAATGAAGTGATGGTTTAGAAGGCAGTAAACTCATTTTAATTACAAAGTGAGTCTTAATTACCACAGGGATAGTGTTCTTATTAATGAACATGGATAGACAGCTATAGAATAAGCCCAAGGTATCAACAAGAGACAGGAAATGGATATTCAAGGAAGCTTGAAGTGGTGAAAAATAAAGATGTTTATTCTAGAAAGTTCAAATTATTCATCACACTGGTTACCTTCATGTATTAAATTTCCTATTATCACCTTTTAAATTTTGCTTTCCTTTTCATCCTAGGAAATTCTCAGTTTTGCCTTCAACATTACTGATTCTGTTTTCTAAAATGCAAAATTTGCCATTGTTGTTTAAAAGCATTGGGTAATTTCAAACCATAAATTTACCATCTCATCTATCTTCCTTTTTATTTCTGAACACCTCTTAGTTTTTTTAAAAACTTAATGTCATATATTGTTTTATAATCTTTTAATTTGCTTCTGATGATTTTAAGAATGCTCTAAGTTTTAGGTACACTGCAATCCATTTAAGATTCTTCTGTTATAACTTCCCAAGTTTCCTATACTTTGGTTTTATAGAAACTCATAAGAATTATGCTGGTAGCCAATTTAAACTTATCCAGATACCTTATAAACAGAAAACTACAAAGCACAAATGAAAACATACACATGCACATACAAGTCAGCCTTGCTGGGGCAGATGGAAGTAAAAATGTATCTGTCACATTTTGTCATATACATTGATTTATAGAAATATTGTAATGCTAACATATTCTAGGCCATTGTCTAGGCTGATGACAAAAGTAAATAGCTGAAGGGGCAGAAAGGAAATTTAAACTAGTTAGAATAAGAGAAATAGGCAAAAATTGATTATGTTCAAATTGATTAAATCTTCAAAAATTCAACTAAGTTTGCAAGGCTGTTATATTTGCTGTTAAGTCAAAATGCAATAAAGTATATTGGTGAAAAAATAATTTTATCAGATGCCCAACCACAGCTAATCTTTATGCACAATATAATGATGAATTCTCACTGGTAATTCTTCTAGGTTCATGAGTGAATGAGTTTATATTTTGTGCAATACAATCTACGCTTTACAAAAAATATTTATATTAACATTTGAATCAAGAGACCAACAGAATTAATAGCCATCTTTCTTATAAATAATCAGAACATGCAAAAACTCTTTTCCTTACTTATGGAAAACCACTATAAAACCTAGAATTTGTCATAGATTATGTTAAATATATACTATGTTAATAACACATGCCAAAAAATTTATTTGATAAAATACTTGTGATTTGAAACAACATAACATGCTTCCCAGTTCAATAATACTAAAAGTATTATGCTGAAAAAAGCAAAAATGCTAAAAACAAACAGCATAAAAAAGATTTATAAAGCAAAGAGATACACAACATTTGAAAAATGCTATTTTCAGTAGAGATTAGGATGGTGGGGAAAGAAAAAAAAAATGGAAGCTCACACCTAAAATAACAGAGAAAGTTTAAACAACACTATTTAAACCAAGCCAGGAACAAACACAACATACTGATCAAAAGTTACATCTCAAACAGTCTTCCCTGGCCTTCCCAAAAGTTTCCTTCTCCCATGCATTCCTTCTCCTATATTTCATGATAGTACTTGGAGCAAAAAGTATCAAGAGATGGGATCACTGATATATAAAATAATGGAAATAGCTACTACATTAAAATAACTTACTCTAAGTATGTCTCTTGTGCGAAATGAAAGAAAATGAATAGCTTAAAAAGGTTAAATGAGGATTTGGAAATAAAACTTTCTTTACAAAACAATTTATTATATACTATGAATATATACTTTAGAGAAAATGATAGTTACATCAAAAGGTCTTAGAAAAAATGATGTGGCACCCAATTTTTAAAATTAATAGTGGTTATATTCCTTCCCCTTCACCCTGTTATTAGACAAATTTGAATTTATATCAAGTAAAATGATCCATAAAGCTGAAAATTATCCAAGTACATTGATATATTTTGCTTTGAAACAATCTTAGCATAGGTAACTGTCAAAATATATATACATGAAAAACAAAGTCTCTTGTTTCCATCCCCACTTTTAATTTATGCTTCTTAGACTCTACAAAGGGATCTGAATATTCAAATAATATCATAAAACAAAGATCCAGGGGAAGTACAGAGGGAATTTTAGAAAAGTGTTTGGCTTTTCAATTAGTCTCCATTTGTATCCACCTTTGTATTCTGTTCAGCACTGGAAACAAATGTGATGAGGAAACACGGTTGTTACTGCTCTACTTCAGGGACACACTTGTGGTGCTTATTAAAGATTATGTTGATGTTGACCATCTGAATGTAGTGTTTGTATTTTTGACAGAGGGGAAAATATAATCAAGAGCTCTGGTTAGAGCTATTGAGTTTAACTTCTGGACACATAGCTCTCTAAATGCTGAATACATATCACACAACAGGTACTATGTAAAAAGTCGAATGACTGAACAAAACAATGCCAAATTCACTACTTTTCCTCTCTTCTTATGGACGTTATCCTCAATTCTTGCTTAATAAATGTCCAAGCAGAGGAAAAATTCCATATTCTCTTTTCATTCCCAGAATTCTGTTCATTCACTATTTTTTTTTTTTACATCTTTATTGGGGTATAATTGCTTTACAATGGTGTGTTATTTTCTGCTTTATAACAAAGTGAATCAGTTATACATGTACATATGTTCCCATATCTCTTTCCTCTTGCATCTTCCTCCCTCCCACCCTCCCTATCCCACCTCTCCAGGCGGTCACAAAGCACCGAGCTGATATCCCTGTGCTATGCGGCTGCTTCCCACCATTCACTATTTATTGCCCACTTAACATGTGCCAGCCTGCCCAGGATAGCTTCAAGCGGTTGTCACCTCCACATGCCCTGGTCCAGAGAGAAGGCTGTAGACTTGAAACTTGAAACTGGGCTACAACACCGCAGAAGTTAAAGTAGTTGGCCAGTTTCACTAAGTCTGATCTAATTTCTTAAATTTCAAAAATTCTTATACTTTTAAAATTTTCACAAGGGTAAATTTTTATTTAAAAAATTTCCAAATTAATAAGTATTTCAACAATATTCCCATAAACAGAGAATCTCAATGAATGGTTTTCAGTCTCAAAGTTTAACTCATTCAGGTTTCAAATGTCTTCCCTGATATTACACGGCATGGATGAACAAATCTATGTTTGTACTGTGGATATTTTCTTCATAATTATACAATCTGAAGTTGTTTTATTTTATTTATTATTTTTTTGAAGTCATTTTATTTTAGATTGATTAGTTCTAATTATTTATAAAGAATGAACTATTTTTCTATAGTGATTTGCTTGCAAATAATTATTAATCATTTCATATCTTTGTATGTCTGCTTGAAGGGACAATTTAAGGTCATGTTTAGATTTATTCCAAAGAAGGACAATTCCTAGAATTGTCCTTCTCACTACTGGGTTGATGGAGGGTGGGGGGAAGCAAAAACAAAAACAAAGAAAAAAACCGGCAAAAATTGATGAGGATAGATTTCAGCAAAACTTCCATCCTGCTTGAAAAAATAAAACACAATCTACATTTAAACAAAGAGGCCATTAGACCGAGGTGGCTCTGATTCCTTGGTAGCCTGTGCAAGCAAGGCAAAACCTAAGTCAGAGTTAATGTACTCGAATCCAAGAAAATAAAACTTAAGAACAATCACAACCGACCACTTAGGCTTTACTAATTTCCTTGCTTTGCTTCCTGATCTTTCCTATAGAAACCGCTCTCCTAGCTTCTGTGGAGCTACCCTAACCACCTTTGGTGTTGGCACTACAAGATTCCAAAATATGTATGCATAGATAAACTCTTGGAAAAAAATGTTAATGTACCTCAGTTTACCTTTTAACAGAGCACATTTGAATTTCTCCTTAGGATTTAATTAAATACATATGATTTTTTTGCATCTTCTTGGTTTTATGTTCAGAATGACTTCTGTAAAATGCTTGTTTAAAATATACATATCTTTAAAGAAGTTCTAACAAATGTGTACAAATATCTATATATTAAATATATGTATTTTCATTCCAAAAAGACTTGCATTGAAGTGATTTAAATTATTTAAAAATTTTCATGTTTTCTAGAAATATTGATTATTTAACTCAATCTATAATATTTTTATATTAATGTAATTAACATACAGTTTTTCAGGTACAGTGTGCCTTTATATTACACAAGCCATGATATAATAAAGCATCTTCTTTATATGTATGTAATACGAGGTGCATGAGCTACATATTTAATATGTCCATATTATTTTATATTCCCAAAATAATTATATGCTTTTCTACTTACAAATGATATATCCAACAAGGGGTTAATATCCAAAATATATAAAGAATTCATAGAACTCAACATCAAAAAAAAACCCAATTAAAGAAATGGGCTGAGGACCTGAGTAAACATTTTTCCAAAGACAACATACAGATGATCAACAGGCACTTAAAAAGATGCTCAACATCACTAATCATCAGGGAAATGCAAATCAAAGTCACAATGAGGTATCACCTCACACCTGTCAGAATGGCCATCATCAAAAGGACAATAAATAACAAGTGCTGCAAAGGATGTGGAGAAAAAGGAACCCTTGTGTACTTTTGGTGGGAATGTAAGTTGATGCAACCACTATGGAAAACAGTATGGAGATTGCTCAAAAAATTACAAATAGAGCTACCATGTGATCCAAGAATTTCACCGCTGGGTATTTATCCAAAGAAAAACAAAAAAACTAATTAGAAAAGATACATATGCAGCCCAATTTTCATAGCAGAATTATTTACAATTGCCAAGATACGGAAGCAACCTAAGTCCCACAGACAGACTGTTGGATAAACATGTGGTATATGTATATATGCATCGCGCACACACACACACACACACACACACACACAATGGAATGTTAACTCAGGCATATAAAAGAATGAAATATTGCCATTCGCGACAACATGGATGAACCTATTTCACCTGTGCTAAGTGAAGTAAGTCAAATACTGTATTTCACTTATAGGTCGAATATAAAAAACAAAATAAATGAACAAACAAAACAGAGTTATAGATACAGAGAACAAACAGGTTGCTATCAGAGGGGAGGAGGCTGGGGGGAGGAAAGAAATAGGTGAGGGAGATTAAGAGGTACCAACTTCCTGTTGCAAAATAAATGAGTCATGGGCATGAAATGTACAGCATGGGGAATATAATCAATAACTGCAATATATTTGAATGCTGACATATTGTAACTAGATTTACAATGGTGATCATTTTGGCATGTACAGAAATATCCCTGTGTAACAGGAACTAACATAGTGTTGTAGGTCAATTACACTTCAAAAACAAAGTCAAAGAAAAGGATATGTGGTTACCAGAGGCAGGGGATGGGAATAGGGTGAATCAGATGAAGACAGCCAAAAGGTACAAGCTTGAAGTTATAAGATAAATAAGTACTAAGGATGTAATGCACAACATGATAAACAGAATTAACACTGCTGTGTGTTATATACGAAAGTTGGTAAGAGTAAACCCTAAGAGTTCTGATCACAAGGAAAACATTTTTTCTGTTTATTTTTGTATCTACGAGATGATGAATGTTCACTCAAGTTATTGGGATAATCATTTCATGAGGTATGTAACTCAAACCACTATGCTGTACACCTTAAACTTGTACAGTGCTGTATGTCAATTATATCTCAATAAAACTGGAAGAAAAAAATAATTGTTTTTATTAAGTGGCATTTTGCTAAGATTCTTATTTATTTTGTCATTTCTAATCATGCTTGAATTTTTATCGATAAAAATTGCTTTTCTTTCACATTATGGATTATATTCAAATGTTATTTTGAACTAAAATATTAACAGTAATGAGCATTGGTGGAGGCTGTATCATTCATGGGAAAATAGATTATTTTGTTCTTGCCACATGAGCAACGGTTCTTGTCAAAACCAGTAAGCTTTCTCCTCTTATTAAAATTGATTACTTTGAAATTGAGTATTTGAAGACATGAAAAGTAAGGGCAGTAATATTCTTGATTATGTTTCAGGGTCAGGGGTTCAATCCTGAAGGAAAATACTGAGGTTTCTCCATAAGTTAATGTTTCATTGTGGAAAGTAAAAGCACTTGAATTTTTGGAATGGGATGGAGACACACACAAAACATTTGGCAAAGATATAACCAGAGCTTATTACAAGGTTGAGTTCATCGATAGTGCTCACATTAATTTCCGCTGCAGAAAATAAAAGAGTGTCTTGGGAGCAAGGGCAAAGTTGCCCAATAAGGAGTTTTCCTTTCATTGTGTGAAAACTGCTTAAATACTCAAAGCTTTAGGGCATTTTACCCCGGCATCACTTTGAAAATGCTTCTTTCTGCTTCAGTTACCAGAGGAAGCCTAATCTGATCTTAAGAGTGTTTACGGGCCTCTTTCTTATGTTCATAATCAAATGCTCTCAGTGCATCATTACAGGTCTAGGCACTCTCTTGGTACCAAAGACCACAGAAATTCTCCTTCCTCTAACTAAAAACTAAATTTTCATAATATTCTTATTTTTATTTAATATTTATGTAACAAAGAACCTTTACAAAATGAGCCAAAAATTAACATAATTGATCATTTGAGTTAACAAGTTAGAGTCTATAGATGCAAATGGAGACTGTGATTTTGTGAGTGCCTTATGAAAAAGTTGTGAAGTGGTCTGCAAATCATGTTTGGTATCTTTTTACCTACCTTCAACAGAGATAGCTTTGCTTTTTGGAAACAGCTGAGCTTAACTGGGAGTCAAACTAGTAGATAAGGGAACAAATAAACTAAAATAATCGTATTTCAGTGATAAAATGAAATAGACTGTAAGCTAAGACTTGCTTTTCTATATTAGTTGTATTTCTATATGCTGTGGCTAGACAGAGTAAAGAAAATTTAAATGATCCTGGAGCATAAAACAATTCAACTCTGTCAAAATACGAAAACATCCCCTGGAACTCCATAGCCCAAATTACAACGCAAGTTAAGACTGGATACCATCCAGAGCCAAAAGGAAGTCAAAGTGTAGCCACTGTCCCATGTTTGTTTGCTAAGTAATGTGTAAAACTTATATAAAATATACTCATTAAGTAGTTGTTATACTGAAATAAATTGATTTGAGAAAGTTCTCTCTCCAGAAAGAATATTAATTAGCGTCAATATTTCATTAGATTTCTCCTTGAATTAGTTCCTATTAAGAAATGTATAGGCAAACAAGATGATTTCTTCTGCTTCTGAAATACTGCACTAGAATTCCCCATCTAGATGCATACTAAAGAGATATTTCATAATTGATAAGATAAAGATTATTTTCACTCCCCAGGTTTCCAGGGTATTCACTTCGGTCTATCTATTTATCTCATTAGAGGACAATTTTGTTTTCACCCCAAGTCCTTATGACTCTTAGAGGTTCTGTGAATAACACCACAAGATGGCAGTATTTCAGAAATTAATCCTTGGAGAGAGCAATCGTTTCCCTGTAGTACCTAAAATATAATATATTTGGCTATATTTTCAGTGACTAAAAATATTTAAAGTCATCACCAAAGTGATTAAAAATTAATGTTACGAGGGTATCTGTTTAGTAATAAACAATTTGCTTCCTTTAAGTAATATAACTGTCAGTTTGTTCCAAAACATTAGTAAGCTTCATCAACATATAAATGAGTTGATCCTAAAGGGTTGTCAGTAGATTCATAAATCTTGTAATTGTTTACATATTGGTCTATAACTACAACCATATTTTTACAATTGTTTGAAAAATAACTCAGTCTAATAAACCATCAATTGTATTTTATTTCTGCGTGATCATTTAATAACCAGTTTTCAAACAAGAAGTGGAAATTTGCAATTACCTATTAAATGTATCTTTATACTTTTCAAAACTGTTCAGAATTGGGGATCAGCAATCTTTTTTATTGCGACTAATCTCATAAAACTCTAAATTATTGCTTGTAAAAGAAAATATGGTTTTAATGAAAATACCTGTCTAGAAAACAATATAGTATATTTTCATATCTTTATAGAAAATTATATTTTTCCACTGTTACCCCTCTTGTACCGGACCAGGGCGGGGGTAGCTACTTTGGCCACCATCTTTCCAGGAATCACATTAATTTTTATCATTTACTCCGTAAATGATAATTTTTATCATTACTTCGTAATGTACATATATGTATACATTAAGTGGACCTAATCCTCCTACTTTTCAAAGATGGAGTTATTCCAGTAGTAAATGGGGAATATCCATCTATACTGAAGAAGGTAAATTCATCCTTTTTATATTTTCTTAGTTATCTAATGGAAATCTGGCAGTATTTACATCAAGTTTTCATTAATTTATTTTGAAGTTATTTTTTCCTTTATATCTGTTTTTAATAGTTCATTCCATTGCTCTATTTTTTGCTTTGGGGCAAGAAGATAGGCACAAGTTTCACATAATACCATTGCTGTTAGTCTGATTCTGAACCACTTTAGCTGTGAAATAAATCCCTGGATCTGACTCAGTGATTAGAGACCTACCATTTCATCAAATGATGACTTCCAAATTATTAATTAATCCCTTTGAAGTGGACACTGAATAATTCTTAGATACTTAGGTAGGGCATCCCTACTCCTGTGCAGACATCCACTAAATACTGTTTTCTCTTAGATTTTAGTAAGAGTCCTTGTTGTATTTTTAGTATCCATCTCATTAATTTTATCCTGAATGTACACATAAGGGGCTCTGTATCAGAGGCATATTATCATTATTTGATTAAAAAGCAAATAATGATGTAAAACAAATAGTGCTCACCATCTAGTTTTAAAGCATCAATTCATTAGCCACTGCAGTTGTTGACCAACAGTGCACCCTGAGAGGAATGCAGGATGAAAAACAAGATGAGACACTCTGTGCTTCGGAAAAACAGGCCCCTTAAAATAGTTAGAAGCTAGATTCCTGCATCTTCCTATACATAGAAAAAGCACTCAAATCATTAACTGAGATATCTGTTCCTTGGGACTAACAGTAACCTTTTACCAAGTTGACTGCATACATTCCTTCGCCAAAGTCATATATATACTGCCTTCTCCCCTATCTCCACAGGGCGGTTTTCTGGGAGCTACTGAGAGACTGTTTTCCCAGGCTATAGTCCTCGGTAAGACCCTGAATAAAACTTAAACTCACGACTCTTACATTGTGCTCAGCAATATAACCTCGGTAGACAGTGACTCTGTTTTTCTATACCCCTATTTTTTTTTTTCGGTACGCGGGCCTCTCACTTGTTGTGGCCTCTCTCATTGCAGAGCACAGGTGCCAGACGCTCAGGCTCAGCGGCCATCGCTCACGGGCCCAGCCGCTCCGCGGCATGTGAGATTTTCCCGGACCAGGGCCCGAACCCGTGTCCCCTGCATCGGCAGGCGGACTCTCAACCACTGCACCACCAGGGAAGCCCTATACCCCTATTTTTATACCTGGGATAATACAATGAAAACCAGGTCAAATATTTTACTGATACGAAGTCTGTAACATAGACAACAGAGGAAAATGGGCTTCTCTGCTTAGGAGAAACCTGCTACCTCTCACTAATCCCCCTTCTGAAGAGAGAAAGTCCTTTGCTCCTTCGACAGAATGGATAGAATCCTGGGTTGTCACTCTAATCTTTGAGAATATAAATACATCTCCCCAAGGGCAAGATAAACCTGGGCATGTCCCATCTTTAAGACCTAGAGATGTCTTCTAAGTCTTGCTCTCATTTCCCCTTGAAGTGGAAACACAAACATCTAAGAGGTAAGTAAATCTCCCAAATTCTCTCACTATTTTTGCAGTTGTAAATTAACTTCCCAAGGCTTTATCTTAAAAATTTAATCATATTTTTTGCCAATATTACTGACAGTTGTAGTATACACTATCTACTATTTTATAGCCACACAATTATTATCTTTTATTTCTTAATTACCTATTACTTATTTCCCCCACCCTTGATATATTATCAATAAAATATTCTGCTATTAATCCTTTGAAGGGCAGAACTTGCCACCCTAAAACACGCATCTTTGGCATAAGAATTATTTTAGGCTGATTATTAAGAACCAAGCAGACGTAAGAAAAGCTCTGAAAACCAGTAGAAGTTACCCTTGTGTAAGAGAAGCTTATGTTTATAAGGGAAATCTCTATTTGTAAGGACGTCTCCCTCCCTGTACAAGAGAAGGATGACTAAATCTCTAGAAACTCTTATCAACAGAGAAGCAGATGACCTGGATGTACACAACTTTACCCTTTGTTGACTATGCTTCTCCTGATAGCCCCCCATAACTGGCTCCTCCATCCCCCATCATCATCTTTTGCCCTTAGCTGGAAATGGTATTTAAGGTGGTGGCTTGGACCATTTCAGGGAATTTCTCAGTTCTCCTGGGTTTCTCCCATGTATAGAGGAGGTATATATGTTATGAAACTTCTGTTTTTCTCCCATTAATCAAGTTTTTTATTATAAGGGGTCTCAGTCAAGAACCTAGAAGGGTTGAGGAAAGATTATTCTTCCTCCCCTACACCTTGCTTTTAATTCTGACTTAAAAAAACAAAACTCTATATAGTTTGCAACTGTCAGACTATTTATACACCCTTATATTAATCTAGTAATTGTACATAAGGCACCTTTCATTGTGAAAGCTAAGTGGGCATGATTTTCTTACACTAGTAATATTGCAAAATCTATACTGCTCAAACATATGACTGACGTGCATTTTTAGGGGCTGTTTGAAATCTTGTGTAACAATTACCCTTTGCTGTAAAGTGAGCCTGCTATTTCAGTGATATTTTCTATTTAATCCCTAAAATCAACAGGAATCTCCTCCTCTCCTTTCTCCCCAGCTGAACCTTGTTTCCAATATTTTTTTGTTGTTTTTAGATAAAAATTTAAAGGAAAAAAGTTAAAAGAAAAATGGTCCAAAATACCACCCTCTATTTCCCATAGACTTTCTTTTCCAGCTAAATGGAGAGTTACATGGACATAGTGTTTGTTTAATCAGGAATTTTTCTAAAAGATATTTTATGATATCTTCCAATACTACTCTGATATTATATTGATGAATATTTACAATTTGATGTTGTGTATATCAAGATTGCATGTATTTTAATCTTTTTTATATGCTGTTAAATTTTATTTGTCCCCAATTTTTCTGAGTTTTTCCCCAAATAATACCCATCCCTATTATTCATTCATAAATTGGTGCTTTTTACACGTTATATATATTTTTTCATGGCCATCCTGAAAACTGTCTCCATTGTTCACTTTCCTGTCATTTGGTTATTGCTCTTCAGGAAACCTTATTTTTACCTCTTTTCATTCCCAATGGCTAACTTGCCCTGCAATTATTGTTACCTGTGAGCCTATATGTAATCTGTCAATCATACTGATTTTCTTCTTTATCATTTTGGGACTTATGCTTAATGGTTATGGTATGTGTAGAGGCAATTCCACTGACCTGACCAAAATCTGGGACCACCGCAACTATAGGTCATTTATTTCCTAATCTGAGGGTTTAAATGACTTGTAGCCCTGAAGGCTAGAGTACATTATTTTTTCCCTTGTGTTCTTGTCTTGTTTTTTAAATCAAAGTCTTGCTTTCTATATAAGACACATGGTTTCTCTACCAGGGCTTTCATAGCTTTTTCTAATGATTCTACCAGTGTTTATGTATTACTGGCACAAAATGTTTTCAATTAAGGGTGTTTCCTTGTTTTCATTCCTCCTTTTGCCATTGAATTATCATTTTTATTATATATGAATGTTCTTTCATGCTACCTATAGGTAATAAACATATCTTGTCTTTAGGGATGTTCCTATCAATTATGAATTAAGATCTTTTTCTCTATATTTCTTCATAAATAACAGAACACACATGTACACACATATCTATGTGTATGTATTTATATGTAGTGTTTTTTATATTTAATTTTTGAAGCATAAGATTTATACTGAGCATTTTCTCAGTCATTCTCAAAGCATCTATCAATCCCTCAATTTTTTCCTATAGCAGCTCTAATGCTACATGATTTAGTTTTGTTCTGTTGGTGGTGCAGATCTCATTACTCTCTTAATTTATTCCATTTCTTCTACATATAGAGGTCAGTCCTCTAACCTTTCTGGTTGTGATTAGTATATCCATTTAATTCTACCAATATGGTTACTAATTCAATGGCTGCTATTATGGGTTATGATGGCTTTATTAGGCTCAGACCATCAATGTTTCCATTCTTTGAACACCCATCTCAGTAAAGACTTGGTAATATTTTTAGGCATGACTATTGTTTTTTTGATTTTTAATTATATATGACATTTCTCTAGCTCTACCTCTTCCTCTGCCAGAAACCGATATCTTCCTCCTTTAAATAAATAGGAGCCACGGAGCTTCTGATGTCCCTGACTCACAGCAGAATCCTTTCCTTACATTTTGTAGATCTGCCCTAATGTATGAGCTGGTTCCTATGACCTCCTCCATTTTAAATCTTTTCCATTTTTAAATCTTTTCTTTAACTCATTGTTCTAGCTATCAGGGACCCACCATTATCATCAGCCTTTATACCAGGCAATCTATAGAACTAGGACCATATAGGTCATCATCTGGTAGACAGTTAAGCTTTTAGATTTTACCACATTTTCTGCCTTGCCTATCTGTCTCTCAACACTGCTTGGGGTCACTAGGCTTAAGCTTAGGGGACAAAAAGGCAGACAACATGGTGAGGTGTCACTGATGACAAGCACACTCTTGTTTAATGTAAAATTTACATATATTTTTGTTCCACTAGCTGAGGTAGTGAACACAGGAGGAGCAAGGAGATTAGGGACATACTACGTCATCAGAAATGGCCAGCCTCTCACTGCCTTTAAAGCGCAGTGACCCTTTGAATCACAACTGTACTAGCAAGATATTTTTGTTCTGAAAAGGATAGTGCAATCGCTTCAGAGTTAGTGTGTCACCATCTGCAGAGTATGTGATCTTCCCACAGGGAGTTAATGTTTGGTGCTCAAAGTTCAATGGCAGCATGAGTGGGCAGGCCATAATATTAAAACTTTTAGTAAGGGACAGGGAGGTGAAGGAGCCGGAGGTCACAGCATAGATCCTTGTTACTGTTTCCCTGTGCTTTCTTTCTCATGCAAACATCTTATTTCCATTACACACTTTCTAGGTAAAAACATGTTTTCCACTTTTTAACTTTTCTCAAAAACATGTTCAAAAACAAGTTTTAAATAAACATGTTTATCACATTTCCTAAGAACAACATGTTTTCACCTTGCAAAGTAAGGTGAAAACACTACCAAAACAAGTTCATATTTTATGGGACAGGAGATGAACCATCCTTTACTCATTTTTATGCAAAATTATTCACGTTACCTATATGCATGTGTTAGCTATACCAAATAAGTAATTTAAAGATTTAACCTTTAAAAGTTAGTGGAATATATTTCAGTTAGTTTTACCTCTTAAAGAAGAAAGGCAGTTGTTTTTTTTTTTAAAAACAATCAAAGCTACATGTAAAAATATTGATCGACCTAATGGAAGACATGAGCTCTGTTCTTACTCTCTGTTCTCAACAGCAAACCTCCAAAATAATTCAAGTTGGATGATAATTATAATTACTTCATAGTTCAAGATTTTGGAACACAGAATGTACCCTAACTAGAAATATTCATACTACTACTTGTTTTAACTCCCAATCATGTATTTTTCTAATTATCTTACATCACTTACCTCATTTCAAATAACTAAGATTGGTATGTGTTGTATTATGTTAAAATTATGTTAGCTTCTTTAAAATAGTTCATATTAAAAACTCAGATAATGTTATACATTTATTTTGTATGGTAACTGTCAGGGAAATTTCCTCAAGAGGTATACTCGAGTTCTTGTGGCTGGACTAATAATAAAATTGACACAGACAGATTAAAAGGAGAAAAAGAAGAAAGAGAAACAGATTTAAATTCATGTGCAGGGGAGTCCCATAGAAATGAGATCTAAGAAGTGGTCAAAGGAGGCAGCTTTTAAAATTTTTAGACAAAGAAACAATAAATTTGTGAGGAAGTGACAGGACAAAGAAACTTAGGTTTTGGGTGTCCAATTACTGAAAAATCTAAACAGAGTTTGGGCTTGGGGTAGTAAATTAAAGAGGTAACAGGTTTGTTTAATTAGACTTCTAGGCACGAGCTCCATATCTTCGGCGACAAGGATGTATTTCTACTTCTAAATGTGTGGTGGGTACCTTTCACATGAGAGATTACTTTCCTAATTTCAGGGAGAAAGAAAGGAGGGTCACAGTGTCCCTTTTGCCATGGCCATTTCCTATGTAACTTTAATTCAAAATAAGTAATGTGTCATTGAGGCACGTTTGGAAGCAGCCGACCCTAGGCCCCAACATAACTGTTTTCTTGGTGGTATTATAAAAAGGAAGTTTAGATTTAGCCTAACTTCAAAGAGAATAATGAATCTATTTTTGGTATTATTGTTTGAATATTGGCCCTTTCTCTATTTTCTAATCCATGTTGTATTTGTACCTATAGATGATTTCATTCATTACAACAATTTAACTTAGGTACTGAAGACATTTAAGATTTAGCCTAAATTCAAATCCCATTTTCCTCACTTATTATAAGTAACATAGTCTTGAATGCCTTTGTTTTTCATCTTAAAAATAAAAGTAGTAATGAAGGTAGTATATTCATCTCTGTTTTGTTCTGAGGAATCAATGGAGAAGTATGTGATAAAATGGAAATTTAAAATGTTGTATCTGTCATTTTCATGTGCAAAGCAAAGAATCAGAGAATTTAACTTTTCCAAATACATCCAAGTCAGTGATAATTTAAGAATCAAGTTTCCTGTACTGATGAATATTTCGACATAATGGCCATCTGACTGTACTGATAAAGACAATACATATTTTTATCAAAAAATTTGGGGCACAGATAATTTCTACTTCTCCATTTGTTAAGGCACCTGGGAAAAGCACATTCTTTTACCCAATTTGTCCACATGGTTTGTTAACATGACTAGAAAATTTCTGATAACAGAGAGTAAATAGTGTAGGCAGTATCTGAATGTAGAAAAAATATTTATCAATATTAAATTGTTTCTAATACATCAGGTTCTATAATACAGTAGGTTCTGTATTATATGATATAGGGCATTTTGCCTATATAACCCATAGAGTTTCTGCTTTTAAATGGCTATCTATTTAGGAAAAAGAGGTAAGCACAATAAAAATAAATGTGCAATGCATGTTATAAATGGCATATAAAGATAGTATGAAAGCTCACAAAACAGCACAGGATTAGTTGACAAGTAAATGGTATAAACAGTGTACATGGTAGGAATTTAAATGAAGGAAAAACCTGTTTCTCTTGCTTCTCTGAACTCAGTTAACAATTGGAATGGCAGGTTTGATAGGCTCACCCCAGTTCCCTATCCAGGTTTAATTTCTCATATAAGCCATTAACTTCCACCTCTCTCTTTGACAATTTTTCCTATGTTTCTAAAAGAAAGTTATGTGTGTGTGTTTATCTCTGGGCTTTCCATCCAGTCCCATTGACCTATATCTCTGTTTTTGTGCCAGTGCCATACTGTCTTGATTACTGTAGCTTTGTAGTATAGTCTGAAGTCTGAAGCCTGATACCTCCAGCTCCGTTTTTTTCCTCAAGATTGCCTTGGCCATTTGGGGTCTTTTGTGTTTCCATACAAATTGTGAAATTTTGGGTTCTAGTTCTGTGAAAAATGCCACTTGTAGTTTGATAGGGATTGCATTTAATCTGTAGATTGCTTTGGGTAGTACAGTTATTTTCACAATGTTGATTCTTCCAATTCAAGAACATGGTATATCTCTCCATCTGCTTGTATCATCTTTAATTTCTTTCATCAGTGTCTTATAGTTTTCTGCATACAGGCCTTTTGTCTCCTTAGATAGCTTTATTCCTAAGTATTTTATCACACATATGGTCACCTTAGTTTTGATAAAGGAAGCAAGAATATACAATGGAGAAAAGCCAACTTCTTCAATAAATGGTACTGGGAAAACTGGACAGCTACATGTAAAAGAATGAAATTATAACACTCCCTAACACCATACACAAAAATAAACTCAAAATGGATTAAATACCTAGATGTAAGACCAGAAACTACAAAACCCTTAGAGGAAAACATAGGAAGAACATTCTATGACATAAATCACAGCATGAAAAAAGAGAAACTAATACCATGTGCTAACACATATATATGGAATCTAAAAAAAAAAGGTTCTGAAGAACCTAGGGGCAGGAGTAAAGATGCAGACATAGAGAATGGACTTGAGGACATGGGGAGTGGGAAGGGTAAGCTGGGACAAAGAGAGCGGCATGGGCATATATACACTACCAAATGTAACAGATAGCTAGTGGGAAGCAGCCGCATAGCACAGGGAGATCAGCTCAGTGCTTTGTGTCCACCTAGAGGGGTGGGATAGGGAGGGTGGGAGGGAGATGTAATAGGGAGATATGGGGATATATGTATAGCTGATTCACTTTGCTATAAAGCAGAAAGTAACACACCACTGTAAAGCAATTATACTCCAATAAAGATGTTAAAAAATTAAAATAAAAAATAAAGTTAAACGAATTGTTTTGTATTTCAACTTTGATTATGCTCTGTGCAGTGGATTCTGTTCTTTGTTTTTTTTTTGTACATATGCTATGTCAGTGTCCATCTCCTTTCCTCTCACAAACATTCCCTGACAATGAATGTAGTCACTGATTGGCTGAACTGTGTGCAGTATCTTGTATGTTCAGAATTGCAGTGCTTTGGGCTTCCCTGGTGGCGCAGTGGTTGAGAGTCCGCCTGCCGATGCAGGGCACATGGGTTCGTGCCCCGGTCCGGGAAGATCCCACATGCCGCAGAGCAGCTGGGCCCGTGAGCCATGGCCACTGAGCCTGCGCGTCCGGAGGCTGTGCTCCGCAATGGGAGAGGCCACAACAGTGAGAGGCCCGCGTACCGCAAAAAAAAAATAAAAAGAATTGCAGTGCTTGGCTTCATAACATCCTTTGATACTTGAATCTGATAGTTTTTTATTAGTGTATTAGTCTGATAAGCAGTTAAGCCAAATACTATCATAAAGACAATTAAGAAAAATGACTATATAATTGCATCAAAAAGAATGAAACATCTAGGATAAATTTAACCAAGGAGGGGAAAGACCCATATACTGAAATCTATAAGACACTGATAAAAAGAAACTGAATAACACACAAATAAATGGAAATATGTCCAATGAGTTGGAAGAATTAATAGTGTTAAAATGTCCATACCACCCAAAACAATCTACAGATTCAATGCAACCCCTATCAAAATTCCAATGGGCATTTTTCATAGAAATAGAACAAACGATCCTACATTTATAGAAAACCACACAACGCACGTACACACACAAACCCAAATAGCCAAAGCAGTCTTAGGAAGAACAAAGCTGGAAGCATCACACTCCGTGATTTCAAACTATATTACAAAGCTATAATAATCAAAACAGGATGATACTGGTATAAAAAGAGACACATAGATCAATGAAACTGAATAAAGAGCCCAGTAATAAACCCATGCATATAGGTTCAACTAAGTTATGCTAAAATAGCCAAGAATATACAATGAGGTAAGGACAGTCTCTTCAATAAATGGCACTGGGGAAACTAGACAGCCACATGCAAAAGAATGAAACTGAACCTATTATCTTATACCATTCACAAAAATCAACTAAAAGTGGATTAAAAACTTGAACATAAAATCTGAAAACATGAAACTCCTAGAAGGACGCATAGGTGGTAAGCTCCTTGACACTGGTCTTGGTAATTATTTTTTTGATCTGACTCCAAAAGCAAAGTCAACATAAGCAAAAATAAACAAGTGGAACTACATCAAACTGAAAAGCTGCATAGCAAAGGAAACCAACAAAATGAAAAAGCAACTTACAGAATGGAAGAAAATATCTGCAAGTGATATATATGATAAGGGGTTAATATCCAAAACAAATAACTAATACAACTCAAGAACAAAAAGCAAACAATCGAACTTAAAAATGGGCAAAGGCCTTAAACAGTTCCCATGAAAGACATACACAAGGCCAACAGGCACATGAAAAGATGCTCAGCATCACTAACCACCAGGGAAATACAAATCAAAACCACAATGAGATGTCACCTGATATGTGTCAGAATGGCTATTATCAAACAGACAAGAAGGGCTTCCCTGGTGGCACAGTGGTTGGGAGTCTGCCTGCCAATGCGGGGGACATGGGTTCATGCCCTGGTCTGGGGGGATCCCACATGCCATGGAGCAGCTGGGCCTGTGCACCACAACTGCTGAGCCCGCATGCCACAGCTGCTGAGGCCTGTGCACCTGGAGCCCGTGCTCCACACCGGGAGAGGCCGTCGCGGTGAGAGGCCCACGCACTGCAACAAGGGGTGGCCCCCGCTCACTGCAGCTGGAGGGGGCCCGCGTGCAGCAGTGAAGACCCAACACTGCCAAAAATAAATAATTAAAAAAAAAAAGAGACAAGAAATAACAAGTGTTGGCAAAGATGTGGAGAAAAGGGAATCCTTGTGCACTGTTGGTAGGAATATAAATTCGTGTATCCATTGTGGAAAACACTTTGGAGGTTCTTCAAAAAATTAAAAGTAGAGCTACCATATGATCCAGCAATTCTAATTCTGAATATTTACCCAAAGAAAATGTAAACACTAATTCAAAAGAGATATATGTACCTCATGCTCATTAGAGCACTAATTATAACAGCCAAAATATGGAAAACACCAAAGTGTCCATCAACAGATGAATGGATAAAGAAACTGCGGTTATCTATATCTATCTAACTACCTATATCTATATACAGTGGAATATTATTCAGCCATAAAAAAGAAGGGAAAAAGAAGGAAAAAAAAAGAAGCCATAAAAAAGAAGGAAATCTTACCATTTACGGCAATATAGATGGACTTTAAAGGCATTATGCTAAATGAAATAAGTCAGACAAAGAAAGACAAATACCATATGATTTCACTTACATGTAGAATCTAAAAGTAACCCCAAAAAACAAAACCAAGCTTATAGATAGAGAATAGATTGGTGGTTGCCGGAGGTGGTGGGGTAGGAAGAATAGGTGAAGAGGGTCAAAAGTACGAAGTTCCAAATATACAGTATGGTGACTATAGTTCATAATACTGTTTTGCATATTTGAAAGTCGCTAAGATAATGAGCTTTAAAAGTTCACATCACAAGCAAAAAAATTGTAACTATGTATGGTTATGATGTTAACTGGACCTATTGTGGTTATTTTGCAATATATACAAATACTGAATCATTATGTTGTACATCTGAAACTAATATAATGTTCTGTGAATCATACTTCAATTTAAAAATATCCAAAAAAGGAAAAGCTTATCACACTACATTTTTAAAGTATATACTGCTTGTAAGAGACATACATAAAATGTATTATGTATGTATGACTTCTACCTGGACATAAGCTTTAGTGAGAAAGTATATGAATACGCCTACTTAAATGTAAGAATTCTAGTGGATATCTGTGAGGATGGACTGAGTTATGCTGCAGTAATAAACCCCTAATCTGAGCGGTGTACTTATTCATTTCATGCAGGAGAGCTCTGCTCGTGTTCTTTCAGATACCCAGACTGATTGAGCAACGACTACCTCATAAATTGCTGATCACTATGCTACAGGGAAGAACAAGAGCTCTGAAGGGTCGGACATAAGAATGTATTGCTCCAGCCTGGAAGTGCCACACAATAATGCAGCTCACAAAGGACTGATCAGGAATAGTCACATGGACCAGCCACCAGGGTGCTAGAGAAAGAAGCAGGGAGAACACATTTGATGACCAGCACCTCAATTACAAAAGTGGCCCAAGTCGTACCTTTCTCAAGGCTGATCACATCTAGAGACAGAAGTAAGCTAGACATGCCTGGCTTTTCAGGTCAACAGAAGGCAACTCTGCCAGGCAATACTTCCTCCAGATCTTCCACTAAATTGGTCAAAGCTCTGACAAGTTCACATCATAGCTTGGTTTCATCCTCTGTTCAACTCTTCTTCCTCCCGGCTGCCTTCAGAGACCTTGATCCCTAATTAACATCCTGCACCCTAAACTCCATCTCAACTGCTGCTTCTGGTGGACCCAAACTGATAGTCTGAAATTGGTTCAGACTTTGTGAATATAGCCAGTTTGTAGAAAATTTTCCTTATTACACTGTTCTTTGTTTTTTTGGGTTTTTTTGTAAGTTTCCTTTGCTAGGGCAAGAAAATACATATGCTTATTAAGTATTTTATTTTATAAGATTATATTCAGTTCGGTTTTACCATTATTTCTAACAATTTTATAGAGTTAATTTAATAAAAATATGCTACTTTTTATGTTCCTTTTTATTCTGGAGCCTGGCAACTCAAGTTTTTCTTAACTTTAGTTATGTGCGTGACAAAAACTAGAAATTTTACCTCCTAGTATCTCTTTTTATATAGCAATAGAACCTTTAAATTAAGCAATTCTTACACTCACATAAAAACATTTCCCACCATCATTTTTTTAGATGTGGACATTGACTACTTTATGGTCAATAAGCTGTGCAGGAATGTGATATTACAACTTCTAGGACAGAAAATGAAGTTATGCCTCTTAACCTTGTAAAAATTAACAAACAAGAACCACAACTAAACAGAGTTGGGAGACCAGAAAGGGAAGCTCTCACACCCTGCAACCATATCAGAACCCAACAGGGAGAAGGCAGATTCCTCTTCTTTCCTAGCAAGGACTCAGCCAATGAAACGACATGTACTCTTTGTTTACTAGAATCCTCCCAACTTCTTCTTCCCCTCCATAAAAGAGTTCTTCCCCTGCCATGTGGGGACTAGCAGGTAGCTCACCATGGTTGCAGACCCTGAACTGCAATTCTCTGCGGATCCCAAATAAACCCATCTTTGCTGGAGAAATATCTGGCAGTCTATTTGTTTCAATTAAACATCTTCACTCTCTTCCATTCAGTTTCTTAGAACATGGAAATAATGGCTGACATTTGGCTATCACGGACAAACATCATAATCTAGGAATCACGAAGGGAAAGACTCGAATCACTGGATCCTGGACAAGGCAGAGTCAACACAGCAGCCCTTCAAGGCTTAGGTTTGGACTTGTTCAAGAGGGAAAATTGTTTTAGCCATTATTAATTTGAGCTTACTCTTGTATACAGTCCAAAAAAACGATATCAGTAAGAATCAGGTTTAACAGTTTTGCCTGGAGGTATTACTGATTCATGAAAAACTGTTCAACTAAGTGATCAACATATTCACATATAACATAGCATAATGATTTAAAGGTTGACTTTTCGATTCAGACTGTATGAGTTCAGCTCCTGATTCCAGTATCTACTAGCTTTCTGAGCTTGGACAAGTTACTATGACCTTCAAAGCTCCACTCTTTCAGTTTGTGAACTGGTGCTAGCAATCGTGCCTGCCTCATAGTTTGGTGGATACACCGAATGTGTTAATATATGCCAAATATTGAGCACCAGGCATAGCACATACTAAAAGCTCATCATGTTATATTGATTTTTATTATATACGTATGCAACAAACTATGCTCAAAATAAATGATGGCCCACTTTGGTACAGGCAAAGAATAAAAAGAAATAAACGTACTGAAAGGTATAGCCATAGGCTATTTAGTACCAACACTTTTAAATTATGTGGGAACAAATAATTCATCAGCCTAAAATGAGACTCTCTATGGGTCACAATTTAAAAATTCTTTTCTACCTATGACGGATGGATTTTTCAAAAACTGTATTCACAGAGGTAATATATCTTCTTTAGTACTCATAGAAACAGGGCCCTTGCTATGCACAAGAAAAAAAAAAGAGTTGACTCTATAAGGAACACAAAAGCCTTTAAAGATTTCCTGACACATCTTCCCTCTCATTTTAATATCCATGAATATATGCAATCAGGCTTCAGTTCTTTGTGTAAGTGTGACTAAACTTGAAGTCACCAATTCTTTTCTCTGAATGCTTCACTTCTTGTCTGTTGTAGTGGGGGGAAAATCCCCATATTGTTCACATTCTATATTGGTAAAAATAGAAATTTCTTTTTACCACTTTTTTCACTTTTCCTTAGATACAGTATTGCCTCTTTACCCTGTACCACATATGATATATATGCCCAACCCTATACTTCTGATTTAACCTTTGTGAGCTTATTTAATATACTCTCATTAGATGAAGTCTTACTAAAACATCTAATTCTTTTAAGACTCTAGATTACTACAGGCTAACGTTTCTCTGGATATACAATCGAGGGTGATTTCACGGCATTCCCTTCTACTTGCTGTAGTATAAAAAGCAATGCAGTGTAAGTAATGATTTTGTGAACCCTGTACTGTATGAGTGTGGTTAAATCACTCCAAATTTCTAAATGTCAAATTTCTAATAGTAAAATGAAAGAAGGGTCTTCATATAAAAGAGATTCAGTGTCATTATTTATTACATGATCTGCCAAATATCTACAGTTTTTCCTAAATAACTAGCGTGGTGAATTATAGCATGTTAGGTAATAAATTCACAATTTAGCATTACCAAAATAAATCCTTAATAGGTAAATAACTACAGGGTTCTAACATTAAGCTTGTTATCAATTTGAGTGAAGAAATTTAAATACAGTAGTTTTATACACTAAACTAGTCTCAGTGTATATGGAGGGGCAGAGAGGGTAATTACAATTTTGACTCGAGTATTAACATTTGTTGCATGGTTGAGGGTCGTTGGACTCAAACAGTTTCATGAAAATAAAACATGTTCAGAATCATGTAGATACAAGATTACGCAGAGTTTGGCCAACACATTATCAGAAACATATGCAATTCATAAACCTAGCACCTAAATAACATGAGTTTGTTTATTTAGATACGTATGATACACTTTCAGGTCAACCAGTTCCTCTTGATAATGAATCATCATAGGGGAACTTTGAGATATATGCAAAAATATTCTTCATAAGCACTCAAATTTTAAAGATGATACATACACATAAAAATCTATAAATCTATTATAAAGATGTGGTTGTATTTTCTTTGAGTAGTTTAGCAATTTTTAAAAACCTGTTCCATTACCTCCTGCTGTGACCTTGTGTCCAGTTTGAGGATAAATATTTGCATATCATTGAACATTTCAGCTATTTTCTCATTTTTCACTAAAGCTCCAATTTCCCAATTGTCTGTTTACTTGATCTATAATTTTTTTTAGAATTTTTACATTCACGTGGATTCATGAATTAGGTCTCTAAATTCTTGAATTCCAAAAATATTCTCAGAAGGAATTTTAATAAATCTCTGCAGAACTGTCAAATGAAAGCTAAGTGACAGTATTAACATGAAATCGGGTTCAACTCTGTACTGATAGTGCTATAAAATGCATTTCTTTAAGCATAGGAGGTTTATGATATTCATAATTACCAATTACTTTTGGTTTGTCAAATCGTGCAATTTGATTTGCATAATTTATAGTAAAAATTACATCAGATATAAGGCAATGCAAGTTGGACAAACCAAGATTATTACTTTAATAAGCTACTGAAACCTCTTTTACCGTTTGCTGTTGATTTCATAGATCTAATCTAGAAAATGAGTTTTTTGTTTTTTCTTATTTAGACCAAGTTTATACATTCCTCACTGGAATGTTACTGAGACAGGCCTGGGACCCTTTGTTGCAGTGCTGCAATGCTTGCACCTGAACAAATGTCTCCTCGAGCTACAAAATACAAAGAAACTGTGTGGGACTAACAATAACTGCGTGCATGCACAATTAGGACAAATCCTGGACAAAAGACAGAGAGACCAAGAAACCCATATGCCACTTCGGAAGAGCCTGTAGCAAAAGGAGGGTACTGATCATGGCTCCTGCACACAACACCACCTAAGGGGTGGGTAAAACAGCTAAGCCACCCCTACGCTAACCCCATATAAGGAACAAGCAAGCTTGCCCCACCTTGGGGAGCGAACAAGATAACCTGTAGTTTGTTCTCCCTCCCCTCCCACTGCAGCAAGGGCCCCAAAAAAGCCTTGCCTGAATTTCTTGTCTGGCCTCTGATCAATTTCTATTGATTAAGGAGGCCAAGAACTCTGGTTGGTAACATTACTAGGACTTACTAGGTCATGCATGTTAACCAGAAAACTAGAAATTGATAGTTGAAGGATATGATCACTAGTTCCTTGGTGTCAGGACTCAAGGTGAGCTTATCAGAAAGGCCTTAATGTTTCCTATTCCAGATCTTTTATATGTTTAAATACATGTTTAGAATGAGCTTGCTAATTTCCACAAACAATTCTGCAGGTACTTGGTTTGCATTCACACTGAGCATACAAAAAGTAATGACATCATCATTCTGAGTTTTTGAATCTGTTACACAGTAAATATTCATTTAGGTGGTTTTTTTATTTTAGTAAATATTTTGAAATTTCCAATGTTTCAGAATTTCAGAAATTTTCTAGAATTCACATGACTTTCCTTAAGTTCATTTCTAATTTTTTGATACTATATTATAAATGGAATTGATAATTTTATTTGCCAATTGTTTCCCATATAAACATATTATATATATATGTTAGCCTTGAATCAAGCAACCAAATTTATTAGTTGTAACTATTTATATATATGTAAGTAACATATACACACACATATATAAAATCACTTAGTATTTCTAAGGAAAAAAATCACAGTATCAGCATATAAAGACAATTTTACTTTTACCTTCCTAATTAATAGCCCTTTATTAATTTTACCTTCAATTACTTCACTGGCTAGAAATCAAATAAGATATTAAATAGAAGTGAGATCTGACATCCTTGACTTATTCGCTATCTTATTAGAAAGAGTTTCACTATTTCAATAGAAGTATTGAATAAAATGTTGAATAGAAGAGTGTTCATCCTTTCTCTGAACCCAATTTATGGGGGAAAGCATTCAGTATTTCACCATTAGGTATGATGTTATCTGAGCATTTTGGTAATTGCCCTTTATTAAATGAATGAAGTTCCCTTCCGTTAGTAGATACTTGAGAGTTATTATGGATATGTATTAGACTTTTTCAAATGTTGTTACTGATGTATTGAAATCAACTCATGATTTTATTATTTATCCTGTTAATGTGATGAACTATTTTCAGATGTAGAAAACAAAAACAAGATGTAAAATAAGTCCTTAGGTTCCCGGAATAATCCCCTTGATTATATCATAACTTTTACATATTGCTGGATTTAATTTGCTGATATTGGTTAAGGAATTTGGCTTTTATATTAATGAGTGACAGTGGTCTTGTATTTTACCGTACTGTGCAAAATATAAGACTATTTCAACAATGTAATTTAGTTTCATGCATCCAAAGGGCTACTGATATCATTTATTTTATTTCTATATACATTATGAATCATAGATGCAGGTCAGTTTAGGAGAAAGTAGTAGAAAGCCATTTACATTACTTACATATTTACCATTTCTGGTGCCCCCCCCCCCCCACTCCCCTCCCCCGGATCCCAGTTTCCTTATGGTGGTTTCATTTCCCTTCAGTATGAAGATCTTTAGGAGTTAATATACTAAAGATATACTGCTGTTTAAATTTTTATAGCTTTTTGTTATTTGAAAATCTACTTTACTCTCAGTTCTTTGAAGAACTGTTCTGGCTGTTTACAGGTATCTGGATTGAAATTTTTTTTTATTCCTTTCAGCAAATTAAACATGTCATCCCATTATCTTCCAGCTCCCTTTTGTTGTTAAGTCATCAATTATTTGTACTGTCTTCCCCTACTCCTCACCACCCGTCTATGATACTTCTTTTCTCTGTATATGTTTTTGGCTGTTAGACATGCCATTCATCTATCCTGCTTGGGTTTTCTCAGATTTCAAGACGGTAGGCTGAACTTTTTTTTCTTATTCAGAAATTCCCATTAAGCATATTTTGGATCATGGGATAATATCCCACTGTTCACTGATCCTCTTTATTTTATTTTTTCCTTTTTTTTTTTTTGCAGTCCGTGGGCTTCTCACTGTTTTGGCCTCTCCCGTTGCGGAGCACGGGCTCCGGACGCGCAGGCTCAGTGGCCATAGCGCACAGGCGCAGCCGCTGCGCGGCATGTGGGATCTTCCCAAACCGGGGCACGAACCCGCGTCCCCTGAAACGGCGGGCGGACTCTCAACCACTGCGCCACCAGGGAAGCCCTCCTCTTTATTTTTTATCCCTTGCTTTCTTTTCTTTGGATTGGATAATTTATGATGATGTGTCTCCATTCACCACTGTTACTTTCTGCTGGCTTCAACCTGCTCCAATCTTTATTATAGCCCATCCATTGAATTTTACATTTAAGAGTTTTGAAATACTACTTATATTATAATTTCCATTTACTTGCTTTGATTCCCTATCTGTTCACCTATTATTTTTAATTCTTAAGACAATTAAAATATATTATAGTTGCTTTAAAAGTCCCTTTCTGCTATATATAGTATCTAGCTTTTCCCAGTGTGTATATATACATATATATATATATTTTGGATAAAGTTTTAAATCCTTGGTAAAGAACAAAACATTATAAATATACATTAAAAAGAAGCCTTTAAGGGCTTCCTTGGTGGCGCAGTGGTTGAGAGTCCACCTGCCAATGCAGGGCACATGGGTTCGTGTCCCGGTCCGGGAAGATCCCACATGCCGCGGAGCGGTTGGGCCCGTGAGCCATAGCCGCTGAGCCTGTGTTCCGCAACGGGAGAGGCCACAACAGTGAGAGGCTGGCGTACAGTCAAAAAAAAAAATTGATAAGTTCTCATTGTAGAAAGTTCAGATAGGCAAATAGCAGAAAACACAATTCCATAATTTCATCACCTAGAGCTTAGCCACTGTTAGCATCTTGATTTATCTTTCTACCATTTTGTTTGCATATGTGGAATCATACTGTACATATTCTTTTGAAGCCTGAATTTGCTTTTAATAATATATCATGAATGCCTTTCCATGTTCAATAAATATGAATCTGTATCAAGTTAGTGGCACTGTGCTAATTACTTAAAGAGCTTTTACTTTGAAATTTCACATTAACATTGAGAGGATCCTCTTTACTCAGGATATATTTGAATATGTCTATTTTAAATGTATCCAAATTATATACGATTCACACTGTGCGTACACTTTAATCATGTAACAACACGTATTTATTCTCTCACTTGAACCCTGAGCTTTTTTTTTAACATCTTTATTGGAGTATAATTGCTTTACAATGGTTTATTAGTTTCTGCTATGTAACAAAGTGAATCAGCTATACATATATTCCCATTTCTCCTCCCTCTTGTGTCTCCCTCCCACCCTCCCTATCCCACCCCTCTAGGTGGTCACAAAGCACCAAGCTGCTCTCCCTGTGCTATGTGGCTGCTTCCCACTAGCTATTTTACATTTGGTAGTGTATATATGTCCATGCCACTCTCTCACTTCGTGCCAGCTTACCCTTCCCCCTCCCCATGTCCTCAAGTCCATTCTCTTCATCTGTGTCTTTATTCCCGTCCTGCCCCTAGGTTCTTCAGAACCTTTTTTTTTTTTTCTTTAGATTCCATATATATGTGTCAGCATATGGTATTTGTTTTTCTCTTTCTGACTTACTTCACTCTGTATGACGGTCTCTAGGTCCATCCACCCCACTGCAAATAACTCAATTTTATTTCTTTTTATGGCTGAGTAACATTCCATTGTATATATGTGCCACATCTTCTTTAACCATTCATCTGTCGATGGACACTTAGGTTGCTTCCATGTCCTGGCTATTGTAAATAGTGCTGCAATGAACACTGTGGTACATGACTCTTTTTGAAACCCTAAAACCCAGTATATATTTCTATTTATTGTTTATAGGTGAAATTTGCTTGCTTTTTCACTTACCTAGTAAGGGTTAACTGTATGCCAAACATATGATACATGCTAGGGAGTCTGGACTGTGTTTTCGTCATTTAAATGATACTAAATTTTGTTATGTATGTAGATAAATTAATGATTAATTTTCTGATTGCTGTCAGGTTTCTATCTCTTTTTTTCTATATTAATGCAAGTCTGTTTCCATTCCCCCTGCCCCGACTCTTTACTCCTAAGGCATGTTCTGTACCCTACACTTTGTTCCTTCACCTTTTGGCACGGGACATTTGGGGTTTCAACTCTGTGCTCAAGATAAACAGCTCCATTTTAGTATGTTTTCTCACAAACTCCTCATCAACAGCCCTGAACCTTACTCTCTGCCTTCTCTACCCTGTGAAGAAACCATACTGTTTTGGTTACCTACAGCATCTTCTGGTTCCCTCACCCCACACGCAGTTTTTATTTCTTGAGGGCTTGGAATGTACCCCAGGCACACACCGGGATGAATGTGGGATCATCGCATTTTTTCTTCTCTCAAAGTTCAGACTGTTGTCCAGTGACTAAAAACGGTTTCCTCATATATAATAGTCACTTAACAGTAAGGTAAATATACTTCCAACTACACTGTCATGGCCTATATGGAAGCCTCTTTTGCTTGTTTGTGATTTTATTAAGATTGTATATTCTATTAGACTGAGTATTTGGACATTGTAGAAGTTATTTGTTGCAGAAGTTAACCTGCCTTAATTATTCAGTATTTTACATGCATTCTAGGTAGCTCCTGGGGGAAAAAAAAACCCCTTTAATACAAGAATGTATGGTATTAAATAAGCAGTCTGGAAGAAAGTAAAGAAAAGGCAAAAATGGTGGTAATCCCTGTTGGCTCCTTTATTCAGTAAATTATCTTCTGTGATAACTTTAAAGTTCTTCCTGAGCATGAATCTCTACAGAAAGTGTTTGGAGAAATCTAAAAATCTAATGGGTGTTAACTGTCCCCCCACTGACTTTGGCAATTACAATAAAATAGAAGAGCTCAAGAAAAATTTGGCAAGGTTATATAAGCAGATATGCAAGAATAATATAATGAGTCTAGATAATTTGACTGCTTCTAGCCTCAAAACAGGTGCAAATAAGACTGAAAGTATCTGTGCAACCACGGCCTATGAAGACTATTCAATTAGGCAAAGTTATTCTGAACTAAAGCAAAGTTCACAATATTAACATGGCTTTCCTACTGAGCTTACAATTTTTAGATTGTTTAGAGAGAAGCATATTTAAAATGAAATGGAGAAATTGGTATGAGAAAACAAGTAAGGTATGAGAAAAATGTTACTGTAACATGGATCTTCATAGAAGCAAATAGATCAGAAGCCTGTTTTATTTTTCAAAAGCCTACTAAGCTTTTACCCACTAAGTTTTTACTAATTTACTCTATAACTAAGTTCCACTATTACTAAGCTCCGCTATGTTACCAAACCACTCTTCAGAAAGAAGAAAAAGATTTATGACTATTTGAACCTTAAAAACCAATCTTGGGCGCCCAAAGCCCAAATCTGATCAATCAATAAGTGTGACATAAAAGGTGGTAAGATACTAAGACAACCTATTGAATGGGAAAAAAAGTATTTGCAAATGACATGACCAATAAGGGGTTAATATCCAAAACACATGAACAGCTGATACAACTCAGCATAAAAAAAAAAATGGGCAGAAGAACTGATAAATATTTTTTTCCAAGAAGCTACAGAGATGCCAACAGGCACATTAAAATATGTGCAACAACTGCTAATCAGAGAAATGCAAATCAAAACCACAGTGAGAAATCACCTCACACCTATCAAAACAGTCATCCTCAAAAAGCTTACAAATGACAAATGTTGGCAACGATGTGGAGCAAAGGAAACCCTCTTGCACTGTTGGTGGGACTGTAAATTGCTGCAGCCGCTATGGAAAACTGTATGGAGGCTCCTTAAAAAACTAAAAATAGAACTACCATATGACCCTGCAGTTCCACTGCTAGGTATGTATCTGAAGGAAGTGAAAACACTAATTTGGAAAAAAAAAAAAGCACCCCAATGTTCATAGCAGCTCTATTTACAATAGCCAAGATACGGAAGCAACCTAAGTGCCCATCGACAGATGAATGGATAAAGAAGATGTGGTATATTTCTATACAATGAAATATACTCAGCCATAAAAAAGAATGAAATTCTGCCATTTGCAACAAGGTGGATGCACCTAGAGAGTATTATGCTTAGTTAAGTCAGACAAAGATAAATACTGTTATTACTCATATGTATAATCTAAATAAATAAAACAAATGAATGTCTATAAGAAAACAAACAGACTCACAGATACAGAGTACAATCTCGTGGTTCCCATGGCGGAGAGGGAAGGGGAGAGGAGAGAGCTAGGGGTATGAGATTAAGAGACACAAACAACTATGTATAAAACAAGCAACAAGGATACATTACACAGCACAGGGAAATGTAGCCATTAGTTTATAATCACAACTTTAAAAGAAGTATAATTTATAAAAAGAATTACTATGTTGTACACCCAAAACTAATATAATATTGTAAATCAACTATGCATCAATAAAAAAATGTAAAAAGTAATAAGATACCAAGGAAGGAATCTGAAGAAGTTCTAACATTCTAACACATGCTGATTAAGGTGAGAGCAAAATAAAACACATTTTTCTTACATATTTACCTTCATGAAAATCTTATTTGGAATATAGCAACTACCAGCTCATACTTTTCTTTAACCTTTTTGCTATCTTCTTATACCCTAGTCAAAATCAAAGTCCTATAATGTCTGTAAGGGCCGATATCATATAATTCTATCCACCTTTTATTAACATTCCGACGTCTTGGCTCCTCACTGTTGTTCAAACATTCCACACATATTACTGAATTAGATTCTTCACACTGGTGGTTATCTCTACTGGAACTCTTTTCTCCCATGTGTTATGATCTACAGGGAAGCTATGAACAAAGGATTAGCAAAGCCCCTTTTCCCTCTTACATGGGAATTTGACCTTCAGTTAAATGTCCAACTCTATTTTTTAACATTATAAAGGTGATATTATGAACAAAACTGTTAGGCAATATTGCTTTTCATAAAAACGATCCCCGACTGGTAAATTTTATCAGGAATGGGAGGAAGCATATATGAAATAAAATATCTTTGCACAGTATGATTTGAGATTCTCTAAGTGCAAGGACTTTCTGTGACTCTTGTAAATGACCTTATGCCTTGTAAGGCCCCTGGAAACAATGCATTTGGAAGTATAAAAACGTTTTTGGCTTTTCGGGAACATAAGGATTTCAAGTCAAGCAGTTCCTGCCCCTGGATCGCTTCTCCACGTTCCATATGGACTGCTTCAGGGATATTCACTGAAGGGAAAGACCATGCTGTGGTAGCTAATCTAGATCTATCTGAGTAGATTGGTGCCAAATGTAGACTAAGATAGTCTTATAAATCTTAATGTTTAGTTGAACCAATAAAGGCCCCTTGATGGCTAACTTCATGATGCCTTAAGTACCGTCTACACATTTTTCATGAAGCCAAAATAATTTCTAGACAAAAGATTTGCTTTCTGCAAATCTTCCATATTTATACCATTGGTCTGAATTCCACTGGGTTCAGATATTACTTATACCACATAAATTCTTAGATTCATTGCTATTTCTGGGTCCTGTTCATCCAGACTAGCTTTTGACCATGCTTTATTTTCATCTGCTTCCTCCAAATTGGTTTCTCCATGGATTATTTCAACTGTTATCCCAAACACAGGCATTTGAACTCTCTATTTAACATGCCAGAAGCTCTGTTGCAACAGGTAATTTAATGGTTCACTTCCCAAATTTATGCATATCTGTGACATATTTCTACCTTAGAAAGGGATGGTGGGGGAGAGAGGGAAAAAGGAGAGGAAAAGAGAGAGATTGATTGATTTTATTTATTTGGCAATTGGTTTATTATGTATTTCTCCCACATGAACACACACACATCCCACAGGCTGTCTACTTCACATCTTAGGTTCCAAGTGGTAACACTGTTTTGATCACTGATTTACTACCATCATGAAGAGCCACGGTGATGGGCCACAGGGTGCCCAGGTATTTGGTGTATATATGCACAAACGTATATATAGGTGTGTATATGTATGTATGTGTAATATACATGTATATAATAAGACTCCATGAAAATCTGTTAGAACTAAAATTCAGTAAAGTTGCAAGATACAAAAGTCAATATACAAAAATCAATTGTGTTTCTACCCACTACTAATGAACTACATGAAAGAATTTAAGAAAGCAATCCCGTTTACAATTGTATCAGGAAGAATATCCGGGGGTTTCTCTGGTGGGCAGTGGTTAAGAATCCACCTGCCAATGCAGGGGACACGGGTTCAAGCCCTGGTCCGGGAAGATCTCACATGCCGTGGAGCAACTAAGCCCGTGTGCCACAACTACTGAGCCTGCACTCTAGAGCCCGCGAGCCACAACTACTGAGCCCACGTGCCACAACTACTGAAGCCCATGCACCTAGAGCCTGTGCTCTGCAACAAGAGAAGCCACTGCAATGAGAAGTTCACACACCACAACGAAGAGTAGCCCTGCTCACCGCAACTAGAGAAAGCCCACGCACAGCAAGGAAGACCCAATGCAGCCAAAAATAAATTAAAAAAAAAAAAAAAAAGACATAACTGGGAAATTCCTTTAAAAAAAAGAAAGACTACCTGGGATATGTTTAACCAAGGAGGAGGAGAAAACTGTACACTAAAAACTGTAAGACACTGATGAAAGAAATTAAAGACATAAATAAATGGAAAGATATTCAATGCTCATGGATTGAAACAATACTGTTAAAATGTCCACACTACCCAAAGCAAACTACAGATTCAATGCAATCCCCATCAAAAATTCCAATGGGATTTTTCACAGAAATAGGAAAAACAATCCTACATTTTTATAAAGCTACAGTAATAAAAACAGTATGGTCCTGGCATTAAAACAGACACATAGATTAATGGAATAGAATTAAGAGCCCATAAATAAACCCACGCACATAGGTTCAATTAATTTATGACAAAATAGCCAAGAATATACAATGGGGAAAGGACAGCCTCTTCAATATATGGCATTGGAAAAATTGGACAGCCACACGCAAAAAGAATGATACCAGATCACTATCTGCCACTATATACAAAAAAAAATCAACTCAAAATGAATGAAAGGCTTGAACATAAGACCTTAAACAATAAAACTCCTAGAAGAAAACATAGGCAGTAAGCTCCTTGACACTGGTGTTGGTAATGATATTTTGTATTTGATACCAAAAGGAAAAGCAACAAAAGTAGAAACAAACAAGTGAGACCATATTAAACTAAAATGCTCTGCACACCAAAGAAACCATCAGCTATACGAAAAGGCAACCTTCAGAATGGGAGAAAATACTTCCAAATCATGTACCTGATAAGGGATTAATATCCAAAACATATAAAGAATGCATACAACTCAAGAGCATTAAAAAAATCCAGTTAATAAACGGACAAAGATCTGAATAGACCCTTCTCTGAATAGATGGCAATAGGTACATGAACAGATGCTCAGAGTCACTAATCATCAGGGAAATACAAATCAAAACCACTCTGAGGTATCACCTTACACCTGTAGGAATAGCGGTTATCAAAAGGTAAGAAATAAATGCTGGGGAGGATGTGGAGAAAAGAGAATACTTAGGAACTGCTGTTCGGAATGTAAACTGGTTCAGCTACAATGGCAACAGTATGAAGGTTCTTCAAAAGATTAAAGATAGAACTACCATATGATCCAGCACTTTCATTTCTGGATATTTATCCACAGGAAAAAAAACACTAACTAGAAAAGACACCTTGCACTGCAGCATTATTTACAACAACTACAACAGGGTAGCAACCTATGTGTCCACAAATGGATGAATGGATAAAGAAATTGTGGCATATATATATATAATATATATATATATATATGATGGAATCTTATTCAGCCATAAAGAGAAGGAAATCCTGCCATTTGCAAGAACACAGGTGAACCTGGAGGATATTATGCTAAATAACATAAGCCAGACACAGGAAGACAAATACTGCATGATCTCATTTGGACATGGAATCTAAAAATGTTGATCATAGAATCAGAGTAAACAACGATGGCTGCCAGGGGCTGGAGGGTAGGGAATATGGGAGATGTTGGTTAAAGGGTAGAAACTTTCAGTTATAAGATGAATAAATTCTGGGGACTTAATGTACAGTACGGTTACCGTATTTAGTAATAATGTATTGTATACTTCAAATATGCTAAGAATATTAACAGATCTTAAGGGTTCTTACCACACACACAGAAAAAAAATAGGTAACTAAGATGATGGATGTGTTAAATAACCTTACTGTGGGGATCATTTCACAAAATATACATTAAATCATCAAAAAGCACAGCCTAAATATACACAATTTTTATCTGTCAATAAAGCCAGGGGAAAGATGAGCTGAATGTTTAAAAGAAAGCATTTCATATAAACTATTTAATAAGGAGTAGATTACAGTAAACACAGATTTCCCATATGTGTCATAATGCTAGAATGTATTCTGGAACATTTTTTTTGTATCCTGGATAAAACAGTGCTGGGAACAGGGGACAACATACAAAAGATATATTACTTAAAACATAGTTGACCAAGCATTTTGCATGAATTCCTGAATCAGGCTTGGCTTTTGTTAACTTTTAGCTAACAGAACTTTTTTTTTCTTTTGGTCACAAGACATAAAAATAACTTTCTACATTCAGATAATTTTCCCATGAGCAGTTGAAAAGTCAAGGAAAATAACGTACAGAATGTGTCTCTGTGTCTGCATGTGTGTTGTATGTATGTGTTATAAATTCTCCACAGCATACCTTATGGGTAAAAAGCTACTTCCAGATAGCAGGTAAAAGAATAGGGTATACTGTTATATTCAGTGTTTTAGAGCTCCTTTCTTTCAGAGTAAAAAACAGTAGTTGTTTTTTTTTTTCATATCAAGGTTGTTAATTCCCAAGGGAACTAAAGTGAAGTGTTTGGGCATCAAGCCAACAACCTTGTCTAATCTTTTTATTCTTTCAAGGTAGAAAAGAGGTGGGTGGTGTTTCAACCTTTACTGAATAGTTAGGAAAACTGAAACAGAAAACATAACCTTGTTTCTTGTCTCTCAAAAGTCATACAACTAGTCAGCAGTGACAAAGATTATAATATCTACTGTGCATTGAATTCCTTTTTTTTTTATCAGAGGCACCTAGCCTGTATTGTATATTTTGATAGACATTTAAAACCCTTAAATGCTAACCTTATTTTTCTTTAATAAAAATTGTGAAACCGAGGCTCAGAGAGATTCAATAAATTGCCTCACACACTAATTGTAAGTGGCAAAGCTGAGATCTTAACAAAGATATCTATGCCACCCAAATTTTCTAATTTCCCTCTCCCAAATAATTGGCTATATTCTTATTGAGAGTTAAACTATGTTGCGAGTGCTAAGGCAGGCTCTATAGAAGTTTACTAATGGGAGGTACTATATCAGTGGATCTGCTACATAATTTTAAAGGAAATGCAATTTTATCACCTTCAACTTACAGAGTAACCACTATAATAAAATGCTTGTATTTAGAGCCCTGGTAATTTAATTAATAATGAAAAATTTCACATTGTGGTTTCCAAATATTCTGAAGCATATATATTTGGGGGAAGTTTGTCTTTTTAAGTGTAGTAAACACGGCTGTCGTTATTCTGTTTGCAATTTTTAAATTTTAAAGTAATGAAAAGTCTACGTTGTATCAACCCTCAAATCACATAACAGAGTTCCAACAACTGAACAATAATTAATGGAATCCTATTTTTCTGGCCTGCTCCCTAAACCAGTGTCCTATTTCCTAGCATACCACAAATATTTGGATGAGAAGGGCTTTCCTCTGCAATGTGAAACCAGGTGGAAAAGCTGCTATTTAAATATCGTATAGGTTACGAATAGCAGCTGCTTCATGAGGCAGAAAGAATGTTTAAAATGTTGATTAACCATTGAATATTTACACAATCTACTAATGATATTTTACATTTATATTTTATTGACCTTTTTAGCCAGAGCAATTTTCAGAGACTGCATCCAATAAATATAAGGCAACATGCATTCTTCTATGTAATACACCAAGGTAGGACCATAAGTGTGTCATTCAAGTGCAAATTAAACAGAAAAAACTGGCAGCTAGAATAAAGTTAAATAGCATATAAACCTGATCAGGAAGGGATTATTTCCTCTCTATGCAAGGAAATATTCGCTAGAATAAAGGGACAATATAGTAGAAAGGAAAGAGAACTGCATTTGGATTCAGAAATCTTGACTATGAACTCTACCACCCGTGAGACCTGATGCAAATTACTTAAGCTCTCTTCTCAATTCTAAAAGGGAAATAATAATTCTTGACTAACTTACCCTCAAAGTTATTGTGAAGTCAAATTTATTAGTATGTCTCAACACAGTTTAAATGATAGAGCTGTAAGAAATCAGATATTCTTCTGTTCATTGCTACATTTACTGAAAAGCTGGCTCTCATGGTCAACCAAATACCCTAGGCAACTTGTGAATCTCAAGTATTTTCTAATCCTAGTATCATTTCAAACTCCTTGTAGTTGACCATATTCAAAATTAGTCTACATACCAACCAGAGTAACTGCTAACATGAATTCACATTAACAGGATTCAAACAAAAGCAGCAAAGAAGGTTCTTGCAATACACCATGGGTTTTGTTGGGAGGAGGTGACTCTTGTCAGAACCCAAAAGTCCTGAAATTAGCGTGTATTTAATGCTGACTGAGACGCCTTTTTATTTCTAAGAAGGATTATTTTCTCAGTCTTTTAAGGTTGATTTTCTGTAATTGTGGGAGAATTATGTACTCTACAATTGGTTCACAGTATCTGGTAATAGAATGGCGCACACTTTTGTACAAAAAATATGTCCAAAGTATTCGTAGCATGAGTGAGACTTCTGTCTCTATAATTTATGTAGATGATCAATGCAAGAATTGTGATTACATGCTATGTACTAACACCCTTCTTAGAGGCTGCATGCTAATGAATCACGCTCTTCTCATAACACTGGATATTCCTTCAGTGACCTCAACACAGCACTGAGCAGGCACTGCAAATTAATTGCCTTTTAATCCTATTTACTCTCTGAATTAAAGTTTGGGTTACCCTTAAGAAGCAGGCCAGGTCATGGGAGCAGATTTTCAGTTTTTCACTTAGAGAAATCATGCCCTTACCAGGATTCTGAAAGATCTTTCCTATTTTACTTTGATTCCCTATGTGCTGTGGTACGAAATGACAGTTATAAGTATATTAATAATTACTATCATTGGTCAATTTTAAATATTTATGTCAATGGCATCATCATTGCTGAAAACAGTGATACTTTTTTTGATTCAGCAAATAAGTATAAAAGATGAACAGATGATTAGAACTCTGCTTTCAGCCAGGAAGGAAAAACCAGTAATATGCATTATCAACAGCTATAATACTGTTCAAAATTTATGAAATTAGTTTTTAAATAAATGGACAATAGGCAGTATGAAACTGATGTCTGAAAGAAGAGACATAGTGAGGTGGGCCCATGACCACAGTTCCATGGCTTGAGGCAAGTTCCCAGTGTGGCACAGAGAAATAAAACCCAAGAGCATTCCTGTCCCACTGAGCTGAGGATACAGCAATCGGAAACTGGCATCATAGTAAACATGTATCTTTAAATCTTCTTAAAGATCTCTATCTTCCTTGTGAGAAAACTTAGGAATAAGCACCAGATCTTAGACCTGCACTAACTAGACCTAATGAAGCCCTAACAAAATTTACAAGGGAGTTGAGCCCAGTTAAGGAAGAGGAGCTCGGGAAAGAAAGCACAAGAACAAAAATACCTAAGTCCAAACTGATCACCCACTATTTCAACTGCCTGCTATTCTAAGAATCAAGATTCTTCAAAGGAAAATAATAAAACTCAGAGCTTCTACATTTTCTAAAATGTCCAACATTCCATCAAAAATTAATAGACTTAAGAATCAAAATCAAGAAAAGAAAAACAGGCAATAGAAACTGAATCCGAGGATGAACCAGATGATGGTGAATATAGCAGATAAAGATTTTAAAGTATATTTTAAGGATTATATAAAATATGTTAAAATAAACAAAAAAGATTCTTAATGAGTTAAACAATATAGAATATCTGCAGAGTAATAAAAATTGTAAAAAAGAATCAACAGCACATTTTAGATCCAAAAGGAACAATATCAGAAATGAAAAATGTATTGAATGGGCTTATCAGATTGGAAATGGTAAAAGACAATCAAAGAACTAGGAGGCATACCAATTAGTTAACAGTGCCTTTGTAAACCATGGGGCAAATTAAGTTGTCTGTCCTGCATATATTACTGGAGTGTCAGAATGCCTGAGAACAAAGTTAGAAGATCATTTTAAGATACAATGACATATATGTTCATGCCACTCTCTCACTTTGTCACAGAATATATACACTACCAAACGTAAAATAGATAGCTAGTGGGAAGCAGCCGCATAGCACAGGGAGATCAGCTAGGTGCTTTGTGACCACCTAGAGGGGTGGGATAGGGAGGGTGGGAGGGAGACACAAGAGGGAAGAGACATGGGAACATATGTATATGTATAACTGATTCACTTTGTTATAAAGCAGAAACTAACACACCATTGTAAAGCAATTATACTCCAATAAAGATGTTAAAAAAAAAAGACAAGAAAAAAAGATATAATGACATGATACAAATGAACTTATTTACAAAAAGAAACAGACTCACAGACTTAGAGAATGAATTTACGGTTCATTTTCTGAGACTGTAAACAAATATCCAAACAACATAAGAATATATTCCTTGCAAATGACACCATACAGAAAAATCTCATCCATGAAAAAGAACGAAGAACACAAGAAATGATAAATATATGAGCAATTATGTAAGAATATACTTTCTCATAATTAACTATTTGAAGCAAAATTAACAGATATGTGGAAGTCAAAAATACATGAGAGTCACAAAGATGTGGGACATGTAAACAGAATTACTATAGAGTTTAAAGGGTCATTACATTTGTATTGTGGAAAGTTGGAAGCTGGAAATGGAAAGTAAAAGTGGGAAATAGGAAGAGTACAATGAAAATTGAGAAGTGTGAAATGTCAGAGGTGGAGTGTAAAGTTTGAAGGCTTGATCTAAAGTAGATTCTGACAAGAAAAGGATGCATATTAAGTCTAGAGCTACTAAAAATAATAAAAAAGTACAACTAAGGAGACTGTAAAGAAAAAAAGTGGAACTCTAAAAATTTTCAATAACTCAAAAGAAGGCAGGAAATGCAGAACAGAGAAACCAAAAATACAATGAAAATTTAAAAACAGTTAGGATGGTATAGTTAACTCTAAATGCCAAATCAAGAATGAACCATAAGTAGACTTAACATCATATTTTACAGAGTCTGTGAACTGGATTAAAAAATATAACTGGATGCTGTTTATACAATGAATTTTAAATGAAAACACAGACATGTTGAAAATAACTGAATGGAAAATAAAATACCTAACCAACAGCAAGCATAAAAGAACTGGCCTGGCTATTTCAGTATCAGACATATGAGACTTCAATGCAAAATGTATTATAAGACTTAAAAGGAACATTATATAATAACAGGTGAAATATCTATTAAAGTATCAAAATTCATGAAGTATAAATTGATAGAACTAAGGGAGAAAAAGAAATTTACAATATTGTTGAAGATTTAACAAGCCTTTCTTAATAATTGGTCAGTAAACAAAAAAGTAACTATATAGAAAATCTAAAATCCTAGTATCGACCTCTTGAACTATATTCAATGCTTGTTGAATCCATGTTATTTTTAAATACACTTGGAATGTTCACCTAGATTGACTATTTTCAGGGGTATAAAATAAATAGATTTCAAAAGAGTTTCTCACAAGGACACAATCAGATTTAAAAACCAGTAACAGTAAAAGTCATGCAGAAAAAAATCCCTACACACGTGGAAACTCCCATACCTGCGGGAAATAACGCTCAACTAAAGAAACATGAGTCAAGGAGCAATCACAAGAGACATTTTTAAATGCTTTTAAATAAATTATTTCAAAAGAGAACAATTTGTGAGTACAGTAAAGCAGTAAATAGAGGAAAACACAGAATTAAACATCAATGTTGCAAAGGATGAAAGTCTTAAAATTATTGGTCTAAATGTCCACCTTATTAAGCTAGAAGATGAAATCTAACACTAAAGGAAGTTATAGAGAGAGAATTCAATATAATAAAATAATAATGAGAGAATTCAAAATAAAAACCAATAGGGAAAGGCAAAGCGTAAATTGGTTATCTGAACAGATTAATAAAAATTGATAAAACCCCAGAAATACTACTCAAAAGAAGAAACCGTACAAGTCTTCTTGGTCTGCCATAACAAAATACCACAGACCAGGTGGCTTAGACATTTATTTCTCACAGTTCTGGAGGCTGGAAGTCCAAGATCAAATGCCAGCAGGATTGGGTTCTGGTAAGAGCCTCTTTCTGGCTTGCAGATGGCTGCCTTCTCACTGTGTCCTCACATAGATGAAAGGATAAATTCTGGTGTTTCTTCCTCTTCTTTTAAAGGCACTAATCCTACCACAGGGACTCCACCCTCAAGACCTCCTCTAAACCTAATTACCTCCCAAAGGCCCCATCCAAATACCATTGGATTGGGGGTTAGGGCTTTACATACGAATTTTGGAGGCACACATTCAGTCCAAAACAGAAATAAGATACAAATTAGTAGTATTTGAAAGGAAAGCAGTGTTATCACTGCAATTCTTACACACACATCAAAAGAATATGGGAATATTATGAAACTTTGTCAATAAATTCAACAGATGAAATGAAAAACTTCCTTAAAAGGCACAACTTTCTGAAACTAACACAAAATGAATTTTAAAAATCTGCATAGTATTATATATGTGTAAAATTTTTAATTAAGCAAACTCCCATTAAGAAAATTCCAGGGCTGGAGTGTTTCAGTAGTCAATTCCAGTAACAAAATAAGAATTAATGTCAATCCTATAAAGTTTTTAAAAGAGTATAGAGAAAAAGGAAACATATCCTAACTCACTTTAATTTTATAAGGCTAGCATAACTGTGATATTAAAAGCCAAGATATTACAAGAAAAAATAATTCTCAGAGGCTTACATACAAAAGGCCTCAAACAATTTTCAAATCAGACCCTAAAATATATAAAAATACAATACACCTTGATCAAGTGAGGTTCATCTTAGGATGTAAAGTTTGTTCAACATTAGGAAGTTATCAGTGAAGTTTTCCACATTAACAGTAAGAAGGGAAATAAGATTCAGTAAATATACAATGCCTTTGACAAAATTCAACATATCCATTCAACTTAAAAATTCTGAGAAAATTACATTTTACAAAGTGTGGCAATCAGATCAAAGGGTGATCCCCACCAATTCCTGTGTCCAGGTATTGTGAAATCCCCTTACCTTGAGTGTAGGCAGGACCTATGTCTTGTTTCTAACCAAGAGAATATGGCAATGGCGATGGATTGTCATTCCCATGATTACACTGCATTCTACAGGACTTTATTTTGCTAGCCAACTGGCTACAAACTCTCACTGCTGGTTTGATTAAGAGACCATGTTAGGAAAGTAAACACATGCAAGGAAATGTATGTGGCCTCTAGGAACAGCCAGCAAGAAGCTGTGGCCCTAGGTCTTACAACCACAAAAAAAATGAATTCTGCCAACAAAATGAGTGAGCTTGGAAGTGGATTCTTACCCAATCAAACCTCCAAATAGGAACACAATCCAACTGATACCTTGATTGCAGCCTTGTGAGACCCTTGCAAGCAGAGAACTCAGCTAAGCTGAGCGTGGACACCTGATTCTCAGAATAAATGAAATGGTTTGCGTTGTTTTTTTGTTTGTTTGTTTTTTGCGGTACGCGGGCCTCTCACTGTTGGGGCCTCTCCCGTTGCGGAGCACAGACTCCGGACGCGTAGGCTCAGCGGCCATGGCTCACGGGCCCTGCCTCTCCGCGGCATGTGGGATCTTCCCGGACCAGGGCACGAACCCGTGTCCCCTGCATCGACAGGCGGACTCTCAACCACTGCGCCACCAGGGAAGCCCGGTTTGCGTTGTTTTAAACCACTGTGCCAGTGGTAATTTGTTAGATGGCAATAGAAAGCTAATATAAATTCTGATACCAGGAAGTGGGGTTGCTACCCTAGCAAATAGCTAAAATTTGGAAGTGACTTTGGAACCATGCATAGCATGGAGGCTGGTGGATGTTGGGGAGCATGACAGAGAAGACATAAACTGCCTTGAAAAGACTGTTGGTAGAAATGTGAACTTGGAGAATACTGCTGGTTAGAGTTCAGAAGGAAGCAAGGAAATTGTTATTGGAACATGGAAGAAGAGAATCTTGTTACACAGTAAAAAAAAATTTTTCGGATTGATTCTGTAATGTAAAACAAATTTGCGTTCCTGTTATCAATCTTACAGAGTCATGATATATTAAACTTGATATAGTTTTGTTATGCCATTATTTTGCTTAGGGCTTATCAGTATTTCATGAGGAAAACTGACTTACTGTCCTTTATCTTGGATAAATTTTGCTTTCCAATTAGGCCTTCTCAATAGAATAAACAGTAATTGTTCCTTTATTATTTGGAAAAGTTTGGGTAGAAATACGATTACCTGTTTCTTGAAAGATCATTTTTTGAAGGCAATGATCATGCCTTTCTCATATTTAATTCTTCCAGCTTTTCGCCTAAGACTTAACAGAATTAGGTAGTCAATAAATAGCTATTAAACTTACTTGATATAAGACTTTCAGTTATTCAAGAAACTTCTTAGTAGGAAAATATCCTAGACTTCACTTAATTGCTAAATAGTACATAATAATATTGAGAATGTAAATAACTGTCTCAATTATATTTAATTTTAGAAAAGAACTATAAGTGCTCTCATAAAATAAAATTTGAAATAACAGGAATTATAAACATCGTTTTAAATTTTAAGTAAAATATATACAGGAGAATCAGAGTTTTCATAAAATGTGTGCACAAAAAACTTTTGCAAAAAAAGAGATTTGGCTCAACTGGACAGAGAAGCAAAATACTTTTGGTAACTACAGATTAATTTAAAAGATAAATTAACTTGGCATAATAAAACATGTGCTTAAGTCTCAGTTGTATTTAAGAGTCGTGTGATTTGAGGTCAGAATTAAGTTCTCTGAATCTCTTATATTCTTTACCTGAAAATGGCACAATTAAATAATTGTCCTTAAATAGGGCTGAATTAGGTTGTATATTTTAAGCACCTGTGAACTATAAAGCAATATACAGAGTATTAGAGCTGATTAGATGTAAACTGAAACATAGTAGGTGAGAAGACTGAAAAGAATATCACATGAGATTCTAAAAATCATTAAAAATAATTCTTTTTCATATATAAGGAAGGAGTCAGGTAAATAATTATTGAAGCCAAATTTTCAAATGTACTGCTGAGAAAAAGGGGAGGCAAGCTAAACGAGTATTTTAAAACTATGGAAAAAGTACTTTTCTAATGGATTTTCCATATATAATTATCTACTGCTTGTTTGGAGGCAGTGTATGACTTATTGGGCAATATTTAGTATAATCAAGTAGCAACCACTAGAGGATACTAAAGGATTTCAAAGATGAAACTGGGGAGATGTTTATCTAAATGGGCAGCCTAAATTAAAGTGGCCTGGATTATCCAGGTGCATCCAGTAATGCCTGACCCTTAAAAACAGAACTGCCTCCAGCTGGAAGCCGAAGAGTGCTGAAGGGAAGTCAGGAAGATCCAACCCTTGGAAGAATTTGTTGCATGACTGCTACCCTGTGATGCAGGGTTCTAGGTTCAATGACCAAAAACAGGCCTCTAAGGACTAAACGCAGTATGGCGCTATTAGGTAGAAAAAGAATGAAGATCTCAGTCCTAAGACCTTAAAGAACTGGACCGTATCAACCAATCCGAATGAGCCTGGAAACAAGTTCTTCTCAGAGCTCCCCAATAATGGCCAACATCATGACGTTGGCCCCGTGAAACCCAGAGCAGAGAAACCAGTTTATCCAGTCTGGAACCTACAGAGCTGTGAGATATTAAACCTATGTTAAACTGCCAAATTTGCGGAAATTATGGCAGCAACAGAAAACTAATACAAGTCATGAGAAAAGATATGAACAGAATCAACTACAAAAACAGTAGACTGAGTGATTAAACATGTGTCTCTGGGTCTGATTAATGGTCCAACAGACTCAGAATAAAGCATCTACAACATTCACCTTTATCATGGAAAAGATCTGTTGTGCCTAAAAAGCATTAGAAATATTTTAAAAAATTATGTCACAATTATTGTTTATATTTTGAGAAGGCAAGACATTTACTTAGGCTTTTCAGAAAGCCTTTAAAAAGGTTCTAAATTACTATTATCAACTATAATTTAAATCAGTGTATTCTGAGTTTCCTTTTTATCATAATGAGAACCTAAATACTAAACTCTTCACATATATTTAAGCCAAAGGGAGCAAAGAAAATTACACAGAACTCACACCTACAAGAATATCATGAAATTAAATCTACATGGGTGCAGAAAAATAAACAACCATAAACCATATGAGCTCGATCTTACCAATGGAATTGGAAGGTGACTGTATGGAATACAAGAGAGGGTAATGGGTGATAAACAGATAAAAATCACTCTTGTGAGAGACAGTTTTTTCCTAATGGGAAAACACTAAGAAAAACTCCAAATCCTGGTGAACGAAAGCAATTCGGGGACTCAAAGGCCAGAAGTGGAGTCTAAAGAAGACAATGGTTATAGGGAAGAGAAAGGCTTCTTTGAAGAGGAAGGTGGTGAATAGAAAAAGAAAGCAAGGAGATCATTTAAAGTTCTATAGAAACCACAACATTCAATCCCCAAAATATACCATCCATTAAAGAAATAGCACTCACTTGTACCAATAGGAAATCACGATATTGATTTAAGAAACCTGAGAAGCTGCCCAAATTCTTTAATACTGCTTACAGAGAAATACCTATTTCTGGTGTTTTAGGAACTTATCAGCAATTTCAAAATAAAATAATACATATCATAAAATGCAACTAGAGGAAAAAAATAGAAAATGATAGAGCATTAGAGGTGATGAAAAAGTCCTCTCAAATCACAGAGGAAAACTAACACAAAACCTCAACATAATATTCTTAAACAAGCACTGGGTGATATTCAGACCTCAAAACTGAAATTCTACTCAGTATATAAATGGATTCTAAACAGGCAAATAATTATGAAAGGGGTTACTAAACCAAGTAAACAGAAAAACACCAGCAAGACTCATATCAGTGGTTAAGATTAAATGACTAAATGTGCAGGGAGATTAAATTCAACTCAAATAATAAGAACTATTGAGATACAATAGAGGCAGGGGTCAAAAGAAACAGGGAAAAAGGAGTAGAGAAAATATAACAGGTAAAAAGCATAATTATTGATATTATAGTAGACAAATATCCAAAATATAGGATACTGGGGAACCGAGGAACCACATGGTGGTAAGTTCCGTGTTTTTTCTTGTTGCCTCTTGTATCCTAGACTTCCTGGCTGGAGTAACCTGGAAACCCCAACAGGTGTGTTGTGTTTTTCTTTTTACCCATTAAGGCAAACCCTTCCCCCCGTGTCTGCCGTCTCTAGCCAAAGGACCATTAAAGGGCAACCTAGCAAGACAGAAAACTTTTAGAAAATAACCACTCTATTCCATCCAAACACCACAGAAAAAAAAGTTAATATCCTCATCCCTACCCAATCCAGCAAAGGTAGGTAGGCCTTTGTCTTAGGTTTCTCCAGAGAAACACAACCAGCAGGATGGATATATACACAGAGAGAGAAAGATTTATTTTAAGGAATTGACTCACATGATTGTGGAGGCCCGGTGAATCCAAAATCTGATGTAGTAGGCCAGGAGGCCGGAGACTCTGGGAAGCGCTGCAGCCCAAACGAAAGCTGCCGGCAGAATCCCGGTTTGCTTCGGTGAATTCGGCCTTTGTTCTAAGAAGGCCTCACCTGATTGGCTGAGGCCGTCCTACCCTGTGGGGGGAGACCTACTTAAAATCCACCAATTTAAAAGTTAACTTAAGCAAAAAGCAACAAGTGGGAACAAAACACTTTCACAGAAACATTCAAATGTTTAGCTATATATCTGGGTTTCATGGTCTGGCCACGTTGACGCATGAAATTAACAGTACTGTTGCCTAAACTTCCCTTCTCACCAGGCTATAATGAGGTGCACCAATCACCTGAAGAGGTTTCAAAGAGGCTAAGGACGTTCAGCCCACCAGGTGGTAAGAAGATGCGTCTCGTACTAAAGTATGATGGACGTATAGAGAAGTACACAAGATGTCAGCACAGACCTCAAAGAAAGAGTGCATCTCTACCTCCACCTGTCCGTAATGAAGCATTCTCCTCCTCCACACTGGGGCTGGTGCCAGAGGAAGCCTACGGGGAGAGCTAGGACTTCCACCACTTCCCTGCTGTAACAAGGCAACCTCCTTCCCAGTGGTATCAGTGGATCCCTAATGGGAGCTGGAATGCCCTCTACCCTGCCGGGAGTAATGGAGAGTTGTTCTCTCTCCAGTGTAAGTGGAGGCCCAACGGGGAACCTGGATTACTACCCTACTCAGCAGTAAATTTTGACATCCACTCTCTGCTGGTGTGGTGTCAAAAAAAAACCCCAGCTAAAATGATGTTTAGGATCAAGCGTCTCATGGGATAATACCCCAAACGTCCATATTTCACTTGAAAATCAGTCATCATACCAAGAACCAAGAAAATACCAAATGGCAAAGAGATTATTGAGATACTGAACTTATCTAATAACAAGGGAAATTTATATTAAAACAAGAATGAGACTCAACTTCACACCAATCAGAGGTTCCATATTAATGTTGAAACTGTAACAACATACCCACCTGCCATCAAGGAAAGCAAGTCAATGTGCTGAAAGTGAACTGTCCAATAACAATTCCTTGAAAGCCTAATTATTTCCCTGTCAATCTAATTGTTTCACTAAACACAAATTCATCATATAGCCCCTGTTGGTCTAATTATTTCACTAAACACAAATTCATCATATAGCAAATGCCTTTTTCCTGTATTTTTCAAATAATAAATTCACCAAATTGATCAAAATCTTGTTTCTCTTAATGTCTTAAGAGACATTCAAACTGTTCAGTGTATTTCTGGGGATTATAGTTTTTGGCATTATTTTAAGTGCCAAGAATGTCCCAATTAGTTTCTAAAAATAGTTTGCAGTTTATGTCTTCCAACACATTTTCAATCCATTTTACAGTCTTTCCTGCTTTCTTAATGGCTTGAATTTGCATTCTTGGCTGGGAGAAAGGGAGGGGGAAGAAGTTATCAATAACTGTAAGAATTTTAGTAGCTACATGCAAAAAGAATCTTGATAATTCACAACTTAGAACAAAATAAAAATGTGTAATGTGTTTCCCATTGCATGACTTCTTCCAGAACTTGGGCATATCTCTATACCTTACCAAGATCCCTTAATCCAGTTGGGGTTTAGGTGCCTTTATCTGGTGAAAACATCTTCACCTGTACGTAGGCCACGTCTGTTGTACACTTCCTGGTTCCTGTCTCCCAATTCTTATGTTTTCACTTCTCTCCTACAGGTGATTTACATCCCTTTGGTGGTCAGAAACTTGCTCTTTAAATTATTACCCACTCTACTTTTTAAAATTTAACAAAACAGTAGTTTTTGTTTTATTAAACTTTAGCATTCAACATTTGGAACAGAATTTTAGATTTTAGAAACACTTCTTTAAAATTTCTCTCAACAGAGAAAAATGACTCTTGCCTTCAAGACAAGTATCTCGAAGTTTTATTTATTTCTTTTAAGATGCTGCACTTCCTTAACTTCAAGTATATATGCCCTGTCTCTCAAAACAGTGAATACAGAAAGTTACCAATTTTTCCTAAATGGTGAAGGAAGAGATAAGAGTACAAAGAATTTCTGGAAAAAATAGTCTCAGTATGTCAAAACTACTCCTCTACAAGATTATTTGGACAAACATATACTTTACCTTGGCACATGTAAAAACTGAATGTCTCTATTTTCTCTGTAAGGAAAAAAAAATTAACACCAACAAAACTTTGTGGTTTCACACCTGACCTCTATTCAGCAAGCCAGTAAGGACACCACCACAAAGCACAGTGCAAAGCAAAATAGAGGACATAAAATCAAAAAGTGCAGTTTTTGTCCTCTATGAGTTCATAAACTAATGCAAGAGACAGACATATGTCTAAATGCCAAACATATTGTAAGTGCTTTGACAGAAGTACAAACACAATGCATGTTAGACATTAATTACAAATGACGGGATTTGGAAAGAATTCTGAGAACTGAGTAATATTTAATTGGGCTCAAAGAGAAACACAAACTCCAGGGAACATTTAGGATATAAATCGTTTAAGGTTAAATGTAGGAAAACAAAAATGTTAAGCAGAATGGGAACAAGTCTCGAGAACGTATTGGATGACAAAATAAGATCATTAAAATTCATGTATAAGTAGCCTGAACAACATACTATATGGCTGGATTTCGATTGGAATTGATTACCTAGACATAAAATAGGCGTTTCCCACATGTTATACATATGTCAACTTTATAACAAAGATTGGATAAACCAGACTTGAAAATAGCTCTTCAATACGTTTTCCACAGACTTCATATTCAAGTTAAAAAATGTATAGTGGCATAATGCATTTTACCTTATATCTATTTCTTCTCCTTCTCATTTTCTTTTTCTTTCTTTCTCTCTCTCTCTCTTCCCTCCAACCCCCCTCCCCCTGCTTCCCCTCTGTCTTTCTCTGTCTCTCTCCCTCTCATTTCAAAAATATCAGCCATGGAGCCATTGGAGAAAATAATACAGACCACCTCAGACCCACCATCCAGATCTATTACATTTAACATTTAGCCCTATATATGACTGATTTTTTGATGCATTACAGATATATATGAAGAGCCCTGTTTACCATTCCCCACCCCCTTATAAAAATATCAATTTTTCCAAATTTAAATTTTATTATTCCAAAATATTTTTATATCATACTATATATGTATATCCATAAAATATACATATTGTATTGTGGAATTGTCATCATTCTGAAACTTGCTTCATTGACATTTGATTCTGGATCATTTTATCCATATTGATACATGTGTGTAGTTCATTCATATTCATTGCTATTTATCATCTCATGGTAAAAAAACAAAATATTTGTCTATACTCCTCCTGACATAAATTTAGGGTGTTTCCAAGTGACTGCTCTTATAAAAAATCGTGTGATAAATATTCTTGTAATATTTTCTTGTTTATTTGTGTGATATTCCTACAGGTGGAATTTCAGGGTAATACATGCTTTTATTATTGTTGAGGTCACTCTCAAAAGTGGCTCTACAAATTACACTTCCTCCATCACTATGTGAAGTGGCCATTGTTTATCACGTAAGCCTCATTTGCTACTGTTATATATTCAAATTTTTGCAAATATTTTCAATTTAAAATTTATTTTGTTTTTCACTGATTATAAGAAGACTGAGAACATCATAAAATCTAAAGATTTTGACTTTTTGTTTTCCTTCTATGAATTGCTGATTCATGTTCTTCCTTTATTTTTCAATTGGGTCATATATATTTTCCTTATTTATTTGTATGAGATATTCATATACTGGCTATAACTTTTTGTTAGTTAATTATGCACTGCAAATTAACTTCCATATGTATGTTGCTTGGTTTGTGTATTATTTATGGTGAGATTTTTCATATATTTAATGTAGCTAAATTTATCAATCTTTTTCTATGTGGTTTGCATATTTTGTGTCCTAGTTTTACATGTTTTTAAACACTTTGATCATAAAGATATTCTACATGATTTTCTTCAAAAGTATTAAAGTTTTGTTTTTGAAATTTAGAATTACATGCCAACTGCAAATATTTTCTGTGTATAGTGTTAAATCAGAATCTATTTCTTATGAAAAACCAGTTGACTCAGAACAATTTATTGGAAAATTTATATTTTCTCCCCTGGTCTTTGTCATATAAAGCTTCTCAAGCTTCTCATAAGAGTAGGATTTTTTAGACCCTCTATTTTATTTATTAGGTATTTATTGATCTATGAACCATATCACAATGACTTAATTTTTACAACTTTATATAAAATCTTGCTTTGAGTAATAGCATGTGCTATTCTTTTATTTCAAAATAGCATTGGCAATTGTTAGCTCGTATAAATAAACCTGTCAATTTCCAGAGAAAAACTGTTTTGAAGAATTCTATTACAAAATGTGCGCTTAGATAAATTTGAGAAAATGGTAATTATTTTAATGTTATACAAATAGTTCTATCTTACAAAGAAACTGCTATCTTACAAAGTGGTGTTAATTTATATTCCCACTATTAATGTTTGAGAGTTCTAATGGCTCTATACCCTTGCTAAAATTTTATGTATCAAAATTTTAATATTTTGGCTTTTTAACATTTTAGGGATATTTTTAATTAGGAAGAGTAATTAATGGTATCTTCTTATGGTTTTATTCTGAATTTCTCTACTAACTAATACTACACACAACTTCCTTTGCTTATTGCCCATATTCATACCTTCCTTTGTGAAATGCATGTTCAGGTTGTTTGCTCATGTGGGGACTGTTTGTTAGTTATCAATTTATAAAAATTGTTTATACATTCATAATGCAATTTGTCATATCCATATATTTCTATTTATTATAAAATAATATGTGAATATTATCAATGTTCATAAAATATTTTCTAATCTGCAGCTTCCATTTCCATATTTACTTTCCTCATTTTGATGAATAAAACATATTTTTGATGGACATTTTCATTGAAAGTAGAAAATTTTCAATTAATTTTATTTGATCTTTTTATTCTTTTAAACTTTTTTTTTTTTTTGCGGTACGCGGGCTTCTCACTGTTGTGGCCTCTCCTGTCGCGGAGCACAGGCTCCGGACGCGCAGGCTCAGCAGCTATGGCTCACGGGCCCAGCCGCTCCGCGGCATGTGGGATCTTCCCGGACCGGGGCACGAACCGGTGCCTGCATTGGCAGGTGGACTCTCAACCACTGCGCCACCAGGGAAGCCCTATTCTTTTAGCATTTAAAAACTTTCGTTGCATTTTATGTTGACTTCTATTGTTTCTTGTGAAAACTCAGTCATCATCCTTATTATTGCTACTTTTACGTATTTTTTTTTCTCTAGTTGTGTTTATTTTTAACTTTGGTTTTCAGCTCTTTGAGTGTGATATACTTGGATGTCTTTTGCTTTGCATTTATTCTACTTTGTATAAGTACAGCTTCTTAGATTTTTTGGCTGATGTTTTACATCAGACTTATAAAATACAGGTCATTAATTTCCTATGATTTCTCTACCCTATCATCTCCCTCCTCCCCTTGGAAATAAGTTAATACATTTTGTTAAATTGATCTTTCTTTTGTTGTGTTCAATATGTTGTTAAACCACTCAATTAATTTTTGATTTTTTAATTGCCATCTCTTTCTTATTTAGAATTTCTATTCCTCTCCTGAAACCTCCATATCTTCATCTATTATCCCCTTCTTTCCTTTATTTTACATATTTATAATAGGTGTATTAAAATCCTTGTCTGCTAATCGTAATAAGTTGATAAATAAAATCCATCTATAAGTCTATTTCTATTGTCAGTGTTTTTTATTAAGATTTCCTTTTTCATGCGTCTCTGCATATTTTATATATTTTCATGAATTTATTCCAGATATTGGTTATAAAATAACAAGGAATTATAATTACTGTGGTTTTGTTCTGTTGACTTTCTCAAGATTGGAAGCCCTTTCCTCAAGATTGAAGAGAAAGGCTAATTATACAGATTCTTCCTAGAGTTGTGTTCAGCATGTGATGGCCCAGAGCTATAATTAGATTGAATTCATCTGTGATTAGACCAACTCTTAATATCCTACACCCTCAACAGCTTTTTGACCTTGTAAGTATTCAAACCGAGAAATCTGAGCTGCAATATTCAGATATTTTTAGTGCATATAAGGATTCAACTCCAGCAACATCCTAGAATTCAAGGGCAGAAAAAAAAGTACAGGATCTTGCAATTTCTCTCTGTTTTCTTCTCCCCTGTACGGGTGGATTGTTCAGGCCTAGTCTCTTGTTTTTGTATTTGATGCTCTTGTATATTCTGCCAAACCATGCTGCCATTAATGTCTTCACTGGTTTCTTCTTTTCCTTGAACATTCCCACTAACTTGGTCAGACTGCTCCTTTGTCTGATGTATAAAAAGCCAGGTAAACGTATTCAGGAATGGAAGCTGCCACCAGATACAAATTGTTTATTTCTCTCTGGAATTGACTTAGTCGAGGTGTTTTTGCACCCTGATCTTTGTTAGGTCATAAAACATTTTGACTAAAGTTTTCTCTTGGGAATTTTTTGTGGTTACCATAGATGCAAGGGTTTTCTGGATTCTTCTATATCCTATCAATTTATGAAGTCCCTAACATCTAGTTTTAAAGAAGTTTACCTAGAATGCTAGCTGTAAGACTAGTGATTTACTTGGTCCACGTCCTAATTGAGTGAGTGTAGTTGCTTTTTGGCTTCACTGGCCTACTGCTTGCTGTAAGCATTTGACTCAAGACATTATTTTTAGGAGAGACAAATCTGAATATCCTTGACTAACGTCTTCTTCCTTCTTAGCAGCTTAACAAGGAAGCATGTCTCAGTATCCTCATTTCAAAACAGACTGATATGAATTCATTTGCTCTGGAAGCCCCAATTTCTAACAAGGTCATTATTGTAACAAGGAATCTTTATCTCCCTTCCCTTGAAGTTTGCTGAGAATTACAAGCATAGGATTACTTTTCTGTGGAGCATAATTCATACTGCATACTATCTAGCTATGCCCAGTCGCAGCACACACCTCTGTGAAATAAATGAGTTCCTCCTTTATCTTGTGCACTATGTAATACTTCCACTTCTAAGTTTTATCCAATTAGCTCTATTTCATATTGAAATATGTACATGATACCACTATTGTGTGTGTTCATGCCTATTTTATAGGGCAGACTATTTGTGACCTTCATATATGGCCAGGGGCCACCCCAGTCCTGAACTTCAAGTTCAGCACCGTCTATCATCCTTGACTAGTCTATCATCCTGTCTGAATCACTTTAAGCTCCCAATGCCCTTCAGGATTCAAAGTCTTGATTGTCATACTTTGCTTCCAAGGTTTGACCCAGAGTGCCCTTGCCTACAGTCCTACTTTACCACTTTGTTCTTTTTTTCCTTCCTGCACTTCCACCTAAATGCTTAATTTGTTTTTAAATATAGTGAGATATATAGAGCATGAAATGTAGATAGAGACTGTCTTAGATTTGAAATCAGAAACCACCATTAGCTGTATGATATGAAATAAATAAGTTAAATAACTACTCTTGGACTCAGTTCCTTAAATCATAATAATTAGAATAATAATAAATATCATTAATACCTACCTTACAGAGATGTCACAGAAATTAAATAAAATATGTATAAATTTTGAGAATACTGAACCACTTTATAACCATTATGAATAATAATTATTTATACATTATACTTTATCCTGTCATTAAGTGTTTAGAGTAGAGGGGGATTAACAGAGAATATAAATTTTTGTTCCATATATCTTCCCAAGTTCCCCTCCCCTCTTTTTTCTATGCCTAAATTGATTATATATAGAAAATAAACCATGTACATACAAACTCATTTCATTAGCCCTAAAAATCTCCACAAAACTCAGTCAAGAAAAAGTGGTCACTCTATTGGTGAACTAGATATCCTGGGAGCCCTACTATAAAATTACACACAAAATATATTTTAGTGCATTCCTGTACTCACTAGTAAGCAATGGAATTCTCTATGACTCAAAAAAAGTATAAAGGGAGGAAGGGAGGGTGGGAGGGAGGGGACATTAAAGAGGTGACATCTATGCAAGAAGCAGGAAGCAGGGCAAAGAAAGCAGGATTGCAAGTGAAAGGCAAGGTTATGTAAGCCTGTATCAAAGAAGACTAAGCCTTTACCCAAGGGGAACTGGGGAAGGGATGTTTGAAAGAAGCTAAAATGAATCATAATACAAGCAGATAAAATTCCTCTCTGAATAAAAGCATCCAGAATACAGGCCCTCAGCATCCTCACATAGCACACTCAATAAAATATGAGTTAATAGAAAATCTCAATTCTATGAATAAGAGTGATCAGAAACAACAGACAAGAAATGTAAGCACTCACAGACTTCAGATATAGTATGACCAAAAAGAATGTATAATGTTGAAATAAATGACACACATATGCATGTGTGTTTATAGTTCCAAATTTAACTACTTACTAAATAGTTGGCACAGCAAGTTAGATACAACTGCAATAACTACTCAGAATGCAGCACAGCAAGATAGAGATTGAAAATATGAAAGAGAAGTTAAGTGAATAAGTGACCAAGAGATGAAAGAACAAAAATCAATATGTAAATTATTTGAGATCCTGAAAGAAAAAGTAGAGACTATGGAGAAAAGGAAATAACTGAAAACATAATGCTAAGAATTTTCCAAAACTAATCAAAAGTACAAATTGATAGTTATAGAACAAAAACTGACAGATTCCATTCATATATTATAAACATTTAGATTCATTTGTCACATCCTCCCTTGCATCTGGAAATTACCTACATGTAAATATTTTAAAAAACTGAATATGTTAGGGCTTCCCTGGTGGTGCAGTTGTTGGGAGTCCGCCTGCTGATGCAGGGGACACGGGTTCATGCCCCGGTCTGGGAGGGTCCCACATGTCGCAGAGCGGCTGGGCCCCTGAGCCATGGCCACTGAGCCTGCGCGTCCGGAGCCTGTGCTCCGCAATGGGAGAGGCTGCAACAGTGAGAGGCCCGCGTACTGCTAAAAAAAAAAAAAAGATTGACTATGTTAAAGTTTACTTTTTGCTGTAAAGTTCTGCGCAGTCTAAGCATTTTGACAAATGCCTTGTATTCGCCATTACAGTATTTTACAGAATACTTTCACTGCACTAAAATTTTCTGTGTTTAATCTTAGCAATGTTCTCAACACAACTCCCAGCAACCACTGGACTTTAGTATTTGCCTTTTCCAAAATATTATGTAATTGGAATTGTAAAGTATCTAGCTTTTCCAGAGTGGTTTTTTTCACATAGCAACATTCATTTAAGATTAATCAATGTCTTTCTGTGGCTTGATATTTCATTTTTATTGATGAATAGTATTTTATAGTATATGTGCCATGTTATCCAGTTCACTGAAGGAAATCTTGGTTGCTTCAAGTTTTCAGCAATTATGCATAGAGCTGCTCTTAATATCCATGTGCAGGTATGGATGATAAGTTTTTAAATTAGTTGGCTAAATACCTAGGAACACGTTGACTGGACTGTATACAAAGACTGTTTCGTTTTCTAGGATCGCCAGACTGTCTTCCACAGAAGCCATGCTACTTTGCATTCTCACCAGCAATCCAGGAGATTTTTTGCTGCTCTGCATCCTCAGCAGCACTTAGTGTTGTCAGGTTTGTTTGTTTTTTGGATTTTAACCATTTGGACAGGTGTGCAGGAATATCTCTTTGCCATTTTAAATTGCAAAAAAGTTAATTAAATGCCAAACAATGTTGAGCATCTTTTCATATGCTCATTTGCTAACTGTATACTGTCTTTGGTGAGGTGTTTGTTCAGATCTTGTGTCCATTTTTAAATTGAGCCATTTGTTTCCTTATTGTTGAGTTTTAGGAGTAATTTAGAAAACTAAACACGCAGCAAAGGCAAAGACTGCTTCATTGGGCTCCCCTGTGCCTTGAGTGCCCCTGGCCCTACCATGACTGTGCCCTGCCCAATTTCAGATACTCAGAGTCCACCTTTACTTTCACCTACACTGGAGGCCCCAAAAGATGGGCATGTCTAAACTATCTTGAGGATGGCCTTCAAGACGGTGGAGGAGTAAGACGCGGAGATCACCTTCCTCCCCACAAATACATCAAAAATATATCTACACGTGGAACAACTCCTACAGCACACATACTGAACTCTGGCAGAAGACCTCAGACTTCCCATAAGCCATGGTGCTGACAGGGTCATGGTGCTCTGGCTGGGTGTCAGGCCTGAGCCTCTGACGTGGGAGAACTGAGTTCAGGACATTGGACCACCAGAGACCTCCCAGCCCCATGTAATATCAATCAGCAAGAGCTCTCCCAGAGATCTCTGTCTCAACGCTAAGACCCAGCCCTACTCAATGACCAGCAAGCTCCAGTGCTGGACACCCCATGCCAAACAAATAACAAGATAGGAACACACTCCCGCCCATTAGAAGACATGCTGCTTAAATTCATCACAAGTTCATAGACACCCCAAAACACACCACTGGATGCGGTCCTGCCCACCAGAAAGACAAGATCCAGCCTCATCCAACAGAACACAGGCACCAGTCCCCTCCACCACGAAGCCTACAAAATCCACTGGACCAAGGTTAGCCACTGGGGGCACACACCAGAAACAATGGGAACTACAAACCTGCAGCCTATAAAAAGGAGACAGCCACAGAGTAAGTTAAACAAAATGAGAAAACAAAGAAATATGAAGCACATGAAGAAGCAAAGTAAAAACCCACCAGACCAAACAAATGAAGAGGAAATAGGCAATCTATCTGAAAAAGAAATCAGAATAATGATAGTAAAGATGATCCAAAATCTTGGAAATAGAATGGATAAAATACAAGAAACATTTAACAAGGACCTAGACGAACTAAAGAGCAAATCAAGAATGATGAACAACACAATAAATGAAATTAAAAATTCTCTAGAAGTAATGAATAGCAGAATAACTGAGGCAGAAGAATGGATAAATGACCTGGAAGATAAAAGAGTGAAAATAACTACTGCAGAGCACAATAAAGAAAAAAGAATGAAAAGAATTGAGGAGAGTCTCAGAGACCTCTGGGACAACATTGAATGCACCAACATTTGAATTATAGGGGTCCCAGAAGAAGAAGAGAAAAAGAAAGGGAATGAGGAAATATTTGAAGAGATTATAGATGAAAATTTCCCAAATATGGGAAAGGAAATAGTTAAGTCCAGGAAGCACAGAGTCCCATACAGGATAAATCCAAGGAGAAACATGCCAAGACACATTTAATCAAACTATCAAAATTAACGACAAAGAAAAAATATTAAAAGCAGCAAGGGAAAAACAAGAAATAACATACAAGGGAATGCCCATAAGGTTAAAAAGCTGACCTTTCAGCAGAAACTCTGCAAACCAGAAGGGACTGGCAGGACATATTTGAAGTGATGAAAGGGAAAAACCTACAACAAAGATTACTCTACCCAGCAAGGATCTCATTCAGATTTGACAGAGAAATTAAACCCTTTACAGATAAGCAAAACTAAGAGAATTCAGCACCACCAAACCAGCTTTACCACAAATGATAAAGGAACTCCTCTAGGCAGGAAACACAAGAGAAGGAAAAGACCTACAATAACAAACCCAAAACAATTAAGAAAATGGTAATAGGAACATACATATCAATAATTACATTAAATTTAAATGGATTAAACGCTCCAAGCAAAAGACATAGACTGGCTGAATAGATACAGTAACAAGACCTGTATATATGCTGTCTACAAGAGACCCAATTCAGACCTAGGGACACAGACAGACTGAAAGTGAAGGAATGGAAAAAGATATTCCATGCAAATTGAAATCCAAAGAGAGCTGGAGTACCAATTCTCTTATCAGACAAAATAGACTTTAAAATAATCTTTAAAATAAAGATTATTACAAGAGACAAAGAAGGACACTACATAATGATCAAGGGATCAATCCAAGAAGAAGATATAACAATTGTAAATACTTATGCACCAAAAAAAGGAGTACCTCAATACATAAGGTAAATGCTAACAGGAGAAAGGGGAAATCGACAGTAACACAATAATAGGAGGGGACTTTAACAACCCCACTTTCACTAATGGACAGATCATCCAAAACGAAAATAAATAAGGAAACACAAGCTTTAAATGACACATTAAACAAGATGGACTTCATTGATATTTATAGGACATTCCATCCAAAAACAACAGAATACCCATTCTTCTCAAGTGCTCATAAAACATTCTCCAGGATAGATCATACCTTGGGTCACAAATCAAGCCTTGGTAAATTTAAGAAAATTGAAATCATATCTAGTATCTTTTCTGACTACAATGCTATGAGATTAGATATCAGTTAAAGGAAAAAAATTGTTAAAAAGTACAAACACATGGAGGCTAAACAGTACATTACTAAACAGCCAAGAGATCACTGAAGAAATCAAAGAGGAAATCAAAAAATACCTAGAAAAAAATGACAACGAAAACATGATGACCCAAAACCTATGGGATGTAGCAAAAGCAGTTCTAAGAGGAAAGTTTATAGCAATACAATCCTACATCAAGAAACAAGAAAATCATTTACTAGTGCAACAAAAAGTATAAAATACCAAGGATTTAACCTATCTAAGGAGAGAAAAGACCTGTATGCAGAAAACTATAAGACACTGATGAAAGAAATTAAAGATGATACAAACAGAGGGAGAGATATACCATGTTCTTGGATTGGAAGAATCAACATTGTGAGAATGACCATACTACCCAAAGCAAGCTACATATTCAATGCAATCCCTATCAAACTACCAATGGCATTTTTCACAGAACTAGAACAAAAAATTTCACAATTTGTATGGAAACACAAAAGACCGCAAATAGCCAATGCAATCCTGAGAAAGAAAAATGGAACTGAAGGAATCAGGCTCCCAGACTTCAGACTATACTACAAAAGCTACAGTAATTAAGACAGTATGGTACTGGCACAAAAACAGAAATATAGATCAGTGGTACAGGAGAGAAAGCCCAGAGAAAAACCCACACACATATGGTCATCTTATCTTTGATAAAGGAGGCAAGAATATACAATGGAGAAAAGACAGCCTCTTCAATAAATGGTGCTGTGAAAACTGGACAGCTGCACATAAAAAAATGAAATTAGGATACTCCCTAACACCATACACAAAAATAAACTCAAAATGGTTAAAGACCTAAATGTCAGGCCAGACACTATAAAACTCTTAAAGAAAAACATAGGCAGAACACTTGATGACATAAATCACAGCAAGATCTTTTTTTTTTTTTTTTTTGGCGTGTCCGG
>NW_020174561.1:5961542-6028528 GCF_003031525.2 Neophocaena asiaeorientalis asiaeorientalis
TTCCCGGACCGGGGCACGAACCCGTGTCCCCTGCATCGGCAGGCGGACTCTTAACCACTGCGCCACCAGGGAAGCCCAGCAAGATCTTTTTCACCCATCTCCTAGAGAAATGGAAATAAAAACAAAAATAAACAAATGGGGCCTAATGAGACTTTGAAGCTTTTGCACAGCAAAGGAAAACATAAAGAATACAAAAAGACAACCCTCAGAATGGGAGAGAATATTTTCAAACAAAGCAACTGACAAAGGATTAATCTCCAAAATTTACAGGCAGCTCATGCAGCTCAATATCAAAAAAACAAACAATCCAATCCAGAAATTGGCAGAAGACCTAAATAGACATTTCTCCAAAGATATACAGATCACCAACAAACACATGAAAAGATGCTCAACATCACTAATCATTAGAGAGATGCAAATCAAAACTACCATGAGGTATCACCTCACAGCAGTCAGAATGGCCATCATCGAAAAATCTACAAACAATAAATGCTGGACAGGGTGTGGAGAAAAGGGAACTCTCTTGCACTGTTGGTGAGAATGTAAATTGATACAGCCACCATGGAGAACAGTATGGAGGGTCCTAAAAAACTAAAAATAGAACTACCATATGACCCAGCAATCCCACTACTGGGCATATACCCAGAGAAAACCATAATTCAAAAAGAATCATGTACCACAATATTCATTGCAGCACTAGTTACACTAGCCAGGACGTGGAAGCAACCTAAGTGCCCATTTACAGATTAATGGATAAAGAAGATGCGGCACATATATACAATGGAATATTCTGCAGCCATAAAAAGAAATGAAATTGAGTTATTTGTAGTGAGGTGGAAGGACCTAGAGTTTGTTGTACAGAGTGAAGTAAGGCAGAAAGAGAAAAACAAATACCATATGCTAATACATATATATGGAATCTAAAAAAAAAATGAAAAAAAAAAAAAAAAAAAAAGGTTCTGAAGAACCTAGGGGGAGGACAGGAATAAAAATGCCGACGTAGAGAATGGATTTGAGGACACGGGGTGGGGAAGGGTAAGCTGGGACAAAGTGAGAGAGTGGCATTGACATATATACACTACCAAATGTAAAATAGATAGGTAGTGGGAAGCAGCCACATAGCACAGGGAGATCAGCTCTGTGCTCTATGACCACCTACAGGGGTGGGATAGGGAGGGTGGGTGGGAGACACAAAAGGGAGGGATATGGGGATATATGTATATGTATAGCTGATTCACTTTGTTATACAGCAGAAACTAACACACCATTGTAATGCAATTATACTCCAATAAAGATGTTAAAAAAAAAAAGAGTATTTTGTATATCTTGTATACACGTGGTTCTTCAGATATATGGTTAGAAATATTTTCTCCCAGTCTGTGACTTGTCTTTGCTTTCTCTTAGTAGTTTCTCCCAGAGAGCAGAACAATTTCATTTTAATGATGGCAAACATATTTTTTTCCCCAGGGATTGTGCTATTGGTATTGTATTTTAAAACTCACCACCAAACCCAAGTTTATATAGTTTTCTTGCCTTTTATATTTCAGTCTCAGATCCATTTTGGTTAATATTTCTGTTAGGGGTAAGGTCTGTTTCTAGGTCCATTACTTTGCATATAAATGTTCAATTGTTTCCATACCATTTCTTGAAAACACTTGCCTTTTTCCATTGAATTGTTATTTCCTCTTCTTTAAATAGGATTTGGCTATATTTATGTGGGTCTATTTCTGAGCTCTCTGTTACATCCTATTGCCTCCTATGAATGCTTTATGTCTATACTTACTCTAATACCATGCTGTCTTGATTATTATAGACATACAGTACATCTAAAAATTGGGTAGTGTGACTTTTCCACCTGTTATTCATCTTCAGTATTGTGTTATATATCCTATGTTTTTGCCTTTCCATGTAAACATTAGAATCAGTTTGTTGATATCTACAAAATAGGTTTGGGGATTTTGATTGAGTTTGCACTAAATTTACAGATGAAATTGGGAAGGATTGACATCTTAACGATTTTGAGTCTCATCATCTAGGAACACAGAACATCTCTCCACTTATTTATCTCTTAATTGATCATTTTTATCAGTGTTTTGCAGTATCTACCTAAAGGATGTAGTATACATCCTTTAGAAATTTTGTTCAATATATTACTGTGTATTTCATTTTCACTGTTATTGTAAATGGTGTTATTTTATTAATTTTAAATCCCCAGTGTTTATTGCTGGTATATTAGATATCAGTTGAATTTTTATATTAACCTTGTATCCCATAATGTTGTTATAATTGCTTATTAGTTTCAGAAAGACTTTTTCAATTGATTCTTTGGGATTTTATACATAGACAAACATCATCTCTAAATAAAGACTTTTATTTCTTCCTTTTCTATCTTTCTACCTTTTAATTAATTATTTTGCATTTCTTTCAGATTTTCTACATAGACAATAATGTCATCTGTGAACAAAGAAATTTATTTCTTCCTTCACTATCTGTATACTTTTAATTTCCTTTTCTTGCCTTATTGGACTAGGTAGTACTTCCAGTATGATGTTTTAAAGGAGTTGTGAGAGGGGACATCCTTGTCTTGTACCTGATCTTAGTGGGAGAGCTTTGAGTTTCTCACCATTAAGTATGATGCTAGCTGTATGTTTTACGTAGATAGTCTTTATCAAATTGTGAAAGTTTCTCTCTATTCTTAGTTTACTAAGAGTTTCTTTTTTTTCTTTTTTTTTTTCGCGGTATGCGGGCCTCTCACTGTTGTGGCCTCTCCCGTTGTGGAGCAAGGCTCCGGACGTGCAGGCTCAGTGGCCATGGCTCGTGGGCCCAGCCACTCTGTGGCATGTGGGATCTTCCCGGACCAGGGCTCGAACCCACGTCCCCTGCATCAGCAGGCGGACTCTCAACCACTGCGCCACCAGGGAAGCCCTACTAAGAGTTTTTAAAATCATGAATGGGTGTTGGATTTTTGTCAAATGCCTTCTCTGTATGTATTGATGTGATTGGTGGATTATACTAACTGATTTTTTAATATTGTACACAAACTTGCATACTTGGGATAAATCCCACTTGGTCATGGTGTACAATTCTTTTTACACATTCTTGGATTCAATTTGCTAACATTTTGTTGGGAATTTTTATATCTATGTTCATGAGAGATATTGTAGGTTTCTTGTAGTGTTTTTGTCTCATTTTGGCATTAGGGTAAATCTGGCCTCATAGAATGAGTTAGGTAGCAATCTCTCTGCTACTATTTTCTGAGGGAGATTGAAAAGAATTGGTATTATTTCTTTTTTTAAATGTTTCAGCCATTATTATTTTAAATACTCATTCTGCTCCATTCTCTTATTGTTCTCCTGTTGGTACTCCAATGACACATATGTTACATCTTTTGAAATTATCTTTTGAAAAGATACTGGATAGTCTGTTCTGTTTACTTCTTTTCTTTGCATTTCTATCTGTGAAATTTCTATTGGCAATATCTTCAAGCTTTGTTTTCCTTAGCTATGTCGAGTCTATTAGTGAGCTTATAAAAGGCATTCTTTCCTTGTTAACAATTTTTTAAAAAATATTTATTTATTTATGTATTTATTTATTTTGGCTGCTCAGGGTCTTAGTTGCAGCACGCGGGATCTTCGTTGCGGCATGCATGCGGGATCTAGTTCCCCAGGCAGGGACTGAATCCAGGCACCCTGCATTGGGAGCACAGAGTCTTACCCACTGGACCACCAGGGAAGTCCCTGTTAACAATGTCTTTTATTTCTATTATTTCTTTCCTTTTCCAAATTTCTATGTCTATGCTTACATTGCCCTTTTTTTTTCTTATGCATTTTACTGTACAACCATTTTTTTTGTTACCACTGCTGCTATAGATTAATCTAATTATGGCCATTTGTTTTTGCATGTTATCTACTTTTTCCATTAGAACCCTTAACATATTGATCATCATTTTATTTTTTTATTTGCTTTTGTTTGTTTTTAATCCATTATGTCAATTCCTGCCTATTAATTGGAACATTTAATCCATTTACATTTAAAGTAATTACTGATAAGGAAGGACTTCTGCCATTTAGCTGTTTGTATGTCTTAAATGTTTTTGTTCCTCAGATCAGATCCTCCATTACTGCCTTTTTTTTTTTTGGTAGTTTGTTGATATTTTTGTAGTATATTGTTATCTTTTCCTCTTCCCTGATCATCATTTTAAGTTATCACTCTGATAATTTCAACATCTATGTCATATCTAAGTCTTGTTTTGATGATTGTTTGGCTTTACAAACTTTTGTCTTTTCCTGCCTTTTGGTGTGCCTTGTGATATTTTGTTGAAAGCCACACAGGTTGTTTTGAGTGGTAGTAATTGAGGTAAATGAGCCATTAGTGTGAGGACCTATGTTAATCTGTCTAGGATTTAGTCATTGTTTAATGTTTGCAGTAGCTAATATATATTTCAGAGACTTAGATACCTCTAATGTTCCTGTCTGAACAATTTTTTGTTTGGGGGCTTACCTAAGTACTCCTCCTAAGAGTCTGTGTCTTACAGCTTGTTCCTCTATAATTCACTATTATACTGGAGCGTTGTTGGTACAGGGGTAAGTTGCCTGAGAGAGGAGAATTCTGTAGTTTTCCAATTAAATCTGTCTCTTTTGACTATTGTCACTGGCCTATGACATTCACTTGTTTTCTTCTTACATAGCTATCCCCTCTCTGAGGCAGAACAGGAAGGCTAGAGTGGGCAGGAGTGAGAAGAATGGCCTTCCTCCACTCCTCTAAGACAAGGCTCTGATAATGATTTCCCCCTGGGAAATAAGCCATTGTTACAGAGAAGACTCTAGGAGTATTTCACAGTAGCTACTCTTCCCCCGCCCCTAGAGCCACCAGCTGATACTTCTTGAATTTTTAACATGAGAACCTGGTAGGATTCCTGGTGGTAAAGCCGAGGAAAGTGTTGGGGTGCTTTTGCACTTGCATGCGAGCAATTCAGCCTCTAGTAATTCATGAAAATCACGTTAAGTGTACCTACCAGTTTATGACTCCAGCTCTAGAAGCTTTTGCTCCAGGTAAAAAGTCTCAGCTGTCATTTTCTGGATTTGCCTATGGAAACTTCTTTTCTGGCCCAAGAAGAGTCACTGATCTTTTGTCCAGATTTTTCTTGTTCTAAGGAGAAGAGTAACAGTTTCCAAGGTTTTTACATGTCAAAGCTGAAAACTGAAAACCCAAATATATTTTAAAATTTAATAATAAAATTTTAAGGAAAAATGATATTAAAAGATGGAAATCTTTATGCATTACTTTTGCTTAATTCCCATGTTAGATCTGCTTAATTTTTAGTCCCTGAATCTTTGGGTCAACAGTATGGTTAGTTGTATTTTCACCCTGATTTAATAAGACCACAAAAGTTGAATAAAGATTAGATTCAAATGACTTTGTAATTGAAATTCCGTAATTAAGCATTTATGTTCTCCTGTATGAACAGCCAAAGAACCAAATCCTGGATTAATCTTGCTGTCAGTTACATTTCAAAGAACATTTGGAAAAAAATATGGCTAACAGATAAAAATATTTTAAAAACACACATTTTTTTCTTTTATTTTCTCATTTGTAACATTCTATTTCACTAGTTTATTCGGTATGTTCACATTTACAAACAGATGTGAGTAGTGTTTCTATTTTGACCAATTTGTATGAGCTTAAATCAAAATAATAAAAGGTAACCGATAACTCAGATTTTCTAAATTCTCTTTTGAACGTTAGAAGATTAAAACCCCCAGGAACACCACGCTACATTTTTTTTTTTTTTTTTTTTTTTTTGTGGTATGCGGGCCTCTCACTGTTGTGGCCTCTCCCGTTGTGGAGCACAGGCTCCGGACGCGCAGGCTCAGTGGCCATGCTCACGTGCTTAGCTGCTCTACGGCATGTGGGAACTTCCCGAACCAGGGAACGAACCCGTGTCCCCCTGCATCGGCAGGCGGACTCCCAACCACTGCGCCGCCAGGGAAGCCCATGCTACATTTTTTAAGGTGAAGTATTAGGCCAGCAGCAGACTTTGTCCTAATTTTCTGCCTGTCCCACACTGCCTTTGGCATTCGAGGCTATGTTTTTTAGTCTGTGATCCTTGTCATTAAAGGGGTGGATCTGATACAGAGCCAGTTCCACCCACATCTGTGAGGAACCAATGGGGGAAAATGAGGCTGAAATAGGTACCTGTGGTTAAAAAGGAAATAGAGTTGCCTTAAATACAAAACATCAAGTCATTGTGAAGGCAAAGTATGATACAAGTGAGCTATGCTAGAACACCACAGTGATTTAATTGGCTACATGTCACAACTGAAAACTGTCTGCTTTATGGTTTTCAAAAGAAAAATGATGATTAATAATGAAGTATTTGTTTAAAATTATTTTTATTGCTTATATATTCTTATTTGAAAAATGCTTTCTGTTAATATTAAAAGAAGGAAGTAGTGCTGAATTTTGAATATTTCCCAAAGGAAGGAGTCTGGGGTAATTCACATGTGTTGTTTTCCTGCTTCCTTTGTATAAAAATAGATATTAATTGGCACTGTGCAAAGCTTTGGGGGTTGGGGCTGAAAAATGATTTGACTGCATTTAGGAGTGTGAGTTTCCGTGATGTATTTTTTGTTGTGACATTTAGTTTAGCCTTTTGACTACACTTAAAGTTTGTGCTATTAAACACAGATCAAACTACAGAAAAGATTCACTAGAACAATTTCAAAAGCTTCTTTCTTTCACTCAAGAATAAACATCTCTGCATGAGAATTCTTAGTAACAGTATTTCCCTCTTCCATGTGTTGTTCTTAGAAACAAATTAATAAAGAAAAACTGCCCCACGGGGCACAATTTTTGGCTATCCCGACTATACCATTTTGGCAGCTCCACAAAGGCTTCTCCAGAGCATTGCACATCTCTTTAGCATTTCTGTGGAGGTGGAACATCAGTGGGGCCTCAGGACAATGAAGGCATTGGTTCCATTACGAAGAAGCAAAGCATTTTCCCAAAGGAGCTGTTGAGCAGCTTGACAGTGAGATAGATTTTCATGGAAAAGATTAATGAAGTTCAAAAAGTAGTGAGTTCAGTTCTTCTTGGTATAATGTTATAAAGCTTTTACTTCGTCCAAAGACAAAAGCACTCAGTTTCCCCTTGTCATCTTTCCCCTTTTAAGCTTCACTAACCACTTCATTAAGTGAAATGACGCTGTCACCATCCATCATCTGCCAGGCCATAATTCCCAATACAGCCTGGTCTGCAATCTCAGCATGCAGGTCACAGTCTCCATCTGGATTTGCATTTTACTCTATGAATTCATAATATCCATAAATTTTCTACTAATATTAAAAACTCTGGAGTGAAAAGGAGCAAATACATGTTTCTCTTTTCAATTCCGTTTCTGACGCAGTGCATAATTCTTTTCATTTTTATTTTTTGGGAAACAGGTCTTCATCCTTTTTGTCACCTGCTGTATTCCAATCTCCAACAATATTTTCTGATACATAGTGAGCTGCCAACATACATGTTGAATTGGTTGGAATAAAAATCTCATACTTGGAAAACACAGATATATATTACAAGTTATTTGCACAATTTTAGTATAATTTTAGCCAATTCAGTACAATATATAAAACACATAAAATAAGTGTCAATGAATAAGAAATGAAAAGACTCAAAATAATTACAATAAACAACTTAAACTACAAAAGATTTCATGAAATGTAGATAATCATGCACAACCTGCTGGCTAATATGTTAGCTTTCTGCTCTCCTTGTTCTAAGGGACAATTCTGTTATTTCAAGTTTAAAGCTTACAATTATTCTAAAAACATATAGTTATTTTTCTTTATGAATAAACTCATAATCAGTTGTTTCCCTGGGACATTTGAAATTAAGAAAAAAAGGATCTGGTTTGAGCTATGAAGCCTAATCCTCGGCTCCTTTGCCCTCACTCTACATATATGTATATATAACTCAAGAAAAAGCGGTTTGCCCTACCCAAACTTGCAAACTACCTCTTCCTACCAGCAATACATCCTTGCATCCATTCTTAACAAGGTATCTTACTTATGTTTCTAAAATGCAAATATGATTCTATTACTTCTCTGCTTAAATTCCTGTAGCCTCCTCACAGCCTTTTGATAAGGGCACTTTGATAAAGTGATAATTTTTTGGCATCTCAGATCTTTCAGGATCTGAGCTCATTTCTTAAAAGCATTGTCCATGCATTCTATAATATAGCCACCTTGAATGACTAGAAAGATTGTAAATGATTCCCTTTCTTTTTCTTCCTATGTCTTTCTGCATGCTGATTTCTCTGCCTTGACTAAACTGTCATCACATTTTGAAAATCTCTTCCCAGCCAATTTAAACTGGTGACGTTCAACAATTCAAACACATATAGTATGCTACGCACTCATGAACTTGGCTGAGAAAATAAAAGGCTGTAAATATTCTCCATAATTCACTTTGAGTTATCACATAATTATACTTTATTTGAAAGGGTTTTTTGGCATGAAAGTGTTCATATTCTATTACTCATTAAAAATTTAACCAAAATTTGAATCAGGTTAATTTCTGCTACAACTTTGACAAATTAACTAAAGCTATAAGAAGTTAATTCTTAATTTATTAGATGTTCTACATATTCTCATTGACATTTGTTGAAACTATTGTCTCCAATGACTATACTGAACACAGACTTTATTATTAATTGAACTATGGTTATGAGGAATCAGTGTGTATTCTACTAAGGCCAAACTAAACCTTATTTATATAATCCTAAAATGAAAAGAAAAATATATGCACAAAATATAATATTATAGTTGAAATGCTTGAGCTTTCCTTTATATCACTCTGCATAATAATACAAGTAATAAAATAAAAGTAATTTTCCCATTACCATACAAACAACAGGACCTCTACTTAACCTTATTGAGTTATAATTAATCTATTACTAAATGTTATTACATGAAAAATAATTTTATCTTCCCAAAATAACTAATAAGTCATAGCTTTCATTAATTCAAATACTTCCCCCCTCCCTTTTACCTCACTTATACATAGAAGAAAAATACTGATTTTTTTTTCAAAGCCCAACGATATGCTAAGGCACTGGAGAAAGCAGCATTTGATCCATTAATTTTCAGGAACACAGAGCTAGTTTTGCTGCTGAATATATACAAAGCTTCTGGGCACCATATTGGTTGGGACTGAAGAAATTTCAGTATGTTGTCACCGTTCCTTATGACAGGATGTAGGGTACTAATGTACTGAAATTGTTGTAAGAAACAAACGAGGGGAGACAGACTGACATGAATGAAGGTATCTACTAATAATAAAGGAGTGAGTATTGCACTGTCCCGAGAACGCTCATTTTTAAAATGCTTCTTTTAGCATATCTCCTGATTCTGATCACAGTTTTGATTATTTTACATAGTATTAGGATATTTGATAGATTCATTTAAAATGGTGGTTTCTGTTATTTTTGTAATAAACTTGAAATCTAAGTTCACTAACATAGGTGTGAAAGAATAATAGTCTAAAAATAAACAAATGGAAAAATATAAAGTGCTGGTGGAATTCATAGTTCAATGACATAAATGTTAATGTGTTTCTAATTACACCAGGAAAATATTGTAAGTGGTTCAGCAAATATGAATTTTCCATAGAAGATTCTCATTCTTATTCATGATACTTTATATGTTTAGTGAGTGTCAGTGATATTGATTCTATATCAGAATCAAAGTAGGAAGAATGTCTGTTGTTGTTTCGATTTGTTGTGGTTAATTTAGTAGAAAATAGCCAGCCCCTTAGGGTGTGTCATGAATTATACCTATTTGCTATTGTCCAATGTTTGAAAGAATGCACAAGGCAAAAATAATTTAGAAACTGACAAACAATGCCCAGATACTCTCTTTGTAATAGTGTCAACTTAATTCAGTTTTATCTTTCTCTGTGCTATAAATTTTAGTGTTTGCCTAGTAGAGGAAGTTATATATCTTTTCCTTAAACATATAGCACTTGTAAGGACAATATTTACACTGGCTTTTTAAAAATGCAGTTATTAATGAAGGATCATTCATTTTGTATTCTATTTTCACATTATGAAAGGAGGAATAGAAAATATAACACTTTTCATCAGCGCTGGGCATTTAGGATAGTCAAAAAGCACTAAGTGTGACAGACGCTTTGATTTTAGGGTCAATAGTCCACAGTCTGACACTAACAGGAAGGCAAGGCCATTCTGTAATGAGGCCCACAGGATCTGAGAGGCCCTATGTTCCATAATGGCAACTGAGAACTCTGGGGAGCCTTCAATGCAATGACAGTCTCAGGGTGAATTCAAAATGAAAGTTTTATCTGATAAAAAAATAAAAACAAAACAAAGGGAGGAAAGGAAACTTTGGGAAGTGTTAGATATGTCTTTTACTTTGATCATAATAATGGTATCACGGGTGTAACTCTTCAAATTGTACACATTAATATATGCAGTTCTTTGTATATCAGTTATACTTCAAAAAAGCTGTTAAAAAAAGTTAATATAGGAAGTAAAGGTAAGAACCATGAATTTGGAGGAAAAGCTGTAAGAAAATTCAACTTCTTGCTTTCTCGGTTCATCTGCGTTCACCGAGTCAGTTACTCTGGGAGGAATGTTTTTGGCTAGGATTGCTCTGATTGGACAGACAGGGAACCCTGCCTGGGGCGCAGGAAACAGATAGATTCTGGAACATGTTTGGAATGTGCATATGAAACTCGGAGAGCAAGAGACAGCAAGCTATTAGTCACTATATCAGTTTCCTAAGGTTGTTATAATAAAATACCCCATACTGGGTGGATGAAAACAATAGAAATTTATTCTCTCACAGTCCTGAAGGCTAGAAGTCCTAAATCAAAGGGGTTGTCAGGGCCATGTTCCCTTCAGAGTCTCCAGGGAAGAATCCTTCCTTGCATCTCCTGGCTTCTGGTGGCTGCTGGCCAGTCTTGGCTTTCCTTGGCTTATAGCTGCATCAGTCCAATTTCTGCTTCTGTCTTCATATGACCATCTCTCCTCTGTGAGTGTGTGTTTGCAAATTTCCCTCTCCTAATAAAGCACCTGTCATTGGACTTATGGCCCAATCAAATCTAGTATGATCTCATTTTTACTTGATTACATCTGCAAAGACCCTACTTCCAAATAAGGTCACATTCACAGGTACCTAGGGTTAGGAAGTCAACATATCATTCTGAAAAATATAATTCAACCCACAGCGGTCACTTTATAACAACTAAATCATAGATGTAAGGTGAACAGTTATAGGAGAAATAATTTGGAAGCGGGGTAATAGAATGAAAACAAGAAAAAATGCCCCAAGATATGCATTTATAAGAGTGAGAAAAATGTTTTAAAAAACATGGAAGAATATTCACATAATGATGGCTATATTAACCTAATGGAAAAATAGCTTATAGTAAAAACTTTTGTTCACGTATATTCTATAGGATGGATTCCTAAAAGTGGAATAGCTGTATAAAAGGTATAGAATATTATATATATTTCCCTCCATTTTAAATGAAAATTTCCCCTTACAAGAAAAAAGAAAGATTTTTTTCACTCTCTAGTCCCACCAAAAAAACTTTTTCCTTGTGTAGGAAGTTGAATAAAATATATTCTAATGAATTTTAAGTGTAATTGACCACAGGATATATTTTTATGGGACCACTTATCAAAGGGAGTATTGTCTTCCTGAGATTACCCCCTTTGCATTTCTTTTGACTAGTCCATTGGCAGAGTTAAATAAAAGAAAGACAAACTGAGTGTGTAACACTGCACTTCAAGACCCCCTCTTTCCTGAGATATGTAATTTATGGAGTTACATATCTCAGTACTCAGTTATTTGGCAACCACTACTTTGCTACTGTGAACCCAAAACCCACAGTTCAAGTTCTTTATTGTCGTTTGTTTAAAAACAAGCTGACCTCAAATCTTGGATCTTAATTATTTCTTAGAGTTTACAGAAGAGGCAAAATAGAGAAGTACTCACTGATTAAAAACAAAAACAAAACTCTAGGTCCCAAGATGAAACTTACTTTCCTTAATTACAAAATAGGAAAAATTGAGACTTAAAAGATTAAACGAGGAAAATAGTGTAGAAACATTAGCCCCAACTTGGCACATGGTAGGTATGTAAACATGTGTTGAATATGAATGTGCAAAATAAAGGTGGATTGTGCAATTGCTTGGACGATTGAATCCAAAACAGTAAATGAAAAACAGCTGCATCAATTAAGGTATCTGCAAATGTCAGTTGAAAGATATTTTGCTGCTGAACTATTTAGTGGATAGATGAGAACTAGAATGGTACATTTTCTTTAGCAAACATTTTTACCATCAGGCCTGGTTGAGTAATTTATGAGAGATGAAAAAGATCAATATAAAAATTCTTACAACAACCTGTTTCAATTTGTTTCAATCATCCTTACAGTGCCTGATACTAAATACAAATTAATATTATTTTTATGAAAATGTATATATAATAAAATTTTGTATAACAAAAAGGATATTTTACAAAAAAGAAAAGAATAAATCTGATTACCAAATTGGTAGTTAGGAATAGGTTATGGACAATAAAGGGAGTGGAATTCCTTTGAGGATACATTTTTATATCATTTTACCCTCCAAATTATATCAACATTTTTCCATATTTAAAAAGGAAAATTAAATGTGTAGGATGGAAAAATGCCTAAAATTGAGTAGAAATGCAAAACAATAATTATAACCTTATATAAAATTGATAACCACATGGAAGAAGGAAAAAAAGAATTAATCCAAGTATCTTTGAACATAGTACTTTCGAGATTCTCAGCCAGATATATTCTAAATCTTGAAGTTAGTTACTACCTTTGCTGTTGTTTGTAGAATTGGAGTGATAATAATAAAACTATTTTTTAACAAAAGTATTTGAATAAGCAAATAGTTTAATATGTTAGTATTTTTTGGAAACAGGGTTCTTACTATAAAAAATACATAGATTTTTCAGATATGGTATATTGAGGACATAGTACCATTTATGTAGAATCCCTGCCAAAATTGTTTAACCTGAATATAATAATGAAGAAACAATGATATATACCCTAATTTAGATTCACTCAGCAAAACAACTAGCCTTGATTCTTCAAAAATTTCAATACCATGAAATACCAAAGAAATGAGGGACCTGTCTGGAATAAAGGAGACTAAAGAGTCATGGCAAATCCTTGTTTGTATTCTGGGTTAATTTCTAGAAATTTGAATCTGTGCTATGTATTAAGTACTATTAGTAATATGGTTAAATTTTCCAGAGACGATAATTATATTGTGTTTAAGAAGGAGACTGTATTTTGGGGGAGGAGATATATACTAAATATTCAGAGCTGATGTGTCATGATACCTACAACTGTGTGTTTCAGTGTGTGTTCGTGTGGGGGGGAGTGAGTGAGTGTGGGAGGGGGGAAGAGAAAGAAAAGGTGGAAAGAAGGTGGAAGGGAGAGAGTGAGGGAGAGGGAGACATATTTACTTGGTGGATCTAGGTGAAGGTTATATATTTTATTTTTTAAAATAAAAATTGGGATAAATTATTCTTCAGAATATGTTTTATTCTAGCTTCATTAGTTCTAGATGAATATTTCTACAAGATGGAGTCTGGGTAATCATTACTAGACAAGTTTACATGAAGAAATGTGAAATGTATTTTGGACATTCTAATGTAAATGTAGGAAAAAAATATAGAAAAAAATTGAAATAAAACACAAAAGCCTCTTTTCTTTTAGAACTGGAATTTAACTGTAAAGAATATGATTCCTCTGACTTATCTGTCACAGATTAAGCCAACAATTGAAACATCATCTGAGAAATTAAGAGAAGTTAAATATCTTGAATTCTCCAGAAAACGACATGTGATCTTGTTTTTAATATGAAGGGGGGGAACATAAGAAGAATCTGGAAACGTGCATTTCTAAAATTATTACTATTTTTATCTCTAAATTTTCACAAAAGATTAAAGTATACCTTGAGGAAGGAACCCCATCCTTTTTGGGAGACAGAGTTAAATGATTAAATGTTTGCTTTTCCTTTCTCTTATTTCTATGAATCTTTAATTTCTTTTCCATGCATTTCATAATCCTTCATTATTCAAGCAAGAACCAAAAGAAACATAAAAGCACTATCTGATACAGTGCAATTCACATTTTATAACACAACAACCTTAACATTTATAACAGTGAAAACATTGATACAAGAAAGTTTGAAAGTAGATGGAAATGGCAAATAAGGGAAATTGATTTGAGTCAGTCCTAAGAGAAGTGATTTTGGCCAGCTGCAGCTAAAATTCTTTCATAGCTTGTGGATGGACTCCAGCAAATCTGGTATATACATCTAGTCTACCTAAAATACAATGCATAGTCTTCAGCACCACAGTTGTTCTGATATTTTATAGAGACGGGCAGAGACGTCTGATGCAAGATCCTTCTCTTGGATAGAATGAGCCTCATGATTAGAAAGGTCTTTGGTAGCATTTTAGGAGTGTGAATTAAATGTTTTTATTTCAGGTCAATGCCACTAAATGAAAAGGGTGGTCTAATTCAAATGATTATGTTTCTTATATTCCACCATAAATTCTTTATATGAGTGAACAGAATACACATTAAATATAAATGTAGTATATAATTCCATCAATTTAACTTTTTCTATGAACATGAAAGTAAATAACAACACCTCACAATAAATTGCATTTTATCTGCATCTCCTAATTTCTATAACAGACCCTACAACCTCATTTATCTATAACAGGTTAATGGATGCTCACCATACTAAATATTCAGAGTTAACAGGGTGAATATACCTCCAGGCTTGCCTGGGACTGTCATAGTTTATACCTGCTTCCCAGTGCCCCATTCAACTAATAGCCCCTTTCTCTTTCATAATCATTCAACTGGGACAATGATTTATATGATAACTTTACTAACATGTCTATGTACTCATTGCTCGCACCAGTTGAGTTACATACTTAAATGTTATCTTTTTTATGCCACACTGTTTATGCTAGTTATTATTGCAGTCGTGTATTTTAATGAAAGAACATACAAACTGATAAATATGAATAAAGTAAAAAGAGTTTTTTTTTTTTTTTTTTTTTTTTTTTAGGCATGTGGGATCTTCCCAGACCAGTACACGAACCCGTGTCCCCTGCATCGGCAGGCGGACTCTCAACCACTGCGCCACCAGGGAAGCCTAAAAAGAGTTTTTGTATTAATGAAAACTGAGTTGAATAATTTGTAAAACTCCAAAATAATAATTTTCTCTCATTGCTACCCCAATTAAGCATGGGCAAAAACTGTTAAACCACATTTTTAATTCTGAAAATTGATATCTATGCCTACATTAGATGGGGATACCTGTATTTTTATATTTGAAAACATTTAAGGTATGGGTATTTATTAATCACTACTGGAACATAATTTTTAAATTGGTCATAATTGCATGATCAGTTTCTAGTTACTGCATAATCAGAGGCCGACTCTATTCAGAATTGCAAATAGCATATTATTCAAATTATTAAATATAATTCTGCTTTAAATTAATACAAATAGCAAGGTATAACCTGGTCCTTTTTTGCTATTTCAGTTACCATTCTTTGATAACAATGTATTCTTTCTCCTTTTTCCTCTTTTCTGTCTTTTTCTACGAAAAATAAATTTTAACACTCTGCTTCCTTATAATTCTATAAGAACTGAAAATCCCTGAGCCTGTAGCACACTTTCTTTTGCTAAGGTTTTATTTGGGAGTCTTTTGATGGCGGAGCATTTTTATTCTGCTTGAATGTGCTCAGCTCTCTCTAGCTATCCAGTCTCAATTTCTCAGCACAGAAGAAAAATTGGCTTCTAGTTTCATACATCTTCACTTACAGGGGAAGAGAAAAATATCACCAGTCACATTGTATTTGCACCTCCTGTCATTTTTCAATAAGTGTTGTACTTCTAAAGGAGAAAAAATTTCTGCCCCCTACCCCATTAAATATACCAAGTTAGAGTACCTTTAATTTATTGATGGAATACTGCCCATAACTGACATATTTCTGACCCAAATTATTTCTAATAAATCTAAAATGCCAAACGTGATTTTCCTCTATAAATTGTAAAACATCTTAGAGAACAAAATTATTGTTTCTAACAAGGTGAATTAGTGATTTCTCCTCAACTGTGCCACGCTGTGTGAAACGATTAAAAAGAATAACAAGAGTTATCTACAACTGTACTGTGAGTCAATCAGGAATGTACTCAGCTGCAAGTAAAAGAAAACCTAACTTTTGTGACTTAACTAAATTGGATTTTATTTTCCTCATTCACAAGAAGTCTGAAAGAGCCAGCTGTTGATGTCGGATCAGCTGTTCAATGATGCTGTTAGAAGCTTTTTATGGTTTTTCGTGCCATCTGATGACTGTCTGTGACTGCATCGTCACAAGATGCTCCTGTAGTTCCAATCATGAAATCCCATTTTAAGGGTATAAAAATGAACAGTCAAAACGATAACCTCAGCTGCATCTCTACCTTTCTGTTGGGAAAGAAAACTTCACCCAGAAGTGCTTACGGAAGTCATTTGTTTATATCCCATGGCTCAAAATTGTGTCATACATCTACCCTTAGATGTCTAGGAAGCTGAGAAATTGTACACTTAACTTTCAGCTTCCAAGGTGAAAAAAAAATAAGAAAAGAAGGAGTTTGGAATTAGCGTTGGGTGATGCAAGTTGCAGGGTACACCATGAAAGCTGCACAAGGGCTTGACGTGACCACAACACAGAAAAGAGAAAAAATAATTTGCCCCAAGAATTTGAACAAAGTATGTCTTACCTCAACACAACTCTTTAAAATGCAGCACAGAACTGCTGTTATTGAACCAGGAAGAATTCACAGTGTCTGCATGAAGTGAATATTTGTATTATTCTTCAGTACTTTAACTACCAATGCCACAGAACAGCACATACTAGGCACTAAGTACATATCTGAATGAAAGAATAAATACCACCACAAAATATATAGCAGGTGGTAACTATTAAGTATTATAGATGTTGTTAAACTGAGATGCTTTTCTTAAATGTAGATTCACCCATTTCTTTATTACTTTAAGAAAGATTTTCAGTAGCTAATATGTAATAGTTATTTTGATAGATGTTGTGAGAGAGGAACATAAATATATGCATCTACTTTCAGCCCTAAAGGCATGCATTTTTCAACTGAATTAAAAATAAAGGGATTTCGGGGCTTCCCTGGTGGTGCAGTGGTTGAGAATCTGCCTGCTAATGCGGGGGATACGGGTTCGAGCCCTGGTCTTGGAGGATCCCACATCCCGCAGAGCAACTAGGCCCGTGAGCCACAACTACTGAGCCTGCGCATCTGGAGCCTGTGCTCCGCAACGAGAGGCCGTGATAGTGAGAGGCCCGTGCACCGCGATGAAGAGTGGCCCCCGCTTGCCACAACTAGAGAAAGACCTCGCACAAAAACGAAGACCCAACACAGCAAAAATAAATTAATTAATTAATAAACTCTTACCCCCAACGTCTTAAAAAAAATAAAGGGATTTCATATATGTTCTATACTGAGTTAAAATTGTTGAATAAGCACATATAATTTTTAAAAAAAGAGATGTACTAATAAGGTTTATTCAAGACAGAAAGAAAAATGAAGACATGTGAGTTTTAAGAGGTACACTACTCATGATTTAGGGGGTCAGTAAAAACTTTATGGAAATGGTGACCCCCAGATCATTTCAGAGCAGTTAATAGAAGTATATAACCCTCCCTTTGTGATCATGAAAAATTGGCAAGTCTCTATTCTTGCTAGTAGATACTGTGCTTTGTGATTATATATTGCTGTAAAATCCAAAGACATGAAGGGAAGCAAAGGGAATCAGAATTTATTGCATGAGATTGTAGAGAGCAAGAATGTGCATGTTCTCTTAAATGAATTGCCTCTATCAAAAGAGCTTACATTGCTATCTGATTTAACAATGAAAATAAACCTAGGGCATGGCCATAAAGATTAAAAGCCATATGTAGTAATAATAGATTGCTAATTAGAACATGTAGGGTGAGAGGTGAGATTTAGTACTTGGTACAGAATTATCAAAACTTTAGGAGCTGTCAGGAGACCATCTTCCCCAGCTCTAGCAGGAGCTCTCTCAACAGACTGAGGCAGAATCAGCAGTTGAACTATATCTACGCGAACTATAGCTATGTAAAAATGGATGTGCTAGGAAGCAAAAAACTATTTAAATGAACAATATTTTAGGTTTTGTAATATGGAAATAGGCCCTTGTTTTCAAACTGTTTCATGAAAACAGTTGTTTATAATTATTCTAAAATGATGCATATACATGAAATTTGTATAAATCAGTTTCTTTCTCCATTGATTTACAATCTCTTTAAGCCCTAAAGTCAATGATTCTTACTGTGCTTTCTCAAGAGCTTTATTTTTATTGTATGTCCTTCTTAAGTCTAATTTCCCCCAACATTCTGTCCTTCCATTTTATTCGTTCACCAAATATTTATTCAACATCTATTATGAGTCAGGCACAGTTCTAAGCATTAACTTCATGTTTATTTGCCAATGTGTCTATTTTATTTATAGTCAATGAATAACTGAATTATATTGTAATAGCACATGCCTAAAGTAGTAAAAGTCGTAAGTGATGATTATTGAAATAGAAATGATACAGAGAGGATTTAGCAGTTAATAAAATCACAGGAAAATGGGATACAAGTAGTGAAATGGAGAAACCAATGTTTCTTCTCAATGTGGAGCAGCATATTTTGGAGTAATAATCTAGTTTATCTTTGTATGTTCCTGCTCTTTTTTCCTCCAACTTATACTTCAGGGATTTTTCTATCCTATAGCCTATACTACAGAGGGAAAAAATATTATTCAAAGAAACTATTTCTTTTTCAAAATATCCAATGCATCATTCAACTGTATATAAGGTTCTCAGCTAATGCAGCCAAAACATTTACAGTTTTTCTACCTATACCTATACCTATGTGGAATCAGAAAGAAGGGAAATTGATTTAGAACAGTCATTTGATCTAAATGAAAAGTAATGCTTCGCAGAGTGATATGTAACTGGAACTTCTGCAACTGCATGTGTTAAATTACCTTCTTAAAATGACTACAACGCTTATAAAACAAATGGTGGTGTTTTTAGGAGGATTTGTGACATCTGGTTTTCACGAATAAATGATATCATCTGTGACCATGTAGAACAGTAAATATCAATAAATGCAAGTTATGCGTCCTTCATCAAACTCCTTGAGTATTTGAATTTGGTATTTATATTTACATTAAACATGACTTTCCTGCTTTTGAGGTAATTGCTACAAAAAGGTATTCTTGCAAAATTGAAGTGTTTTCAAATAATAACATAAATAAAAAGTAGAATTATTCTACATAAAAGTACAAAATCATTGTACCAAGAACATCCAGACAACTATCAACTTATTTCCTACAATTATTCCTTATACATCTAACCTATAATTTACCATGTTTCCCTTTGACAATGCCAAGGTGCTGCATGGAAGCTTTAGTTGGCCAGCCATGACATGACACAAGTGGTTGGTACTCTAACCGACCAGGAAAGGAAGTAATATCAAATAGCTTTCCCACTACCACCTAACACTGGAAACAGCTTTTCTAGCCATTTGAAAGCAGGATAATTCATTTTCCAGCAAGCACTGTGCATATTGAACTTGAAAAGTATAAGTAACCTGTGCTTGAAGAGAATCAGAAAAAAAAGCTATTTGCTGGCCATCTTTCAGATTTGAACACAGGATAAAATAAGAATTCTTTTACTGCACATAGCTTCACTAAGTATTAGAACAGACAATGGCAGGGGAGAGAAATTTATTTTAATGCAGTGTTAATAATGATAATAAAATCTTAACAACTGCTAAGTTGGGACAATAGTTCTAAACTATTTAAATCTACATATATTTTTACCCTAATTAGGCCTGGTTAGAGACTATTAAATCTTCCCTTAATACTTACCTTTATTACTTTTGTTTTGGATGGGTAGCCTCTCAGCTAAAATAGATTTAATATTTTTCTTAAAGGAGTTGAGGTGAAAAGCACATGTATATCTTCAAAAAGCAGAGAATGAAATTAAATTTTGAGGTTAGAAGGAACAGTATTAAAATATTTTCTTTGGGTGGCAATAATTAGCAGTTATGTTTCAGAACTGCAAAAAGGATTACTACAGGTATTGATAATTCAGGGGTGTGGCTTGAAGTATAAGCAGAGGAACAGGCAGACTGCATGGGCTGCTGAGGAGAGCCTGCATTCAGCTTGTCTAATCTGAAGACTCAGGTTTCTTTCCCTTTGTAATCGTGCCTGACACTTTATGCCCTCAATAAAATATTTTGTGAATGGAACTGAATTTAATTTGAAGAAGCAATATGTGATTTCAATCATGTGTGATTGCAATGGTCAGAGACCAGGCAGGAAAACAGAAACCACGCTAGGAATTCAATGGAGGGGATTTTATATAGGAAATTAGTTACCAAGGTGCTGGAGAGCTGAAAGGGCAAATGAGATCCCAAGGTGAACCTAGAAAGAGAATAACTCCAGGAGACAGCTAGCCCTCCTAGGACTTGGGGAGCAGCAGGGCAGAGGTGGTGGTTAGAAGAACCTAGAGAGCTTAGATGAAGGACCCTGCAAAGCCTGGTAATACCGGTTCTTCCTAAACCTCATGAAATTGTGAATATTAAATAATATACTCATAAACTAAATGCATTTAAATGTTTCCCAGTGCCAGGTCTGAGTATGTGTTTATTGTTTTTGTTATTATATCATCGTTACTATCACCATCATGAAAAGCACCCAGTACAATATGCAGTGCCTGGTAGACAATAAAACTCTACTCAATATGGTATTTTTAACCTCCCTGGAAGGAAGTACGGGAAGTAAAAATACACTGTAAAACAATATGCAGATACTGTTTACTATTTCTGTAAGATAAAGCTCATGTCTTGTTAGAGAGTTTAAAATCAAATGCTCATTTTTATCTTTAGTTGTTAGATTTTGGCATTTTAACTTTTCTAATATGGAGAATGTCTTAAAATGGTCCCCCCAGAACATACACTGCAAGATTTAACCTCTGCTGAGTGTAAATATGCCTGTACCCCTTCTGTCCTTTTCAACATATCCACTGGTGCATGCTGTGTTGAGGCTTTTTACAAGGATAATCAATCTTAGGTTTTTCAGTGTGTCTATTTCCCACGTTACGGACTTCCGCAGCAGTGAACTCACACTTTACATGGATATAAAATTCACTTGCACTGTAAACAAGGGGCTGTTGAGAAGAAAATCATACAAACAGGTATATGTCTTCTCAGCACAGATGGTGTTTTCATTTCATTGAGTCAGCTCTTGCCAGCACTCCAGCAGTTGCATTTTTAGCTACGGTAAAGATAAACTGGCTCATTTCATTAGGGTTAACATTGTTTTTTTTTCTATTCTTTAATTAAATGATTAAACATACACGGTTATAGTCTAACAACTGAAAGACCAGAATTTATCAGTGTTAATGCAGCGATATAGTTCCACGGATAGGCAGTACATAGTGAAACCACTTATATATTGTCAACCAATAATAAACCTAAACTAAAAATAATTAGTTCTGGCATAAATTCAGTAATTATAACACACTTTGAAGCTCTTTCCCTTGTGTTCATACCTTATCAATAAATCTCTTTCCCATATACTTTTTAAGCCAAAAATCTAGAAAGCTCAGATTTTTTTTTTAATAGGAGCCCTCAAATAGTAGGATTCTTTCTATATGAGCAAGTGAAGAGCCAGTAAACTTCACTTTAAAAGTTTTTGAAAAAGGAATGGTAACTAACTCATTTGTTTCTTTTATATCTGCCAGACGGTTATTTAATAAGTATCTCATATATATTAATTATTTTAATTCTCAAATTAAACCTGTGAGGTAGAGTTGGAATCAAGGGCTATATCCACGGTCCTACAACCGTCCACTCAGTGATTCACTGGAAGAAATCACATGGCTCAGCATAAAATTATACTCATGGCTGGGCTGCCCTGGTGGCGCAGTGGTTGCGAGTCTGCCTGCCGCTGCAGGGGACGTGGGTTCGTGCCCCTGTCTGGGAGGATCCCACATGCCGCGAAGCGGTTGGGCCCGTGAGCCATGGCCGCTGAGCCTGCGCGTCCGGAGCCTGTGCTCCACAGCGGGAGAGGCCACAACAGTGGGAAGCCCGCGAACCGCAAAAAAAAAAAAAAAAAAAATTATACTCTTGGCTAAGATTTATTACAGTGAAGAATACAGTGCAGGAAAGGCAGCGCAAACATATACACAGGTTGAAGCTAGAAAGGGCAAAAGAGAGACTTCCTGTCTCCCTCTGTGGGGGACTGCATGGGCACATCTTTCTCTCTAGTTACTAACTGCAGCAAAATGTGTGAGATATCCTTGCCCAGGGAAGTCCACTTGAAACTTGGAGTCCAAAACCAGCCATGATGCAAACTCCCAAACTAGGTAGTAGGTACATATAATGAATCATCATGTCTCACTTTAAACATGCTAACAACCTGGTTCATCTTGACCCACTGCTCTAGGCATGTAAAAATGTAAGTCATTACCAAGCAATTATAAGAACATCCCAATAGTTTAGTTTTAGTGTTTCACCAAGGGCCATCATGATGGTAACATATGAGCAAGAACTGAGTTAAACAGATCTGTTGTGTTAACCATTTCCTCTTAAGAGCACAGAGTGGTTGAGTAACTTACCTAAGGTTACACAGCTAGCAAATGTCAGAGCCATGTTCCAAATTCAAATAACATGGCTTCAGAGATTCCATACTCTTAATTAGTAAATAATAGTTCCTTTCTAATATCATTTGCCATATATTTTAAAGCATGTGTTTGAGGGTTGTTCAGAGGCTTGGTGATGTCACCAAGGACCCAAGTAGTATCCCATCCCTTTTTCTGTCTTGCCACTCTCACTGTGGCAGTGACTCTTTCGTCATGATCACAAGAGTGTTATAGCTGCTCCAACATCCTGTCCTTACTCAGTAACACCCAAAAGCAGAAAGGAAAGAGCAGTACCATACTGTGCAACTGGCCCTCTTATTATCAAAATCTTAAAAAGCTTACTCCCCAAAATTTATGATACAGTTTTCCTTTGCATTTCCCATTTAAATCTGGATCACTTTAATCATTGATAACCATGTGTTATTACAATGATTAGTTCATAGTAAACACAATTTACCCAAAGGCTGTGTTCACCTTTCACGAGCATTTTCCATAGGATATCTGAAACATACCATGGTTCTGGGAGTAAAGAAGTTGGCATTGGAATGAAGGGTGGGAAGGAGGTCACTGCTCTCTCTCTATATATACACACATTGGCCAATTAAAGTGAATCCTTTTATGTTTACCCATATAATTATAAATCCTCCTATAATTATAAAATACCGTCAAAATATCACTTCCCATTACATTATGTAAATCTATCCTTTTCTGTACATCCTGTTGTAATTCATTGTTTTCTTTACTATACTATAAATATCTTTTTGGTGAAACCCTGACTAAATTAAATTATTTCTAAATGCTTAAGGAAATTATAATATGCTATGAAATAGAACTAAAATAATTCAGTATCATGTTTCCAACATTTTCAACAACAAGGACTTCTCTTATTACTCTTTCCTTTTCACCTGTGCAATTAAATCCATGTTTTGAAAATGTTTTAAATCTATTAATTCAACTTTATTTACATGAATTAGAATTAGCCACGAGCAAAAATAAGACAAGTAGATATGTCCCATTATTTATGTTAATCTACAATTTACTTACATTGTGGAAAATGCGGAGCTGAATTTCTCAGGTTTGGAACCACTCATGCTCCTTCAAGCCCTTTGAACTTACTGTATCCGGCACTGGGCAGGTCACAGCATCTATGTAGATTTTTATTACCTTATATATAAAACATGAATAAAAATATTTTGCCCACCTAAAAGCTTACAGGTGAAACAAGATGATATTTTGGTTATGATTGTTGATATATTGAACTCAAGTATCATTTTATAGTACTTTATTCAAGTATTGGTCTGTTGGAATTCATTCTAGCGCACTCTTCTTGTTGCATTTTTCAATCCACTCTTAAATTTTTTTTCCTCTCACCTATACGTAATGTAAGAATCTATATATTTTAAAAATAAGCCAGTGGTTTCCAAATTTATATTTTCAGAGTCTAAACATTTCTTCTGAGCTCAAGGATTACTTATCTATCTACTTGAGCGCTCCATACTTAAATATCTAATAAACACCTAAAATTTAACATGCCCAAAGCAGCATTCATGCGTGATCTTCCCCCTTAAGACAGATATTATTGACGGCTTCTTTTTCTCAATGAATGGAATAAAATACCATTAGTTTCATAAATTAAAAATGTAAGAGTCCTCCTTGAAATCTCCCTTCCATTGTGCTCATACCATAAACCCAATTGTCAAATCAAGTTTACCTTCTAAATATTTCATGAGTCTGTTCACCTCTGATCATTTACAGAAGCAATTTACCCCTATAGACCATCATCTTCCAAATGGTCTTTAATGAAATATCAAAGTGCATATTATTACTTATACAGCCATGTGTATACAATCTGCCTACTATTCCACCCTCTCTTCTACTACTCTTGTATTCCAGCCATGCTGACCTAATACATCCTTGAATGTCTCAACATCTAATCCATCATGATCATTTGTGTCTGAATTTGTTTGGGTCTAGAATGCTTTTTGATAGTTTTTACATAACTATTTGTAAAGAGCATACTTTAATTTCAGCACATTTGACTCTTAACAGAGTTCTCATAACACCCTGCATGCTTACTTCATAGTGTGTATTACATATTTTAACGATATATTTGTTTGGTAATTTGAATAATGACTTTCTGTTGCAGAAGACTGTGTATTCAATTAGGTCAGGGATTGTATCTATGTTGGTTACAGTCTCATTAATAAGAACTATCATAATAAGTCACAGATATGTTCATTAATTTAAACAAATAAATGAACGCTGTTTAATTCTATAGAAACAATGGTTCAATATAAGGGAGCTACTGAGGAAAATTTTTGGAGAAGAGATGTTAGATGCATAGAGTTAAAGAAGATAAATATTTCCTAATTTCACTAATGGGAAAAGAAGTTACAGTGAGACAGAATGTAAGAAGAATTTTCTAAAAACTATGCCTAATAATAACTTTGTTTCTCAGTTACTAAGCACCCTCTCCTTAAATGTGCAGGTAAATTGAATCTGAAGCTCTAGGGCTGTAATTCAGCCTTTTGTCTGAAAGAAGAAGGATTGGTAAAGATACAGAATCCTTTTCACCACTGTTATGGGCTGAATTGCTCCCCACCCTGCAAATTCATATGTTGAAGCCCTAATTCCCAGGACCTCAGAATGTGGCTGTTTTGAAGATAGAACGTTTAAAGAGATGATTAAGTTAAAACAAGGCCATTAGTGTGGGCCCTAATCCATTTGACTGGCGTCTTTATAAGAAGAGGAAACCACTTAAACATACAGATAGACACCAGAGAAAAGGTATGTGAGGACACAGTGAGAATGTGGACATCTGCCAGCCAAGGAGAGACACCTCACAAGAAACCAAACCTGCTGGCACCTTGATCTTGGATGTCTGGCCTCCAGAGCTGTGAGAAAATAAATTTATGTGGTTTAAGTCACCCAGTCGTTAGTGTTTTGTTATGGCAGTCTTAACAAACTCATACAACCGCCATATCCCGGACTAATTTTGAGAATTACCCACTGCCTATTCTCAGCATTTTCATTAAAGTGGAAAAGCAAATTAATGAGATTTATCAACTTTTTCAAGACCAATAATGCTTATTTCAACTGAGCTATATCACACACAACTGGAATCAAAACAGGTGCTTTGGCATGAGATTCGTATTCTTCAATAAAACATTCAATAAAATTTTTCAAAAATTTAAAAAGATAGTAAACCTTCTTGATGGTATATTTTTGTATTTTTGCAGATAAGCTTTTAGCTTAGAAATACATATTCTTATGAGCATTATCAATTGATTATAAAAATTTAAGAGATTTAAGAAAAATGCATTGTTTTACAGCACTTCCTTTATTACCTCACTTCATGATGTTACCAAAAATAGCTGCTTTATCCAAAGCCATTTTTAACTTGCTGTATTTTGTTTATGTAAAAATTAATCATTGCTATGATATCTTTTCAGTATCTTGGGAAAATGGTGAAAGGCATCAACAGTTTGTACATTGACCAGTGATAACAAATCCCATTATATAACTTAATGATTTCATTATGAATACAAATTCTATACTAACTAAGCAGAGAAATTTCTTTTAATGAGTTTTTGCAGTGTCATAATTTTGAGTTACTCATCATGCCATTGCAATTAATAATTTACCTGATTTAAAGGAAAAATAAAACTCACCATTTTCTAAGAAGAGGAAAAAGTCTAGAAAGAGGAAGAAATAATTGGACTTTCACAAGGCACCAAAGTATCCCTGAGGACTCCAGATATCTGACTTCTATTTGATTTCTTCAAGTGCCTTTCTCCTTAAGAATCTTCAACAAAGTCTGTTGCAAACATTGCTGTTTCAGGGTCATTCAGTTCATATTTCTAAATAAGAAACAGTTTCAACAAATCAAATCTTACAATGTGTCAAAAAAAAGAAACAAGGAAAAAAATCAGAAAAAAAAAGGAAAAATACCTTTATATGATATTTAAGTTATGACAGAAGACAGTACACTCTGGATGACTAAAAGGGGGGTGGGGTCATTACCAAAACAAGGCAAGATACAAAAATTGGAATTTATTATATCATTTTAATATTTAAGGGATTGCTCATTGTATTAGTTTGTGAAGTCCACCTTAACAATGTACCACATACTGGGCAGCTTAAACAATAGAAACGTTTTGCCTCACAGTTCTGAAAGCTGGAAGTCTGAGATCAAGGTGCTGGTAAGATTTGTTTCTCTGAGGGGTGTGAGGGAAAGATCTGTCCTAGGCTTCTCTCCTTGGCTTGTAGATGGCTGTCTTCTCTCTATGTCTCTTCACATTGTCTTCCCTATATTCATATCTCTATGTCCAGATTTCCCCTTTTTATAAGGACACCAGTCACATTGGACTAGGGCCTACCTTAATGATCTCATTTTAGCTTGATCTCCTCTGTAAAGACCCTTTGTCTAAATAAGGTCACATTCTCAGATACTTGGGGTTAGGACTTCAACATACACATTTAGGAGTGGAGGGGACACAGTTCAACCCATAATACATACTATGACTCATCAAATTTTGAAGTGAACTTCTTAGAAAAATGGACCCACCTCTGAACTTAAAATTATGAATGTGGACTTTTCTTATGTTCAGCCACATTCTAGGAAGTACAGAAATGCAGTATGACATGAGAAATATCCACTAATTTCAAGCTGTTGACAAAATGTTTTCAGAAAAGCCCTCAGAATATCACTTGATAATACATAGTACATGAAGATATATACTAATTGAATAATACAGATATTTGACTCTCAACTGCACAAACCAACTCCCATAAGCACTAACAATTGGCAAATCTAATAATATCTATCTGTCAGGTGACTCAATGTTTTTCTTTTCAATTATTTTCTAAAAGTCCTTTCTTTCCATATGCTATAATATCTATATTATCAAATTGCATACACGCTGTTAAATCTAGGTTTCAGGTTTATCTATCCTGTTTGCAGCTTTGCCATTTATTCATTCATACAGGCATTCATGATTGATTGAATGTCCTCTACGTTCTAGATGATGTGCTGGGTCTGGGAAAGTATTGATGAATAACACAGCACTCTCTGTTCTTAAGAAGTCCAGGCCTAAAGGATGAGGAGGAGAAGCAGACTAATGATGAGGATATTTACCTTCAGTGCTAAATAGAAAGCATAGGCTCAGAGAGTGGATAGACAACACCTGCTTGAGGCTTTTATGAAAGGTTTTACTTAAACTGAACCTAAAAGGAGAATGGAGATTTCACTTGACAAAGAAGAGTATGAATGTGAGAGAGAAGCCATGTGTGGGGTTTAGGGGATGACAGGGGTTCAAATTCAGGGAACAGAACTGAGAAATACTAGAATATTGAAGTTAGAACAGCATGCAAGAATGACTGTTCTGTAGGGAGCAGAAGAGAATTTGACCTGGGGGGAGGGGGGGCGGAGAATAAGAAGCACAAGGGAAAATCTGAGTGATGAGGCTGGAGAGGAAGTGAGTAGCCAGAACTTTATGGTCCTTGTGAATTCTTTGGCTCCAAATCTTAGCTTCACCCAATTGCAAAAGATATGATGTTTCATATCATAGTTTCTTTTAGAGTCCTATAGAATTAAGAAGTACATGAAACAAGAGAGGGATAAAAAATTAATTTTTATCAATGGTTCTCATTTTATTTTTGGTTTTATCTTGGGACTTTAATAAATGTACTAATTGCAACTGCCACTCTATTCTTACTCTTTTGTTCTTAAAAAACATATTTCATCAAATCTACATATTTTACATTTATGTAAACTAACAACTTAAATGCAATAAAAACAGTTGTAAAACCATATTTAAAGATGAAATCAGAATTTTTATCATGACATGTTTTACTCTAATATTATTGATCTGGAATATATTGGACAATTGGGTTTGTTCTAGATTTCCAAATATCTAACTCTATTCTATTTTTTGGTGGAACATATGCCAAATCTGTTTGCCTTAAATAGTGTGTTCTGTTGTAATCACCTATCATAGTCTTGAAAAATGTCTTCTTAAAGGTCTGTATTAAGTAATGTGAATCCATTCAACAAATATTTATTCAACAAATTCTATGTAGCAATGTTACCAGACACTGAAGATACAAACACTATTAAGATAAGGGTGCTGTCATCTAGGAGGATGTTATAATCTGTTATAGAATTTGGGCATATAAATATATTATTACAAAACAATGAATTGAATCCATAAAGAACCTGTTCAATCATATTGTTTTATGATTTATGTTCTGTTACTTTATCTCTACCTTGTAGCCTTCTTTCTGTCACGTCCTCTATATTCATATTATTGCTTACCTTTTGTTTTTCCAGTAATATAGCTATGGGAAGTGTTGCAGTGTAAAAACTGTGAGAATATCATCTCTACATAATAAAAATGGAATAAAAACATACTGGAAAAGGTCAATTAAAGCCAATAGCTCTTTAAAGCTAAAATGTTATAGAATGTATGCTAGAGACATCAAAGAGAAGCCATCTTTTATTAGTATACATGTACTTTGTTTTGGTATCACCTTTTCCTCAGTGACCATCACCTCTAATGATGACAGAGCATGAGGTGTCATTGGGATGTCGAGGCTCTAATAGTCAAAAACCACAGTGATAGAGATGGCTGTTGTAGCCTTGGTCCACATGGCCTGACTTCTTTCCATTACCACTCACTCAGCATCCTTGGCTAAACATTAGCTCTTTTTCCAACTTTCAAAGAAATAAAATCATACCAAAGCTATCCACTTTTTTGGTAATTTTCCCAATGTCTAAGGTCCACATGGAGAAATAGCATTGAACAGGAAACAACTTTGAAATCCTCATTAAATATCTTTCTTCCTGTTATCACTTCAAGTTCCTCCAGCCACAGGATTTGTTCTCTCTAATACCCCTCCCTATGGAAAAGTTCAGTTCCTTCTTCTCTTCTCTCCCTCTTTTTTGTTAGTATTTCCCAAGAATGTTATTAATAAACAAAACAAAATAGAAAGGCTACATTAATGTAGTAAAAATGCAAACAGTAGAAAAGATGCCATCTCATTGATGACACTGTAATCGCCAATGAAAAGTAATTCACAATTTATCTAAAATACCTGGAGAAGCAATCCATCATGAACACATTGCACATTATTTCTAAATTGGCCAAATATAAACAACCATATACATGAACACATAAAACATTAAACGTACATAAACAGGAGCTTAGGCTACACATAGCTCTGTACTCTTCTAATTCTAAATCTAGACACACACTCAGGAATTCTTCCTATATCAGTTTAAATAATTGCCTTATTCATTTTAATAGTTTCTTGGTGTTCCATTGTTTGTCTGTAAAGCTATATTTTTTAATTTTTAAAAAAAATTTTTTTTTTTTTCGGTACACGGGCCTCTCACTGTTGTGGCCTCTCCCGTTGCGGAGCACAGGCTCCAGACACACAGGCTCAGCGGTCATGGCTCACGGGCCCAGCCGCTCCGCGGCATGTGGGATCTTCCCGGACCGGGCCACGAACCCGTGTCCCCTGCATCAGCAGGTGGACTCTCAACCACTGCGCCACCAGAGAAGCCCTGTAAAGCTATTCTTAAAATTAGTTTCTATCTGATGGATAGTTAGAACATTCAGTCACTCACCACTTCCTCATAAAACTTGGGTGCCAGATTCTTGACTGGCTTACATTCAAGAAATACTTACAAATCACGTTTCCAATAAAGCCAATCTTCTTCTAAAATTAATTACAATATTTACTATGTAATTTATTTCATATTAAAAAAGACTTTAATTTTTATGGAGAGGGATTGGCAAGAAATATAATTTCTTGAATCAAAATGATAATAAGCTAGGAACTTTAAATACATTGCTTTTCACCTGTACCAAAGTCATCTCACATGTACCTCCTAGTGGCCTAGAGTTTATGTGTACAGATGTTCTTTTGTTTGTTTTATTTTATTTTATTTATTGAGGTATAGTTGACTTACAATATTCTATTAGTTTCAGGTGTGCAACACAGAGATTCAATATTTTTATAGATTATACACCATACAAAGTTATCGTAAAATAGGTACAGATATTTTTAAAATTCCTTGACTCTTTTCCTAATATCACCCTAAAGAGATTTCAACTCCTTCTTCTCATCAGTCATTCATGCCTTGATTTGAATTCATAATCCACAAACTAGATTTAAATATGTATGAAAGTAAAAGTAATATATCTTTTTTAGATTTGTATTTTTCACATAATATATACATACATACATAATATATTTAATGTTATGAATGCTATCAAATATTTTAATATTTGTTTCAAGTGCCAACAAGTGATAATATGTTCTTTGATATTGTATTTACCTTTACATCAATCAATGCCAGGCAAGACCTATTATATTTGGTTCCATTTGGCTCCCAAATTAAGAGGGTATTAGCTAACTAAAGTATGATAAAAGGAAAAGCTCTTGGATTTATTGATAAACTTAAAAACATACCAAAAACCCCCAAAACAGACTTATAAAATTGTGTTTGTTAGATGTCAGAAAGAAATGATTAATAATACATAAATGTTTTAAGGTGTTTTAATAAGGCCAGACCCCATGTCTCTAGGCATACTTTTTTCCTCTGTTAGAATGTCATTCTCCACCTGTCACTAACCCTTTCAGGTTCAGTTAGGTGTCACTTGTTTTCCTATCCTCCCACTCTATCCATACCTCTACACAGTACTTAGTCTATTATATTTTACTGACTGATGCTCATATCTGTCTCCCACATTAGAGCATTTAGGTTATGGATTACATCATGTACATTTATATAATCTAATTAGCACGTAATAAATGCTTATGTATGAAATTAAGTAGAAAAAAGTTACAATTTGTTCTGTGTAAACTAAGGTGGTTAAACTAATAACACTGAATAGAAATAATAAGAAAACACATTTTGATTTAATATAAGACAACACTTCTAACAATTGTAGCTAATAATAGAATAAACCACTTTGGAAGATGAGTTCCGAATTACCATAGATATCCCATGTATGAATAAATATAAGTGGTAGCATTAGATGTTCAGATGACATTGAAGTTAAAAAAAAAATTGGGGCAAAATGGTACTGAAATGAAGCTCACAGGATTCAAAGAACAGTGTCCTTTTTGTTAGTCCTCAGTCATCCAACTGAAAGAATATAGAGATAGGACTGTATTCATGGGTGGTAGGTCATTCAAAGTCCTTGCAACACAGGACAGCTCTCTTGGCACTAGAATGAACATGCTGAGTCCTCACAGGGACAGATGGATTTGATGACAGCAATACTGCATAAAAGCTTTTATTAATAGCCTTTAGTTTTAGCCTAGCATATGCTATTCTTGTATAAATGTTTAATCATTTTTGGAAACTAAGTATTTTATCTCTTATAATATCCTGTTGGAAAAAGTTCTAGTTTAATTATATATTGCTCTATAAAAGATCACATGGTATAGTGACCTCTGAGTGTCCCAGAAGAAAGAGTGCTAGCTTATATGTCAGCCTGAGTTTTCCTAATCCTATTATAGAGATCATGGTTTATAATAGAAGATAAGACAGTAGAATGGAAATTAAATTTGTAAATTTATCAATGGAATAAACATAAAATTAGATTACATGTAACCAATATGCATATAAAAATGTACTTTCAACATAAGGTACATTTCCTTTCAGCAAGCTTAATAAATTGGTAGTCACCCAAACTTCAGAATATCATTTATAATCATGACATTGATGACAACATGATATTGTACCCATTCAAAATTGTTTACAATACTTCATGGCAGCCCAAATTATAAAAATTTCAGATCATAGAGAATATAGTAATTATGAAATATAAATTAAAATGAGATTTAAATAACTACAGATAACCAATTATTTCAGACTTTCACACCTAAGCTTTCATTTATCCTCTTTGGAATGGCTCTGTGACTGTTTTCCCAAGCAAGTTAAATTGCAGAATGACCCAGATGTTATTTTTAAATACATCAAAAGAGAATATTATCCAGTGAGCTAGTTTCTAATTCTAGCTCTTCCACTAATTAACTCTATACTTTTTTATAAGTCTCCTTTGTTCTCTCATATAATTTGAGGGTTGAAATAGATGATTCTAGTGCTTTCATCTTTAAAAATTCTGCAAATATATGAGTCTAAATATAATTGCCTCTATTACTGTCCAGAAAAAAATTATGCTTTAAACACAATTAACAATGCTGTTTATAAACTTCAAAATTCAAGCAAGCAAATATTTCATTTTATAAATTACAGATAACCCTTAAAATGTATTTAAATAAATTTGTATTAAAGAATCACTTATATGCATAAAATGTACAAATCTTAATTGTAAAGCTTGGTGAATATTTACAAAGATTGAAAGAATACCCCCTACATAGCAATCCACCAGATAAAGAAAGAGAACATGACCACTGCCAGAGAATCCTCCCTTGTGCCAAATTATAGTCATTAATCCCCAGAATAATAGGTTGAAAAATAAATTTCCCTTAAATAGATTTTAAAATGTAGAAGGAGAAAGGACACTATGAAATTCTCTTATATTAAAATACTAAATATTAGGATAAATTAATAATCACAATTAAGAAGGTGAAATGTCATTGAGTTAGAGTTTAGATGTACATGGTTTGTATTAAGTTAATGTTATGAAATCAGTTTAACTGCTGATATTACAATACCTTTATATTAACAATATCTATATTAACAAATTCAATTTAAATAAATTAAATAAACAAAGAAAAAGGTAGATAAAAAATAATATTTGAGATATAATGGAAATCTAAAAACAAAAACAAAATTGTTGCAGTCATGAGGACTTGACCATAAGGTGGCTACTCCCCATGATCTTGGGACGAAGGAAAAATAATTGTGCATTGAATTTAAAAATTGGGAAATGTCTTAGTCTGTGTGAGCTGCTATCACAAAATGCCACTGACTTTTAAACAAAAGAAATTTATTTATTTATTTCAAATTGTATGTGTATGTGTATATGTATGGATATGTGTACATCAAATTGTATGTGTATATGTTTGCAGGAGGAAAAAGAGTGCTTAACAATGTGTATAACACATTGTATAATGGCACATTTAACATATGTCCTACATATAATTACAATGTTATGAGTCGATATAAATCAAGCAAAACTCTCATCATTTAGTTTTCCATGTAGCCTGCCTATGAGGAAAGAATGTGCTGGACCAGTCAACTAAGCTGCTTGACTGTGTTTCTCATTATAAATTAATACATCTTTCTGGCTTCGTATATTTCTTTAATGAAGTTTTTTAGCCTCATCACCATCAACCTCAGGATATTAACAAAAATAACTTTTTAACTTTCAAGTATGGTTGATGTCATAAGGCAAATGCCTCATTCTAGGACAATTCAGGCTAACTAACTTACTTTATAAAATTCCATCTGAAGTACCTTAAATTTACATTCAAATTTCTGATGCTATAAACTGGGGAGTGAAAGAAGAAGAAAACGAAGGCCTTAAAAGCAGTGAAAGCATTAGAAAAGGCTATTTAAAAATAAAGACATATATCTAACAATATGTCCATTATACTTTTGGTATAAATGATTTTTTAAATTAAAATGAAGGTTAAGTAGGCAAAAGGATAAAAAAGAATCAAGAAATTGGCGTCTCTTCGTCTAGGGCATCTTTATAAGAGGTGAGCTCCATCAAAGGTCAAAATATGAGTACAATAAAATAGTGAGAGAGTAAAAATAATTTAATTGGACATTAGCAAAGAAAGAAGAAATCTAACTAAGAAACTGGAAAAGGGTTGCTGTATTATTACATTAGGGTTACCAAAATTTCTTTAGAATTTGTAATCATCAATGCTTTAAGGTAAACAATAATTCAAGGTAATGACTAGCAATAAATAATCTACTGAGTCTTTGAAACGTCTCACACCTGGGAAGAGGAATAGAGGGGAAAGAGGTCTATTTTAACCTAGAACATTTTAATATACATTAAGCAACATATGTATAAAGAAATCGTACACGCACATATATATGAATTTTAATGAGCTACTGAAGTTAAGTGGAACACAAATACATTCGCCCATTCAAACGTAAACATTGAAAAAGGAGGACAACAAATGGTACTTAGCTAATCAATAGCAGAATGATATAAAAGGCAGAAGAAAATGAAGAAAAGTAATAATGAGTCTTTGATATTTTTAAGAGAAAAGGAATAATACTCTTTTGTAATCAGGACGAGTATTTCCATACACCGGAGGAATTCAATTCTTAGAAAAAGGCTGTCAATTCAAAGCCTTAATTGTGGGAGTAATTACAGGGCTACGTTCACCTTTCAATATACTTTTCATTGTATCAGCGTTTCTTTGTAATACTGTAGGCACATTCGCTGTAGAAATATTTTATATACAGAAATGTACCTCTGACATACGCTTTTGCAGGAAGATTACAAAACAATGTGAAACAACACACAGGATGAAACTAACGCTTGTTCTGAGGGCAGAAGACTAGAGTCGAAATCTTGTAGCTGATACTCGTTAACTGTGTGAGACTCCTAAATCCCCTAACCTTTCAGAGTGCTAGTTTTGCCATGTAGAAATGGGAATAATAATAATCCTGCCTCAAACAGTGATTATTAAAATAAAATGAAATATTTGTATGTAAAGAGCACATTAATATAAAACAATATAGACAGGAAGTTTGTGTTAGTAGTTTAAACATGTTTCCCCCATTCACACACACACACACATGCACATACACACACACATGCCTCTAAAAAGGCAACACATTAATTTTAAATTTAACAACAAAATGGTCAGTTTTAATTTTGCTGTGAGTATTAGGATTAGAGACAATCGCTAATAGTTCAGCTTCAGTTATCCCAGGCACATGCCTTCCCCAGGAACACAAAGCCTTCCCCATGAGAATGCTCCCTGGTTTCCTCGTGTTTACTTCCTTACATCCTTTAGGTCTTTCTTCAAATTTCAACTTCTCTGCAAGGCCTCTACAGATCCTTCTATCTAAAGTCATAAAAAATGTTTATACCCTCTAGCATTTTTTTCCCTTTTACCACTGCATGTCACCATCTGACATATTATTTTACTCAGTTTTATGTTTATTTTCTGTCCCTTTTCCTATTCCTAAATATCAGCTTCAGTTTAGCAGGGATTTTCATTAAATTTTTTTTCCTGCTTTGTCCAGCACCTTATAATAACATTGCCCAGGAAGGATAGGTGTTAAATAAATATGTACTGGGCTTCCCTGGTGGCACAGTGGTTAAGAATCCACCTGCCTGCCAATGCAGGGGACGTGGGTTCGAGCCCTGGTCTGGGAAGATCCCACATGCCGCAGAGCAACTAAGCCCTGCGCTACAACTACTGAGCCTGTGCTCTAGAGCCTGCAAGCCACAACTACGGAGCCCATGTGCCACAACTACTAAAGCCTGCATGGTTAGAGCCCGTGCTCTGCAACAAGAGAAGCCACCACAGTGAGAAGCCTGCACCCCTCAATGAAGAGTAGCCTTCACTCGCTGCAACTAGAGAAAGCCTGCATGCAGCAATGAAGACTCAAAGCAGCCAAAAATAAAAATAAATAAATAAATTTAAAAATAAATAAATAAATTTGTATTGAATGAGTGAATAATAAAAAGTTCTTCATATATTGAGCCATGAAGAAAACTGGCAATTCAGAAGATATTCTAAAGAATAATAACTCATTTGATCAAATAGAAAAAATATGTAAATTTGATAGAGTGCTTTAGATACTCTATCACAAGTTTATAGGTAGAGAGCATAGGAAACAGAGAGACTCAGAGATGTATGAACAGTGAACCCCGCCTTCACTTCCGAACAAGATTTATTAACAGGTATTGGATTTGCCCTTCTTCCTGAAACACGATAAAACAAACAAAATAAATGAAACAATGGTTTGCAAGGCACTGGACATCAGGCAGTGAAAGACAGTGATCCCTGAGAGATGGAAATAAATGGCAGAAGTCCTATAATTGCCATAGCTAATTGCCTTCTGAGATTTTTCAGGTTCCATCACAAACAGGGTTAGCCCAGGCAGAGCCCAGTAGACAATCTGACTTTAAGAGGCAGGAGTGAGGGTCCAGGGTGACAAAGGTGGCTAGGATGTGCAGGAAAGAACACTTACAGGAGAGTTGCATGCAGAGTCTCTAGGGATATCTGCAGCGCCAAGCCCTAGTAGTCAGCTGAGTACTCATTAGCACATAAATGTATTAAAACTATGTGGAGAAGCAATAATATTATTTCTCATGAAGCAAACACTGATAGGACTGCAAGAAGAAGTGGATAAATCCAAAATTATAGCAGGAGATTTCAATTTTTTTTTAATAAATGACATGCAGGGAAAATCAGGAAAGAAATCCTGAAATCAACCAACTTGTCCTAACTGACAATGATGGAACACTTAGTACAACAATAACAGAATACACATTTTTTTCAACAAAATTTATAAACCCTTAACCATATTTATCAGAAAAAATCACATGACAATGGTAATACACATGTCTGGAGGGGAGAAAGTATACCATTGTGACCCTCATGCATAGAGTGGTATAATTTCATTTGAAGGTAGATAGTAATACATTAAATACTATAAACCCTTAAGCAACAAAGTGGCAGGAAGAAATGTCTGGAGTTACTTTTTCTGATTATTATGATGGCATCAAAGGTGTGTATAAATATGTCAAAATGTATCAAATTGTTTAATTATGTGTAGTATTGTATGTTTCCACACATATTGTATGTTTTGTGTGTGTGTCCACCCATAGAAACCTACTATCAGCATAATAAAACTTTTTATGAACACCTTTTGTTATAAATTTTAACCAGAGATCTTTCTCCTACAGTTTGGGCTCTGAATGAATTGCTAGACCAAAAGACATGCCAACTGACTAGATTCTTATTTTTACTTCCAATAAGAGAAATTCCTGTACTTACTCACAAAAGCTTTTAAAAAGAAGGTGACTCTCATGTTGAGGGTGAATTCGGAATTTACAAACTCTCAGGCATTATACTAAGAGAAAATGGAACACAAAAGGTCAACTTTTCTTTCTATGTAACATAGTGTAAATTTAGAAGTTTGTACTGTACAATCTCCTTTAGCAAGTGAGACTACACTTGCTGAGGAGAATTATTTAAACTTAGTTAATTTTTCAAAGAGAAACTTATGTCAATTAGTTACTATCACCTAATCAATATACATAAATATGTACATATATACTTACATATAATAATGCATGTAGCTTTGGGCTTTACTTATTTTTCCTTTTGTAGTTCCTTTAGGTGCAAGGTTAGGTTGTTTATTTGAGATTTTCCTTGTTTCCTGAGGTAAGCTTGTATCACTAGACACTCCTCTCTTAGAACATTCTCTAACACCATATACAAAATAAACTCAAAATGAATTAAAGATGTAAATATAAGACCAGAAAACATAAAACTTCTAGAAGAAAATGTAAGCAGAATACTCTTTTTGACACAAATTGTAGCAATAATTTTTGGACCTGTCTCTTAAGGCAAAGGAAACAAAAGCAAAACAAATGGAACCTAATTAAGCTTAAAAGCTTTTGCACAGTAAAGGAAACCATCAACAAAATGAAAAGACAACCCAGTAAATGGGAGAAGAAATTTGCAAATGATATGACTGATAAGGGGTTAATATTCAATATATATAAAACAGCTCATACAACTCAACACCAGAACAAACAAACAAACCAATTACTATCAGTATATAACACAGGGAACTCTACTCAATGATCTGTGGTGTCCTAAATGGGAAGGAAATCTAAAAGAGAGTGGATATATGTATACGTATAACTGATTCACTTTGCTGTACAGCAGAAACTAACACAATATTGTAAAGCAACTATACTCCAATAAAAATTAATTTAAAAAAGTGGGTAGTAGACCTGAATAGACATTTTTCCAAAGAATACATACAGATGGCCAACAGGCACATGAAAAGATGCTCAACATCGTTAATCAGAGAAATGGAAATCAAAACCACAATGAGATATCACCTCAGACATGTCAGAGTGGCTAACATCAAAAAGACCACAAATAACAAATGTTGGTGAGCATATGGAGAAAAGGGAACCCCTGTACACTGTCAGTAGAAATGTAAATTGGTGCAGCTACTGTTGAAAACATTATGGAGTTTACTCAAAAAACTAACAATAGAACTATCATACAATCCAGGAATTCCATTCCTGGATATATATCTGAAGAAAACAAAAACACTAATTCAAAAATGTACATGCCCCCCAGTGTTCACAGCAGCATTATTTATAATAGTCAAGATATGGAAGCAACTTAAGTGTCCATCAACAGACAAATGGATAAAAAAAGAGGTAAACACACATACCTACATACATACACACAATGGAATACTACTCAGCCATAAAAAAGAGTGAAAATTTGTCATTTGCAACAACATGGATGGACTTGGAGGGTATTACCCTTAGTGAAATGTCAGGCAGAGAAAGAAAAATACTGTATGATACCATTTATATGTGGAATCTAAAAAATAAAACAAATGAATGAATATAATAAAACAGAAACAGACTCACATATATAAAGAACAAGCTAAGGGTTACCAGTGGGGAGAGGGAAGGGAGCAGGGTCAAGATAGGGGTAGGGGATTAAGAGGTGCAAACTATTATGTATAAAATAAATAAGCTACAACGAATACAGCACAGGGAATATAGCCAATATATTATAATAACTATAAATGGAGTATAATCTTTAAAAATTGTGAATCACTATGTTGTATACCTTAAACTTATATAACATTATAAATCAACTATACCTCAATTTAAAAATTAACAAATAATGCAGGTAGTATGTGTATATGTGTGTATGTATATTTTATTTTTATACCTGTATACCTATATACACATGAATGTGCACATATTTACTAGAGTAAACAATGAGTATCCCACCTCCCTTTTCAGAAGTCACTGAGAAGTGGACCATGGTGGCAATAGTGGCTGCTGTAATAAGACACTCATTCCTGCAGCTGACGAAAGTGTTGTCTACAAATGGCTTACAGTTGAGTCCTTCTCCAAGAATTATTCTCAGCCTTCCCCTGGGTTATACCAACTGGAGTAGCCTACATAAAATGACCTGTTAATGTCACAACCTTGGACACCCTGACTCAGATGCTCCATCAAGGGCCATCCCAGTGTCAGAATGTACGGGATCCTGTGAGGCTGCTGTTACAACAGTATCACAGATAAACCTCTTCCTCTCTTCCACCATGGTCCCCTTGCCTCTGACAGGTGTTGGTACCCAAATTACTCCCCCATAAACTTCTTGTAGGCAAGTTTCCATCTTACCCTATGTCTTCCAGGACCAACTTAAGAAAATGCTCTCATTCATTATTTCTTAAGTTGTGTCTAATGTGCTTTAAAGTTTAATGATAATAATTTAAATTTCTAACAGAAATTTCTAATCTACCTTATCACTTTTGTCATCACTTTTTTTTTTTAGGTTTTGTATTTGACAACATTTAGGACTTCTGGGACCTGGATGCATTCTTTTTTTTTTTTTTTTTGCGGTACGCGGACCTCTCACTGCTGCAGCCTCTCCCGTTGCGGAGCACAGGCTCCAGATGCGCAGGCTCAGCGGCCATGGCTCACGGGCCCAGCCGCTCCGCGGCATGTGGTATCCTCCCGGACCGGGGAACGAACCCGTGTCCCCCGCATTGGCAGGCGGACTCCCAACCACTGCGCCACCAGGGAAGCCTCGGAAGCACTTTTAATTAAACCAAGATATAGGGGAAGGCCAGACTGTGAAGATTTAGACTTTCTCTTTTTCTTTTTAACCCCAAGCAAGTCCTGTCAGAAAGACATTTTTGTTCCTCCTAACCATCCCAATTTGAGTTTAGCCCTTCTAGAGTGCTGGTTTTATACTATAACCTAAATCACAGCACCCCAAATTTTGCTTTTACAGAACAGTCTTCATTGCTTAAAAAAGGCTTTGATGTGCCTACTTCCTGTTATCTCAGGCAAAGCAGTGGCTTCAGAATTCAGTGGCAATCTGGTCATTGTCTTTCTACCTACCCCGCCCTACATGTTTACTTATTTTCTTTCAACCACAGGTGAGCATGAAAAATGAATATTTGCTGAGTGGTATCTAACATTTTCTGGTGTTGGCTACACAAGGTTTTGAGCATACCTGTTCTGAGACATTGCAAAACCAACTTTAAAAATCTTTAACAGAGAGTAACAATTTTTAAGACATATGTGAGAAAATGATATTTAGCTGCTGTGGTGCTCAAGAGATAGGTAACAATGCATTTTTACCTGTAAATATACATTAACATGAGCAATACTGATTTAATGAATGTGTATCCTTCAATAAAGGCAATGTATGCACTAAATTTTTAAAGGTTTTTTGAAGGTAATATTGTTTTTTAAAAATTACCTATCGCTTTTCTTTGCACTGTCAGATTTTTAAACAAGTCTTAGTTCTTAAAAACTTAACATTGTGGCATTGTTTCTAAAATTGTTAAATTAAGATGTTTCAATATTTTTCATTACTTCTTTTGATAATATTATCAGAATTGTAATCACTGGGTCAAAGTGTGCGACGACAATAACGTAGTATTCTTTGGCTCTGAAGTCTGACTGACCTGGATTTGAATCCCTATTTTGTCAACAGTTGTGTGAACTTAGACTTTTCTAACCTTTAGCTTGTTAATCTATAAAACATGGATAATAACGGAACCTATGCAATAGAATTGTTGAGATTACATGAAATAATGCAAGTAAATGTTTAGCAGGGTGAGAATGTAATACATGTCATTATCATTACTGCAATCTGTTCTTTGATGAGTTGATGCATGCGTGGCAGTGATAAGGTTATAATATGACTTTTATAGTAATGATTTTTAAGGTGTTCATTTGAAAAATTTATTTACAGAATCTTAGTTACTTCCACATAGGCCCATAAGCTATATTCCCAGAATGCTGCCATTTAATTTTAAAGACTTCAACTTTCACATATCTTTAATTTTATTAAAGATGGAGCCTCCATCAGTTCTTCTTTATGTTTCTGGAGGTCACCATTATTCAACTTTCTTTCTATTCCTCTAATTAAGCCTGCATTCATCAATTGTAAAGAAGTATAGTAAATACACTGAATATTTAAAGCAGTAGCATTGAGTCACTTTCTATCAATAGTCATAGAAGATCAAATTTAATTCTAATGTGGATCAGTGTGAAACACTCCTTAGTCCAGCAGCTAGAAGAATTATAGGCCTTGTTAAACCCTTTACCAAGTCACATACTTTCCTCGCAGTAATCAGGCTAATTGATTCCTGTAAAACAGTTCTGAGTTATTTGTCACTTCATACATTTATATGACAGATTTATTTTCTTAATGCTCTCAGTTGACAAACAATTAGGTTGCATATATAAATAATATAACAGCACCTTTTAATAATGCCAAGGAGGTAACACATATCAAACAATGGCAGAGGTTCATCATAAGCTTTTTGAGTGATGGGAGTAATATGTTACTAATGATGCTGGTGGCCCAGGGGAAAGAAATTAGCTAGGCTTAGCCAAAGCAGCTGATTAATAGACATGAATAATGCCTTTGATATCCATGAGGTCTAATGGATATCATTATATAAATGATTGACTTTTTATAAGCCACAAGCATTAATGTTCTCCAAATTATGGTAAAGGTCAAAAAGCACCATATAGTTTGATTCATTTTATCAACCAGAAAGCTTTGTGTTTTACAAAGTTCTCCCTATCTGATATTATTCTTGCGATATTTGATAGTGCCTCAAACACACATTCCTCCAGAGTTCTTGGCCTTACTGCATGTTTCTTCCATGAGAAGCAGGTTATTTTCTCACTTTGAAACATCTGAGAATTATGAGATTATACAAAAAGGATAAATCATCAAATATTAAGCAAAAGGTTCTAATAGAGAAAAGATTTATAACTTGAAAATAGATTTCCTTTCTCTTCAGAGTTTGAGAATCTTTTCAATGCAGATTAAATGTTACCTTTAGGAGTTTTAATTAACTTTAGTTTATATTATAAAATATTTCAAACCTAAATAAATTTATGGAACTAAAACAGATATCATCTATGAAATTAAAGAGTGCTACAAAGGTAAAAAATGAACATTTGCAACTGTATAGTAGACAAGTACTTTAGTAGACAAAAGACCCACTTTATCAGTGAGTTTCCTCATTATTCACAGCAGTAGACTCCCAGAAGAACAATGCTTATAATGAGTAATCAATTGATTTGGTAATGGGTAGCTCTATTATGAAAAGATTATCTGAAAATTTGGAAAGAAGGCTAGAGACAATTAATTATAAGGGGTTGGTTCTTGGAGAAGAACGAATATCTGTATCTATATCCCTATATAGATATCTATATAGATATCTAGATATATACAGGTAACTATTGCCTAATTTTCTGTTCCTTTCTCTCCCTACTCCTCCTCCTTCTTTTTCCATCACTCCACTTTTCTTTCTTCTTCCTTTCCTACCTGCCATCTCTTCCACCCTTCCTCCCTTCCTTCGTTCTCTCCCTTCCTTCTCTCTTTAAGTTAATGTGAGTTGCTTACTATAACTTGCAAAAAAAACCAATCTTTGACAAAACACACTTTGCTAATGTGTGTGTGTGTGTGTGTGCGCGCGCGTGTGTGTGGTTCATTTTCACATCTTGATAATTTGAAAACATGGAGCAGATTAATGACAATATAATTTAATGATTGGATGTGTATTTGCAGTTTGTGCTATGTATTGAAATGCTGTGCTATGAAATCCACTTATATTCACAATAAACTGAAGTAATTTGTAATTACTGTACAGAGTAATAAGCAAAAATAGTATTAATATTTTAAACTATGAAAGGGGATGGGTAGCTATCATGTATTGAATAAGTGCTATGTGTCAGACCCTATGGTAGGCACATTAGTAATTTCAATTTTTGAAAACTTCACAGTTGCACTATTAGTATCATTATCCCCATTTCTAATCAAATTAACAAGATCAGCTACATTAAAATAGGAACTTCTGTTCAGCAAAAGTCACTTCAAAAAAAACAAACAAAAATAAAACTCACCTCAAATAAAGTGAAAAGACAAACCTTAATTATGAAGAAAATATTTGCAAAAAATATTAAGATAGTGACTCCTGGGGAACTGTTGCACCTGTGAACAAGGAAGAATTCAAAGCTTAGCAATACATTTTTAGATTTACTTATTCATCTCATTAAACTATGTATCAAATAAAAAGCAAGGGCATGATCAATGTAAAGTCCAGGATAGTGATATCTTTAAGAGGGAGGGAGGAGACACTGGGAGAGATGGGAGAGAGCACAGAGGTAGATGTGAATTATCAGTAATGTTTTCAATTTTTGTTTTTGGTGGTATATTCTTTAATTGTTTAAATAAGAAAATAACTGATGGATTGGGTGAATGAATGAGAAATAAATATATACAAATAAGTAAAAATTTACATCAATAAAAAGTTCGTCCCTCAAAAAAACAAGAATACAACTTTGTGCCTTAGTCAATGTCATCCAACTAACCAATGGCAGAACCAGCACTAAAAACATAGTTTTATTTGCCTTACCTCAAAGTACTATCTTTACCAAGAAGATACTTCAAAATGATAGTGAATGCATTGCATACTTTCAATAATATTTGCTACTGGGATTAATTTTAGGTAAGAGGACAAAATGGAGATTGTTTGACTAGAGGAGTTTTTGTTTGCTTGTTTACTTAAAACTCTTCCAATCCTTATAATTCTCACTTCTGTCTTCTGTGTAATTTTATTAATCATTCTAATTATTACATCCACTCACTTTCTTTCACCTTTATTCAGATTTCCTAAGATTGATTCATTTTTCTCTCTTCTTATGCTCATTTCTACTCTACCTTAGTTAAACATTTTTCTTTTGATCATTCATTTTTACTATCCTTTTATTTCTTCATTTTTCTTCCTGATTTTGGCTCTCCTTTTTATATTTTCACATTGCTTATCATTTTCATTTTACACTTTTTTATAGACACAGAATTAGGTGAACATTAATAAAATATATCTCTCAGCAGTACATGAAGCCTTCCTGTACGTTCACCAGTAGAGATCTTCACAAAATGAATGTGAGAAAGAGGATTCTAGTTAAAGAGACGATCAAAGTCACCTTCTGGTCCTATCAAAGGTCATTACTCCTTTCTGTTTTTTTTTTTTTTTTTTTACTAAACTCAGTAAATATTAAGAGTTTTATTTAATTGTTATCGCTCAAAGTTTTTAGATAGTGTGACACTGTTCTTAGCCTTTGAGAGAGACTAGTGGCCAGCAAGTTTTCTGCCTAAGATGGGGGAAGACAATTCTATTATTTCAGATGATATGAAACATATCCTAATACAAGTTAAGTTCAACAAATGTTAATTTAAAATTGGTTGATATAACAATCAATTGCTTACATTTCCCAGTGTCAGGAAGATCAAAGTCTAGCCATGGAAACAGGCAAATAATTGCAATATATAACTGTGGGTTAAAAACAGTCTAAAATAAATGTTTAAGCAAACATGGCACAGTGTTTTGTTTAAAGAAATCTACTGTATAGAAAAAGCAGAATAATAAAAGAGGAAACTTTAAATGATTATAAGAGGAAATATTAATAAAGATGATCTAGTCAACTTATATGATAAATTATCCCTCGGTGTAAAAACATAAAATAATAATTTTTGGTTTGTTTGTTTAAAAAGCAATTAAAGTACAGATTTCTCCAAAGAAGTTATACAAATGGCCAATAAGCACAAGAAAGGATGTTCAATATCATTAGTCAATAGGGAAATGCAAATCAAAATTACAATGAAGGGCTGCCCTGGTGGCGCAGTGGTTGAGAGTCCGCCTGCCGATGCAGGGGACACAGGTTCGAGCCCCGTTCCAGGAAGATCCCACATGCCGCGGAGCAGCTGGGCCCGTGAGCCATGGCCGCTGAGCCTGCACGTCCGGAGCCTGTGCTCCGCAACGGGAGAGGCCACAGCAGTGAGAGGCCCGCGTACATCAAAAAAAATTACAATGAAATACCACTTCATACCCAGTAGGATGGCTAGAATATCAAAAAACATTTTTTTTTTTTTTTGCCTCTGTTTCAATTTGACCTCCACTAGTGGTCATGCTTAGAAAATACATGAATAAAAAACCCTCATGTAACTGTTTTGTCCTTCTAATTAAGGGCACCACCTTACTTGGATACTACATTTCTTCTTTTCATTATTCAGGATATGACTCCATTCTCACTCTTCACTTTTTTCCCTACATCATTGCCTACTCAGGTTGCAATAGCAAAATACCTCAGACTGGGTGGGTAGATTTTAAAGAGCAGAAATTTATTGCTCACAGTTCTGGAGGCTAGAAGTCTGAGACCAAGGCACCATCACGGTCATGTTCTGGTGAAGGCCCTCTTCCTGGTTAAAGCCTGCTCACTCTCCACCGTGTCCTCAAATGTTAGAAAGGGAGGTGGAATCTCTCTGAAGCCTCTCTTATAAAAAAAACTGATTCTGTTCAGGAAACCTCCATCCTCATGATCTCAGCACCTCCCAAAGGCCCCACCTCCTGATACCATCCTCTTTGGGGGTTAGGATTTCAACATATGAACTTGGTTGGAGGGGAGACACACTCAGACCATAGTAATCATCAAAATCTCCCTAGGCTTCCCTGGTGGTGCAGTGGTTGAGAGTCTGCCTGCTGATGCAGGGGACACTGGCTCATGCCGCAGTCTGGGAAGATCCCACATGCTGCAAAGTGGCTGGGCCCGTGAGCCATGGCCTCTGGGCCTGTGCGTCCGGAGCCTGGGCTCCGCAACAGGAGAGGCCACAACAGTGAGAGGCCCGAGTACTGAAAAAAAAAAAAAAAAAAAAATCTCCCTCTCTGCTGGATCATATATAATGGTATACAAACACCTTGTAACTCCTCCTATCTTAAAAACAAACAAACAAAATCCTTCTCTTGATCCCACTTCCTTTCCAACTACACTCCGTATATTTCCTCCATTAGAACCAACTTTTCTGAAAATGTTATCTATTTTTATTTGCTCTAATTCCTCTCTTAATGGTTTCTTAGAAATCCATTCCAATTGAGCATTTATTAGCAGTACTCATCTGCACCAGTCCCTTTCAAAGGAATCAATCAACTCCAGGATTCATATCTCTATCTTGAGAGAACTATTTAAATTTAAGCACCACTGGCACAGTAGATCTCTCCCTTTCCCTGGGAATATCTTTCATCTTTTTGCTTCATACATTGTTCCTTCATCAATTTTTCCATTTCCCCATGTTGGAGTGAATGGAGTGTCACTCTTTGGGCTTCTTTACAATGTGTATTAATTACTTTGGTGACCTCTTCTTCAAATACCATTTTCTCAAATACTGATGATTAGAAAATGTATGTCAACAGCTTGAATCTACCCTGTGAACATCAAGTTTTTAAAAATGACTGGTAATTCAATATTTCACTTGTTATCACAGACAGATCCTAGCATGACCCCCAATAATTCTATCTCTTCTATGGGTGTGCTTTGTGGCACCCCAAAATAATTACCATAGTAACATCAAAGATCACTGATCACAGAGCACCATAACAAATATAATAATAATGAAAAATTTGAAACACTGTGAGAATTAACAAAATGTGACACAGAGACATGAAGTGAGCAAATGCTGTTTGTAAAATGGCCCTGATAGCTTACTCTATGCAGGATTGCCACACACCTTCAATCTGTAAAAAGCATAATATCTGTGAAGCACAATAAAGCAAAGCAAAATAAAATGAGGTATGCCTGTACAAATAATTGGCAAACAAATTTTAAAGCTCACATATATATTAATAGTATTTATTAATATTAATTTCCTGATTTTTATGACTATACCATGCTAATGTATGATATTAACATTTGGGAATGCAGAATCATAGGCATACTGGAAGTCTACTATTTTTGGAACCATTAACATTTTTATTCATAAAATACAAAGTCTTAATAAAAATTAAAAAAAGATTTTTTAATACATCAAAATTATTAGAAACCCCATACCACCTCCCTGAGATTAGATTCAGGAGCAGAATAATAAGCAGAGATAGCAGTTGAGCAGTTTTGAAGTAAACATACATATAGTGTGTTTGCACACACATTTTACTGAGACAGAATCTTTAATAAACAAATTATGTAGATAAGAAAATAAGCTTTTACAAAAATGGTTGATGAATAATATGAGGGGGTAAATAAAAGACACTAAAAAAACAGGAAAAGCACTTATAGGTTTTTTGGTTCATCAGTTACAGATACCTTAGTGTTCACATTTTCTCTGTCTCTTTTTCTCTCCCTCCATCATATGTACACATATCTAGATACAGATCTTCCTTGATTCATGATGGCATTCCGTTCTGATAAACCCATCACAAATCAAAAATGCTGTAAGTTGAAAATGCATTTAATGCACCTAATCTATGGAACATCATAGCCTAGCCTAGCCTAGCCTACATTGAATGTGCTCAGAACACTTACATTAGCCTACAATTGGGCAAAATCATCCAATACAAAGCCTATTTTATAATAAAGTATTGAATAGCTCATGTAATTTATTAAACACTGTATTTAAGATGAAAAATGGAATGGTTGTACAGGTACAGAATTGTTGTAAGTGTACTGGTTTTTTGCCCTTGTGATCATGTGGCTCACTGAAAGCTGTGGCTCTCCATCACTGCCCAGCATTGCAAGAGAGTTATCTTACTGCATGTCACTAACCTGGGAACAAACCAAAACTTGAAATTTGAAGTAAGGTTTCTACTGAATACATATCACTTTCACACCACGGTAATGTTGAAAAATTATAAATTGAACCATAGTAAGTCAGGGACCATTTGTATATAGATTTTATTTATCCATTCTGCTAATCTCTGTCTCTTGATTGATGTGTTTAATCCATTTACATTTAATGTAATTCCTGATAAGATAGAAACTGTCTCTGCCATGTGCCATTTTACTTATTTTTCTACATCCCTTTTTACCTCTGTTCTTCCAATACTGTCAGCTTTTGTGTTAAAAAGGTATTTTTCATGGTATCATTTTAATTCTCCCTTTTTTTTTTTTACTATATATTTTTGAGTTAAACTCTCAGTGGTTTCATTGTGATTTCAATTAGCATCTTAATTTAAAACAATCTAGTTAGGATGAATACTAATGTTATTTCAACAGTATAAAAAATTTCCTCCAAAATATCATCAACACTGTTTTATAATTAATCCATTAGGCAGGGTATAATTTCCTACGGCTGCTTTCACAGATGACCACAAACTAAGTGGCTTGAAAAAAGAGAAATTTATTATATCACAGTTATGAAGGCTAAAAGTCCAAATCAAGTTGTCAGCAGGGCCATATTCCCTCTGAAGTCTCCAAAGAAGAGTCCTCCCTTGTCTCTCACAGCATCTATTGGCTCTCAGAAATTCTTGGTGCTCTTTGGCTTGCAGCTCCATTATTTCAATTTCTATCAGCACATGGACATGCAGAGCTGTATTGGCTTCTATCATCTGTACCACAGGTCTTCTGGTGCAGCAGCAAGCTGCCCAGCACTCTTGTCCTCAGCAGTCTCCAGGCACCTAGTGTATGCTGGGTCCTGTCAGCACTCCAAGACAGGCAAGACAGAAACTAGTCCTCCAGGCAATTCTCAGCAAAGCCAGATTGTTGGAAGCATGCTCCTCAGGGAGAAGCCAGGAGTTGGGGGTTTTCTCCCACTCATTCCACACTGAATTGGAGGGAGAGACTAAGGCAGGTGAGTGCATGCTAACCTAAGCCTTCACCTTTGTTCTCAGCAGCCCTCACTCTGACACCTTTTCCTGTCAGTGAGTTAATTCAGGCAAGACAGAAACCAGTCCCTCATGCAGCTCTCCTAAAAATCTTCACATTGGACTTATACTCTAGTTTTCCCTTTCCCGCTCCAAGAAGCCAGGAGCTGAGGGTTTTCTCCCAGGGTATTATGGAGCACTTAGCCAAGGGGAGGGACTATGGCAAGTAAATGGCACAGATCTTCCTCTCAGCTACAAAATGCCTGATTTCATGCTCACCCAGGGTACAGAAGCCTCTTAACCATTATATGGATTTTTCACAAAGGGAATTGTTTTGTTTATTGTTATTGAATCAATGTTTCCATGGGGGGAAGGAGGGCCTGAGGCTTCCCATTCTGCCATCTTGCTGATGTCCCAGAAAATAATCTCAGAAACTCCATATGGTTTACGTATGATGGAGAATCCATTCTTGTTAGATATTTTATTTTTTCCTCTGTGACATTCATTTACCTGAGACTTGAAACTTTGGGAGGTAACAGCTGACTCTCAAAGCTCTGAAGCAGATCATGTAAGTGATTTTTTTAAAAAAATTTTCTTTGAGCTTCAGAGACATGGAGACTGAGACTTAATTAAGTTTCCGTATGCTCCAAGGCTAGATAAAGTTTTCTTTGGTTAAATAAAAAATGAAAGAAAAATTCCTCTATGGCTTGATTTCCCCGTGCTCTCACTATTCATGTTCAAAAGTTTCAAGGCTAATTTGAAGATGGGCTAAAAGTAGAAAAAGACAAGTAAAAAAATTAAAATGGGGAATTCTTCAAAATTATGAAAGTACACTGCAGATTTTCAGCTGTTTGAAGGTAGCAGATCTTTCTGAATATCTGAAGAATGCCAGAGGAACAGAACCAAGTTGTCTATTCTCCACACCTCTTGAATATGGCTTTCCCAAAGTTGATATTTATTTTTATCTAAGAAGTTTTCTGACTAGGTTCTTTATTATATCTTAGCCTTCACACAGGAACTATGAATTTAGCATTACTAGTTTGAATGTCTTGTGATTGATGAGTGCGCTAGGTTGCGAGTTGGTTTATGTTCACTGAAGAGCTAGACCACATCTGAATTTTATATTTATGTTTTATGATAAATAGAACAAAATGACACTTTTGTGTTGGATCCATTTCTAAGTAATTGGTTAATTGCTTACTACTGGAAATAAAGACGCTTCTTAGCATTTTATGTTCTCATATAAGAAGCAGGGTTGAAGTTGGTGGATTTAGTCAATTCAAACAATATATTGTAGGCTATACATTGGCTGTCTTCCGAGGTATTTATGGGCCACCTCCTACATGATTCCTAAGAAACTGACTTTCAGTTATAGATCCTTAAAGAAAATAAGGCAGATATAGGACTACTCAAATAGGAGAATATAAAGAAAAATGGGAACTATTATAAACTCAAAGCCCACTTTGAGGGTAAAAATCACAGAGTATATATATCAAAAATGCATCTGAAGATCTCCAATAGCTCTGTGTCCTTCTGAATAGATTGTTCAAATAATGAGGAATCATTCTAATAATTGAAAAAACAAGACTTGTATAGTTTGGAAGTAATGATTGAATCTTATTTTAATAAATTAGTGAGGCACTCCCAATCATGTGATAATTTGTTCACTATTTAAGCTATAGTAAGCTGCTTTTTAAATATATTTTATTGAGGTATACAATGTTATGTTAATTTCTGCTGCACAGCAAAGTGATTCATTTATACATACAGAGTAAGCTGCTTTTATAACCTATGAAATATATGGATGCTTATATTAACCTGTGCATTTAGTTAGCATTTAATTTGTCACCCTGAGAATTCATTAATAGACTGTTATCTGCAACCAATACCATTACTTTTCTTTCTGGGAGAAAGGAAAAAAAAAGAAAACCCTCATTAATGTTTAAATAATCTATAAATAATTTGTTACACCTCAGTAAGATAAATTAAGTGGGTAAGAAGCTAAATCAATAGCATTTGCTATGACGACTTTTTCTTCCTACTTCTTCAAACAAACTTGTATCAAATTAAATGAACTCTACTGAGAAGCTTTTGTATTGTTCTATTTTCCCTGTTTAGCAAGATTTGGGGGGATTTAAGAAAACTAACATGAAATTCTAAATATGAATGAAAATTTGTGCAACATCTCCTAGATTGTGGTACATTTTCACATTCTTTAGGCTGAGTAATAGACATTTGATAAAGATTGATTCTAGTCACCTACTCCAGACCAGTCTCAGTCTAAGCACGGCTTGTGGTTGTTTCCTCATATGAAGAACTGAATAGGTACAAAATTTCCCACTGCCTTCTTCTGCCCTCAAATTGATCAGTGAGGATAATTTAGTCATTTTTGCCGTGTTTCCTCCATTCATGAGCTATTGCCTTCAATATATTTCTAATTACATGGTATAATCTCTGAACAAAATAGGTGGAAGCTACACAAATTTTAAGCATTAACATATTGCTTAAACTACGGTTTAGGTTCTGTGATCTCATTTAACATCAGGAATCAGGTGTAAAGGCCCATGCCTTTTGTTCATGAAATATTCCAAACATAGTCCTTTAAATGATTGCCCTTCCAGTATCTTCGTTTTATAGCTTATGTGACAGAAGGTATTTTTCCAACAAGTCTATACGGACTCAAAAATTAGATTCCTGAATGTTAAATGCTTTGCAGTATGAAGTGTACTTTAAAATATTTCAGCATAGGCAATGTGGTATTACGTACTCATTAGTTTAAGTTGCATTCCAGGAATACTCAGATTTCTTAATTAGAAATTTATATCTGAGAGGTATTTAGTTAGCATTCTAATTAGAAAGATCACTGCATAAGTGGCTTCCAAAAGTGCTTCATTTATCTTTATATCTGATCAACAGCACTGGTTTGTGATTAGAATAATATTTGTTAGAAATACTTTTGTTATTGTTGTTTGTGTGTATATGTTTTAAATAAGCATAATTAAAGCATGTGAATTGTCCACATGTCATTGAAACAGTCTTTATCTTTGCAAGAACAGGGTATAAAAACTTTAGAAATTGTGTAGCTTGTAATCTTAGAGATAAGACACCAGGCTTGTTTCTTAAAGTTCCTGGGTTATCTTTAATTGGAGGATTATGATTATGGTTGATGGAGTCAATAAGGTTAACTCTAACTGCCTCTGGCATATGGACTTGTTTACATCAAATAAATTATTTGTGAAAATGTGGTCTGAACTGTTAAACAACAGGTGGCTAGAACTTGATCCAGTTTACAGAACAATTTAAATAACTGTTTATGCTTGGTGATAATCAGTGTTTAGATATAAGTTAAATTAGATCTGATTAGACATATTTTTATTTTAAATTGGTAGTTAGACCTTTGGGTAGTGGCTCATCCTTGCCAACAATTAGAGATTACTCACATCCACCAAAAATGATCGACTAGTTTTATATTACACACAAAAAATTAATATAGGTACTTTGTAACAACATGTTTCTGTTGTATGCAATGCTCAAAATAAGAGATCGAGCATTTTGGGGTCATGTATTTTTGCTGTATGTATTTGCTCCAGGAGACTCTTAGTCAATTTCTTAAAGCCTAAAGTCTCCTAATATTGACTATATAATCAATGATATTTTCTCTCTCATAGGAAACAAATAAAGAACTAAATATTAAAATATTGTGACTGTTAAGTAAGTCACCAAGTTATATGTGTCCCTCTCCTGAAAAAAGTTACATGAGTTCAAATCAATATGTAAAATTTGTAATGCTTCTATGAGTAATGTGCTCCAAAATTGTGCCACCTTATTTACAAAACAGAAGCAGACTCACAGACTTAGAAATCAAACTTATGGTTACCAAAGGCGAAAGGTGGGGGGGCGGGGAGAGGGAGAAATTAGGAAGCTGAGATTAACACTATTATATATAAAATAGATAATCAGCCAGGACCTACTGTATAGCACAGGGAACGCTACTCAATATCCTTTAATAACCTATGTGGGAAAAGAATCTAAAAAAGAATAGATATATGTATATGTATAACTAAATTACTTTGCTGTATACATGAAACAAACACAACATTGTAAATCAACTATACTCAATAAATAAATAAATAAATAAAATGGGAAAAAGAACAGGCAAAATGAATCTTGCGTGGTTAAAAAAATCAGTATGGTGGTAGTCTACAAGGTGCAGAAAATGATTTCAAGGGGGCAAGAAAGAGCTGTCTCTATTCATGAAAATATTCTATAGCCTGATAAAGGTACTGGTTACACGTTGTACATATTTGCAAAACTTATTAATTTAAATATTTTAGATCTATACATTTCACACGTATAAATTTTTTATCAATGAAAGAGTAATAATTAAAAATCACAAGACTTTGGATTTGATCTAGGTCCTTGAAAACCTGCCCTTCACATAGCTGGTGTTTGAAAGAGTTTATTGATTCTGATGTTTCGTGCAACATAATGATTTTCCAAGGACAGCCAAGTATTTATTGTATTAATTTGCTAGTGCTGCCATAACAAAGTACCAGAGACTGGATGGCTTAAAAAACAGAAATTTATTTTCTCACAGTCTGGATGCTGGAAGTTAAAGATCAAGGTGTCGGTAGGTTTGGTTTATCCTGAGGCCTCTCTCATTGTCTTGCAGATGGCCACCTTCTTACTGTGTCCTCACAGGACATTTTCTCTTTGCATACATCTTTGATGTCTGTCCCTCTTGTCATAAGGGAACCAGTCATATTGGATTAGGGCTCCACATTTATGACCTCATATAAACTTAATTACCTCTTTAAAAACCCTGCCCTCAAGTACAGTCACACTGAATGTTAGTGTCTCAACATATGAATTATAAGGGGGACAAAATTCTATCCATAACATTTATCTTCTCAGCTTGGACCTGGAATATCAACAGTGCTGTGATCTTACAAAGAGTCATTGACATACTTGTCACAGACTGCCCTAGGGTGGTGGAAATTCCATTTGGAGATTAGTCACTGATTCCTCACCACAACCATGATTAGGAAACTCCAAAAGGAGTTCAAAGGGGAGAATTCCTCAGGAAGGGCATTGCTCTACTTAGATGATTCATTTTTCAGAATGAAAGGAAAGAATTGACTAAGAGTAAGTAGTCCAAGACACTTATTATTTTGTCCTCCATCTGTAGGTAGGCTGCCTCTGGAAGCATTATTTGTTGTTTTGTTGGTGCTGTTGTATGCAAATGATAAACTGAACTTGAGTTCATATTGACAAGAAGGTATTTGCTGTAAGAAAAATGGTAGAGTGAATTTCTTTATATGTTAACAAATGGAGAATACTTGAACTTTAAGAATTCTGGACTTTAGTTTCTTAGTAATTTTAAACATAGATTTTTCATTTTCCTGGGCATACCACAATGGGGTAGAACTTATATTCAAATTTCCATAGAAACATTTTTGAAGTATCCTAATTTTCATTGGACAGTCTCTAATGAGGACAACATGCAGTATTTGATATAGGGTAGATTGTCGTCTTCTGGGGAATAAAGTTAATTTTGACCACAAGTAGCCCGTGGAGCATAAAGGAATAGCAGCTGGTTTTATGTGAGTAGTTTCATGAAGGAAGAACATAGACTTTAGGCTAAATTTCAATGTTTAAGAGATCAAAGACCTGGGAGATATTCAGGGCTCAGATTGGCATTGCCTCTCTTTTCTTGTGGAGGAATTTTTACATGAATTCTCTTGATATCCTGCCCTCTCCTTCTTCTGCATATACTGGAGATAAAATGATTCACCTAGTTGAGGGAGGACATTTCCCAGTTGGGTATAATAAAGATAAATAATTGGCTATCATTCCTTCTCCATCTTGGCCTGGAGTGAGGCAATGATCCAGGTAAGAGTGCTTACTTTGGAGAATCAAACTATCCCTCAGGTGAGATATTCCTAGAATCTTGATGAGATTTAAGGATGGGGTGTTATCAGATCCATTTGGCATTTACGTTAAATTAAATTTTCCAACGTCAGCATCATAAGAAATAACACCGAACATTTTACATCCTTTGCTTTTGGTTATTTTATTTATTTATTATTATTATTTTTTTTGCGGTACTCGGGCCTCTCACTGTTGTGGCCTCTCCCCTTGCGGAGCACAGGCTCTGGACGCGCAGGCTCAGCGGCCATGGCTCACGGGCCTAGCTGCTCCGCGGCATGTGGGATCTTCTCGGACCGGGGCATGAACCTGTGTCCCCTGCATCGGCAGGCGGACTCTCAACCACTGTGCCACCAGGGAAGCCCTGCTTTTGGTTCTTATATTGGAAATATGCAAAGGAACTTTGTTCATGAGTCCTCTCAGACCATACAAATAAGTAATGTCAGCACTGATTATCTATCTTAAATGAATGTATAGACTCTGTTTATCAGTGCAACACTGTTATTGGACCTATTTCATTTTCTGCTCTTTTCCTGTCACCTGTGTTTTAAAATTCCTCTCCTATTAGACTGTAAACTTCTTGAGGGCAAGACTAAGTCTTTGTCTTATTTAACATCTCCCTACCACCTGGCACAATGCCATATATGTACTGAAGAAAATCAATGAATATTTGTTCAATTACTTGTATATAATTTGAATTGAAATGAATTGAATTGCTCAACTTGAATAGTCAGAGAAACGGTCTGATTATTTTACTATTTTATTTTATTTTTTTAACATCTTTATTGGAGTACAATTGCTTTACAATGTTCTGTTAGCTTCTGCTGTATAACAAAGTGAATCAGCTCTATGTATACATATATCCCCATTTCCTCTCCCACTTACATTTCCCTCCCACCCTGCCTATCCCACCCCTCTCGGTGGTCACAAAGCACGGAGCTGATCTCTCTGTGCTATGCGGAATTCCTGATTGTAGTTTTGATTTGCATTTCTCTAATGATTAATGATGTTGAGCACCCTTTCATGTGTTTGCTGGCCATCTGTATATCTTCTTTGGAGAAATGTCTATTTAGGTCTTCTGCCCATTTTTGGATTGGGTTGTTTGTTTTTTGGATATGGAGCTGCATGAGCTGCTTGTAAATTTTGGAGATTAATCCTTTGTCAGTTTCTTCATTTCCAAATATTTTCTCCCATTCTGAGGGTTGTCTTTTGGTCTTGTTTATGGTTTCCTTTGCTGTGCAAAAGCTTTGAAGTTTCATTAGGTCCCACTTGTTTATTTTTGTTTTTATTTCCATTTCTCTAGGAGGTGGGTCAAAAAGGATCTTGCTGTGATTTATGTCATAGAGTGTTCTGCCTATGTTTTCCTCTAAGAGTTTTATGGTGTCTGGCCTTACATTTAGGTCTTTAATCCATTTTGAGGGTTTTTTTGTGTTTGGTGTTAGGAAGTGTTCTAATTTCATTCTTTTCAATGTAGCTGTCCAGTTTTCCCAGCACCACTTATTGAAGGGGCTCTCTTTTCTCCATTGTATATTCTTGCTTCCTTTGTCAAAAATAAGGCAACCATATGTAATGGGTTTATTTCTGGGCTTTGTATCCTGTTCCACTGATCTATTATTTCTGTTTTTGTGCCAGTACCATACTGTCTTGCAATCTGTTTATTTTAGGTAGTTGTTTAAATTCAGTGTATTTCAAACTAAGTGCTTTAGTAAAAGTTTCCTTTTTAGTCATGAAATATTTATGTTTTTCTTTAAAAGTATTAAAATTCTTTAAAAAAAATGATCATATTCAAAGTTTATTTTTTTTAGTTGAAAAGGTCATATTCTGATGAGTAAAGAGAAACACCATTTTATTTTGCTAGTATCAGTTGGTATATGTACATGGAACTGAGGAGAGAGTATTTTTTTTATTTGTATTTGTTATCTCCGTAAGTTGATAGGCTCATAATAATTGGACTATTACATTTCCCCCCAAATATTTATAGGAGAATTGGGTAGAATATATTTGAGGTTGCAGAACTCAGTCAAAAATTTTTCTATGAAATTTTCTTTCTTATTTTATTTTAGCTAAAGTCTTCCAGAGCTCAGAACTCAGGCTAATGTTATGTTTAGCTTGTTTTTATAGAAAGAATTGATGTATGAACAAAGAGGCAGACACACTCTCCTCCCATCCCCTTTTCCTCCATATAATATCTGTTGAGGACACTAATACCTTTTATGAATATCAATCAAGTAAAATGGATGGCATTCTGAACTGCAAGTCAAACACTTTAGGTAGATGCCTAGTGGATAGATCCTGCATTTAACAGAAAAAACAATCCAGTTTCTGTTCTGTGCATTTTGTATTCCTCTCTGTAACTATAGTTTGTGAGTTTACACTTCAACTAAAAAACAAGCAGACTGAAAAGTGTAACTGTGCCTTTTCAGCTTACTTCCTATGTGAGATGAATACTATTTCACTTCCTTCAAACAGTGTGAGAAATTGATCATTGAAAACCCTGAGTATGTTGGTGGTGCACTCAGCTGGGTCCAATTCTTCATTCATTCTTACTTTGCTTTAGATTGAATTTCAACTCACAGAGAGGACAAAAAATGGGAAAAGAAAAAAAAAGAATTAGTAAAGGCAATAAAAAGTCTAGAGAACATAAATATAAATCTGCCTCCTCTCATTCTGCTACAAAATGTCAGAAATCAGCTTACATTTTTTCTTGTAGTTAAGCGCTTGTGGGGAAGTTCAAAAATCATTTTGTGCTTTTGCTTGTTTATTTGTTTGCAACCTAGACTGTCTTCTTGATAAAAAAAATATGTGTATGTAAGAATTGATTTCATTCCCCAAAATTGTCTTGGGGGCAGTTTTGAAAATACAGAGAAAATGAAAGTATCTTAAGTCAATGCTTTAAGGAAGTTTTATTTTTTTGAAAGGTATGCATAAATATTTTGAAATTATATGATTACAGGACCACTTGACTCTACACTTTTGACTTCTCCCACATTCTGAAAGCACTGCCTTCTCCTGTCTCCCATACTAGTACATTCTATGGGTTTTCTTTATTCTTCACTGGCTTCTACTTCTGCAAGAGACTTGCATGCTTAATGCCCTTGGCATATACAATAGATTTTGGAGTTCCTCGGAGTTCTACTTTGTGTTTTTGAGTATTCTTACTCTCAATACTCTCTAATCATCTTGACCACTTCAGTTACTGTCTTCACTTACTATCTACGTCTGATGACTTCCAAATTTATTTCTACCAACTAGACATGACTCTCATATATCTGACTGTCATTGGACATCTCCTCTTGAATTTATCACATCAACTACATTCAAAGCAGTTTATCAACTTGCTTCTCTAGCATGCCTTCTCAACGAAAGTCCTGAAAGACTGTGCTAGAGACCAGGCCACCAACTTTCTGCTGCACTAAAAAGTATTATAGTGATTTTTTGGGAGCATAAGAAAATGATTACAGGTGGAAACAGAGAAATGCAAGAAATAGAAAGCTATAAACGAGTAGAAATGTAAGTATATAAAATCAATATTGAATTTAAAAAGAGTAAAAATAATGTCATCTAGAGCATAAAGTAAATGTAGAACAAATATGTGCAACAACAACACAACAGTCAGTTAATAAATGGAGATAGATTATGTGAAGTCCCAAGTATTATCTACCAAACAGTAAAAGTATTGTTACATTGGACTGTAGTGAGGGATACATATTTTATTCTTTAGTATAGCCACTAATTGAATAGTAAAATATAATAATAGTAAATTCAATATTCCAGAAGAAGGCAATAGAAAAGAGATAACCATAAACAGGTGAGAAAAACAAACTAACAAAAAACAAAGAGTAGGAGAGTATGTGTAAACTCAAATATCATTACATTAAATGAAAATGGACTAAATAAAATAAGATCAGGTTAGCTTTAGAGCATTCTTTTCCTCAATAATTTGTAAGATTTAATGTTAAATTATGTTCAAAACTTGGAGAAGGCAATTGATATTTGGCTACATTTATTAGTTTTGAAACTTCTTTTTCAAATATAAATATATCTGCATATATATATACAGAACACTACACAGATTATAAATATAATGCATAATGAGTTTGCACAAATTTAATATGCCCGTATAACAAGAGTCCAAATCAAGGAACAGAACACTATTATAATTATAAAAGTTGTATTTGAATATGTATAAAGTAATTAATTCAAAATATTTTTTATAATTTCCATTGTAAATTCTTGTTTGTTCCTTCATTATATAATAGTGTATCATTTATCGCCTATGTAATAGGAGATCTATTACCTAGGTCTACTTTAATTTAACTTGATTTGTTTTATTATAAAACAAACATATCAATGTATTTTGATTATATTAAAGTGGTATATTTTGTATTTAAGTCAGACATATTTAATTAAAAGTGGCCACCTTTTGAAATATTATGAATATACCTTTTCAGTGTTTTAAATTTTACAAGTGTATAATATGTGTAAAGATAGAATCATTTGAAACACAGAAAATGTCTGAAGTCTTTAATTATATGTAATTGTCATGCATTGTTCTCTTCTAAATGTGGCTTATCTGAAAATTGTATTTTGTAAATATTTATCCTAATTGTATTTATTTTGGTAAGATTCCATTTGTTGATAGTATACTTCAGCATCACATCAAGGATTGTTTTTTAATTAAGATGGACTGTCTTCAAAGAAACAAATAGCTTTAGACAGTGTTATCACTTTAATTATAGAAAAAAACATACATTTTTAAAGAACATCTTAGCTACCAAAGACACAATGTAGTGGGACTGCTGTAAAAAGAGGGAAAACAATATGGCAGGAACATATTCAAAAAAAGGACCTGCTTAACAAAATCAGTAGCATGTCAGATTATTAAAGCAAGCACACAGAAAGACAGGTGATACGTGACTAATACCATTGAAGAGGTAAAAATGGATTCAGAAACTATCTTTCCTGTACTATATTGCATCCTAACGATTTTGTCCATATTAACAGAAACTTTTTTGTAAACTAACTTATATGAATAGGCACATATTCCTAGAGAACTGCTGTGAAAACAGAAGAGGTTTGCTAGCGAAAGGTGATATTAGAGGACAGGAATGTTTTTAAAAGGACTGTCTTCCAAACACATAGGTCTGAGAGATTTAAAAAAAAAAAAAGACAAAAATGAAAGGAATAACCACTTTTTGACAAGGGAAAAGAAGAAAAAATGGAAACTTTACGGTCTTTCAGGACACAGGTAAATCACAAAATCAGATGCAACCCTTCTGTGGCTGTGGGCAATTCTCCCCCTTTTTTGTCAAACAGACAAAAAAATTATCACTAAAGTGCTTAGATTGTGCTAAACTGACAGAAAAGGGTGCTGGTAAACTAGGAATCTTATAAAACAAATCAGTATCACAAAATTAATAAATGGAAAATAAAGTCCAAAGGAATTATTTCAGAAAACATGGAAACACAATTTCACACCTCAAAGATTCCCCTTGTCCACAAGAAAAACAGCTATGCAGTAGAATAAAATCATTCACACAAGGATATGTAAGTCACTTCGAATTACATTTTCAAAACCTAAAAAGTAGAACGAACAAAAAATAGGGAGAAGTCAAAATAAAAGTTGATTGAACTCAGAATTCTAAGAAGTGATAGAAAAAGAAAAAATTACCTCACATATGAAGAATAAATTACATGATATCCCAGAGAGAATTAACTCAAATAAAAACTTTTAAAATAAGGGGATGGCATATAAACATGAAAACAACCAGAGAATTAAATGACAGAAGTTCCCCAACCAGGGATCATACTGGGCCCTTTGCCGGAGAAAGCGCAGAGTCTTAGCCACTGGACAGCCAGAGAATTCTCTCAAGGCTCTATTAAATCAGCTTTCTTTCAAAACACACAAACTGAGAAATTTCTGAACCTATTAGCCTCTCTGAGAGATATACTAGATCAGAGGTCAGCAAACTTTTTTGTTAATGACCAAAAAAGAAATAACTTTCACTTTGTCAGTCATATGCTCTTTGTTGCAGCGCCACAAGTTTTCCATTTTAGTGTGAAAGCAGATATAGAAAATATGTAAACAAGTGGAAATGACTGTGTTCCAGTATAACTTTATTCGTAAAAATATATTGTGGGCCATACTTGGACCACAGGATGTAGTTTGTCAACATCTATACTACATTATAAGCTTAATTTAGCCAAATGATGACAGGGAAAACTTCAGCAAGAGGACTGATGGTGGACATTTAAAAATATATGAAAGTGCGTATAAGACAAAGGTGGGGGTAATGTGGAATATTAACATACTAATGTTATACATGGTGACAAAGTAGAAATAATGCAACTAAAACATTGGAAGAGGAAGAATAGAAAAAGAGGAAAATAGAAAAAAGATCATTTTTTTGTACAGCAAATGTGTAGATGTTAAAGGACAGCCAAAACAACTGGTAAACCAGACAGTAAAAAGGAAAATAAGAAAACAGTAAATGAAGTGCATTAAAGAGTATAAGTATGAAAATCTTCATTGGGACAAAAATATAAACCTTTTTAAAGAGCAAAAACTACACATCTCATCAAGAAACATAGCATATCTAACAAAATTGCACATAATTATAAAATATTTTGATAGAGTCAAGACAAAGCATATTAGTAACAATAAATGTAAAGAAAATAAACGATTAGTAGAAAATGAGTTTCAATTTGCCACACAAGATAAAACTCATCTATATGTTGTATATTAGACGTATATTGTATATTTTACACATGTAAAATAAAGAATTCAGAAAGGTTAAATATAAAGGACAAGACAAAAAATATTAGAAAACTAGGAACTACCAGCAGCAACTATAGTGGTCCTAATATCTAACTAGAGTTCAAGACAGCAAGCATTAAAGACGTCAAAGAAATACATGATTTGATGCTCAAATCTACAACCTGCTGTGGAGATATAGGAATACTTAGGAATATTTATGCATCAAATAACACAATGACTTTTATGAAATTAAAACTACAAGAGTTTCAAGAACACTAGAAAGAAAGTCACTAATACTGGGAAACTTTAATCATCTCTCTCAGTAGAAGATAAATCAAGTGGACAAAAATAAGAAAAACATCTAACAAATAATCTATATCGTAGATGTCCAGATCTTACAGATTTACTTTAGCTATATAAATGTTAAAAACATTTTCATTTATTTCTGAAAAAAACTGTCTCATTTAGATACATTTGCCAAAGGAGATAAGAATAAAAATTCAGACAAGATTATATATTCTTTCATTTAGAGTTGAATGACTTTCCCCCCAAATTTCACATATTACATCCTTCATTGTTTTCTCCTCAATTGAATATTCTTTAGAGATTTTGTCTTTCATTCTTCAAAAAGATAGAAATTAGTTTTTCATTATTAAAAAAAAACAAAACCAAACAAACTAAAAAGCATTTACATGACAAAAACAGCATAAAGTCAAAAGGCAACATAAAATATTCAAGACATATACTATGGAGAGCTAATATCTCTAATATATAAAGAACTCTTAAAAACTGAGGGAGCAAGCATCAAAGATCCTAAAGGAAAGTGTATATTTTTAATCTTCTTGCACTTTGCTAATTATCTTAACCTCACATTTCTGGTGGGGAAAGAAGGTTTTCGTCTCATAAGAACATGTTTCAATTTTGAATCAAAATGGAAAATGAATTTGTCAAGAAACTTATTTTTTGTAGAAATAAAGCCACATAATTATATCAACACTAGTTACAAATCATTAGTTTAAGGAAAAGAAGTGAGAGGTATTTTTAAGGACAGAAGGTGAATAGATGAGCTGCTTGATAAAACTAGAGTATAAAATTCAATACAGAAATTAAAAGTGTGTGTGTGTGTGTGTGTGTGTGTGTGTGTGTGTGTGTGTGAGAAATGATTACATCTGACAGCTTTTACAGGTATGCATCATGTATATTTTCTAATGGATAGCTATGTTATTTATGAGTTTATTAAGCTAAGAGAAAGGAATTCTATTATACTGACCAGCATCAATTTTAGGCAGAATTTAGAATATGTAGTGAATTTTGCATGTTGTCCATATTCCCTTATTTCTCCCTTCGAAATCTAATTCTCTGCTTCCTACTCTTTAAAGTCTGTTGCAGCATCTCTTCACACACACTGAGTACTACCTGACTGATCACGGCTTAGAGGGCTATCTGAAGGACATACATTTTATAAAGTACTTGAAGTGTGAATGTTGTGGGTCAGATATCAGAGAGACAATATGGACGTCATTAGACACTTCCAGAATTCTTGAAACCATTTTATGCTTACTTTGAGAAAAGCTGACCTGTGTGCATTTAGCTTAGCCTAAAGAATGGTTATACATATCAAATGCCTTATCTCCCAACCTACAGTTTCTAAGTCATATTATCTTTCTTGTAACCACTCTTGCTCTAATTTAATTCAGAAACTTAAAATTTCCCCATTGTTTGTAGATATTTATTTAAATTAAATAATATCCTCTTACCCATTTTTTAATGAAAATTAATATAGACAAATGTCATAAAAGGTTCTACATCATAAATGAAATAGATTTCACTCTCTGAACTTCTATGACAATTTATTTCCTAATAAGCTCATTCATGTAAATCGCCCTAGTCACACCATGTCTGGCTACTTTTGTCAGCTGCAGGGGAGATTATCTCCAAAATCACACTATGATAATGACATTTACAGCAAGGTTATTATTAAATTCTATAAAAAAGAAAAGACAATTTCCCTTTATAGCATGTATATCTTTGCTTATTGAAATTTGGTAGGAATGACAAGTATATAAAGAGGGACTAAATATACTTCTGATTCCATAAAATTTTTTTCATTGTGGTAAAAACACGAGATTAACAAATTTCTAAACAAGTTTTTACTATTTTTTTTTTTTTTTTTTTAGGTACACGGGCCTCTCACTGTTGTGGCCTTTCCCGTTGCGGAGCACAGGCTCTGGGCGCGCAGGCTCAGCAGCCATGGCTCACGGGCCCAGCCGCTCCGCGGCATGTGGGATCTTCCCGGACCGGGGCACGAACCCGTGTTCCCTGCATCGGCAGGTGGACCCTCAACCACTGCGCCACCAGGGAAGCCCTGAACAACTTTTTAGGTGTGCAATACAGAATTGTCAGCTATAGGCACAGTGTTGAACAGCATATATCTAGAACTTATTCATCTTATATAACTGAAACTTTATATTCTTGAGATTAGTGGGACGGAAGAAAAGTTTCTGGGAGATTCCACTGCTCTGTGTAAGAGTGCATGTTTGCACATATCAAGAAAAAGAGAATGGCTTTTGTATAGTATAGTATACTAGCAAGAACACTGAGATGGATTGTATCATTTCTGAGTTTGAGTCTAAGTGATGCTACTTACAAAATATATGATTGAGATTCTTTTTTAAAACCTTTAACATAGGCATAATAATAGAACTAGTATGAGAAGTGGGATCTTGTCAGGGCTTGATGCAAATTCAGAATTTCCTAATAGAAACTGAAGTATAAAGGTGACTAGTAACGCATTTCAGAAGTAATTATTTTACAACAATGTAAATAAATAAAAATAAAGTCACACTGCTAACAGGATATTGGGAGTGGGTACTACACCAGAAAATACTGTGAATTCTCCCTAATAACATTCCTTGAAACAATAAAAATGCTTCCTGATTTATTATCGCAAATGAAAATGGCATACATGGCAACTCTGTTTCTCATACCCACGACATTAAATGCTCCCTTTTATTTCAATTCAATTCATGTTTTTCATTCTGCCAGACAACATCATAATTATTACTTATACCTGAAAAGGATCATTCTAAAGTAGAAGGAAAACAACCAAATATACAAATGTAATTTGTATGAAAATAAGAAGTTTTAAATATGCTAGGACTTATTCAGAAAATCATGTCTGAAATACATCTGAATGACTGTAAATAATGACGTTTAGGCTAGAGTTGTGTGTGTTAGGGAGGGGAGGTAGAGATTAATATTTTCAGCGTCTGTATTTTTTATTACAATTGATAGTTAATCTATTGATACTTTTTATAGAATTATGAACCTAAAATATAAATCCTAAAGTGAAGAGAATATAATAATTTCTCCATTGTACACTTATACACACATATTAGGACTATAAGCTACACATTATCCTGTGGGTTTTAAGAGAGGCCTAAAGATTACCCCGCCACCTGTCTTTGTGACTGAATTCATTGTTTGTGTCACCACTACAGAATGCCTGTAAAGCCACAAACCGTAAGACTGAAAGCAAAATTTGGTTACCATTTTCCTCTAAAAGACCATCAGAACTAATTTCATTATGCATTTCATCACTGTTTATTTCATTCACCACCGGAATCTCAAGGCCTCTCAGGTTATTAATAATCTCCTGTAATCCACTTATACCCTAAAGTTATCCAATTTTCCACTCCATATTCCCATTACCTTCCTGCTCTAAGTGAAAGCTGTTTATGGCCCAATAACACACGTTATACTAAATGTCTTCCAAGTGTGGACAGGTATTTTCCTGTTTATTTTTTCCTTTCTCCCACATTTCAGGCAAAATGTTTAAAGCTTGTATTATCTGTTGGTTTTTGCTCCTCATTCCTACTTCCCTACCTTTTCTTCTCCTCAAACCCCATCCTTGTCATCCACTGCTTCATGAACTGAAGATTTTAGCCCATCTTTCACCACTTTCCTCTTCATCAAAGTGCTGGCAACATTACTGGTGACTGTAAGCCTCCATGGTCATAGCTCAGAACTTGTCATCACCAATAACTTCATCACTTCTGAAGTCTCAGTGTGTCTTTCCATTTTGAAAAGGTTTTATAAATTTTTTAAACAGTTGATCCCTTAATTGTTATGTAATGTCCCTTCTGTTCCTTCCTAAATTAAATCCCAGATATGATTTATCGGGTAAAAGGCACTGAGATAAATAGGCCTTTAAGGTGAGGTTTTATGATAATCTGGCTAGGAACAAGGCTGTTTTTAAATGTTTGCTGTAGCTGTAAGTGCCAGGAGTTTCAAATTCCTTGAATGTCCCTGTTTATCCCTCCCCTGTTGTCTTTGTGCCTCTTTAAAAACTTCTTAAATAGAATTGGAGATTTGTACCTCTTTTAGCTGTAATCTGCAACTATTACCCTGGAGCCTTGTTGTTATAGTCACAAGAGGTGGGGGGGGGGGCGGGGAGGGAAACATTCTTGTCATCATATGACTAAATCTCAGTCTTTTATTGGATCTGTGCTCCTGGACTGTGAACTTCAAAAGTGTTTCTAGGGCTTCCCTGGTGGCGCAGTGGTTGAGAGTCCGTCTGCCGATGCAGGGGACGCAGGTTCGTGCCCCGGTCCGGGAAGATCCCACGTGCTGCG
>NW_020174561.1:6028649-6127678 GCF_003031525.2 Neophocaena asiaeorientalis asiaeorientalis
AAAAAAAAAAAAAAAAAAAGTGTTTCTAAGTAATTGTTATATATTCCTCATCAGTCCAGTTTCTCTGTTTCTGCCACTGTCATATCATCTCTTTCATCATCAGATGTCCAACAACCTTACAATATCTTTGTCATAATTTTACTGATGACCACGTTTCCAATTTCACTGAGAAAATAGAAGCAGTAATATAACAACCTAATTTCTCCACCTCAAATCTATCAGTCTATCTACATCTTACCTACAAATTCTGGCTTTCTTCCAGTTTCATTAGAAGTAGGGAACCTTGAGTTATAGTGAGACCCCATCCTTCTTGCCTACTAAATTGATTCTCCTGTAAGTAACTTCTCTACTCCATCATCTGCTTTCCCTCTTATGTGAACATTTCTGAAAAGGTTCTGTGTTGTAATATTCCTTAATGCAAAATCCAAGCCTCCTTCTTTCTAGCTCCTGCTCTTTTATGTTCCATTATCATAGCAAAACTACTCAGGAACGTTTACCATGCTCACTTTCTTTACTTTCTCATGTTTCGACTTCTTAGCAGCTTTTAGCACAGCTATCTAGTAAGTGGCTATTCTGTGGTTCAACAAATATTTCATGAGTGTGTACTCGATGCTAATCACTGTTCTAGGCACAAGAGAACAGTGAATAAGACAATGTCTGTGCCTTTCTAGAAATTACATCCTAGAGAAGAAAAGAAGGATTATAGAAAAACAAAGGAAAATAACTTATAATCTCAGGTACTGATATGTGCTATGGAGAAGAAGAAAACAAAGAGAGGGAATAGAATGTGAATGTAAAGAAAAGATGATTGCCATTCCAGTTTTACAAGAATCAAACCAATAACTACTGCAGTTGCCCACCGACAGTGTACCTGGGGGAAATTCCGGATGGGGAAAAACAGGAAGCATTCTGTGCTTTGTATATACCGGACCCTAGATAGTTAAGATACATATCTAAGGAAATTTTTCAATGGCCCCAGATTCTTGAATCTTCCCATACACAGAAAATCACTAAAATCATTAACTTGAGATGTCTGTTCTTTGTGATTAACAGTCATCTTTTGATGTTCAAGTACATGTTTTTTTCCAGCCAAAAAATTCAAATATATCCTGGCTCCTCCCTTACCTCTTTGGAGCAGTTCCTCAGAGCTATCTGAAGGCTGTCTCCTGGGCTATAGTCCTAGGTAAGGCACCCAAATAAACCTTGACTCACAACTTTTATGTTGTGCATTTTTCTTTCGGTAGACAGGAGGAAGAAGGCTTTTGTGAAAATGTGGTCAACTGAATCCACTCTGTCACAGTGACTCAGCATATATCTTATTGTAAAGCTTTGTTTGTGTAGCTTCTGAATCTTGCCTAACTTTCTCCTGACTGCACTGATGTCAGTCTCCTTTTCTAAATTCTCCTCATGCTCCAGACTTTAAATATTTTACTGCTCCTTGTCTCAGTCCTCTGATATTTCTTTTCTATATATGTTCTCTCCATAGATTATCTCTACCAGCTTCAAAACTTTAAAAACCATGGATAATTCACCAACGATGAAGCGAATATTGTGGGTAAATTGCTTAGTCTCTTGTCCTTTATATGACTAATTCTGGAAGACATTATATACACTCTTCAGGGAGTCCAACAGGATCAAGTCCCCAAGTTAATAACACACTCCTATATTGCTTGTCTTCCTTCCTTGTCTCACTGTCTTCACTTTTGCACACATGTTTAGTGAGATTAATTCACCCTAAAAATATCTGAAACAGAATCCTTTTATCAAGGTCTACTTTGGGGGGGATCCAAGTTAAGTTTGTCATCCTTGATATCTCTTATAGTGATTACCTACTCACAAGCCATCAATTTGAACCTCATATGCAACTCTTTCTTCTAAATATATCTCAAATCCAACCCTGTCTCACCACTTCTACTGTTTCTCTAATAAACATAATATCTTTATTTTTTTGGTTGAACTACATGGACTCCATTCCTTGGAGTGTATCTTTAACCTCCTAATAATCACCTCTCTTTCACTCTTTATCTATAGAGCCTCTTCTCTATATAGCAGACCAATTGCGCGTTACAAAGGATATATAAATCAGATCCCTTCTCTATATGTGATTTACTACCACATATAAAGTCTCTTTTTTTTAAAGGCCATCATAACTTCTTTCTTACCTACATGCCTCAAAATATTCTTTCCTTTTCTTACTATGTCCTAGTTCTTCTTGCTTTTTCTCCTATTTCTTGAGTATTCTAAGCTTGTCTCTGGTGAAGACCTTTATATTTATTGTATATGTGTGTCTAAGGCTCTTCTCCATCTTCTTTGCTTGGCTCTCTCTTTCTCGTGACTTTGGTCTCTCCTCATATAGCAGTACCCCCAAAAGACTTTCTCTGATCACCCAATCTAACATAGCCCACTCATACCCTCTCTCCAACCTTCTTTCTTTCTTTATCCTTTTGTACAGCATTACTCACTATCTGGAATTATATTCTTCTTCTTATATTCTTATTAGTTTAATTTTTAATTGTCACCTTCCTCCACCAGTATGTAAGCTCCTTAAGGCAAAAACTTTGCCTTCTAACAGAAGGAATAAAATCTCTGCTGTAAAATATGAATAAAGTAGCAGACATCATAAAATAGTTTTTATCTCTGAACATGTTTTGATCATAGTAAATAATGTACTACAAATATTATAATGAAATTATTATGTAAATTAAGTTATAAGGCAATGGGATATTATTTGGAACATACTTAAACATTGTAAATCAATATAACCACATTGGAATTGAATTTACTTTAAATAGATTTAAATATATACTTTATTTGGGGGCTAAAATTTAAGTGAACCTTTGGGAAAATGTGAAAATACAAATTCCAGTCATTTAAATGAAGGAGATCAGTGTTCTGTGTGATAAAACCATGAACTGAGTTGAGTTTAATGTGAAATCATTTATTGGAAGAAAGTAGTACACAGATCAATAGTTGCTTTGGGAAAGAAGCACATTCTGCTCAAAAGCATATAAATATTTAATGGTATTTTTAGTTCAGAAGAATTTTAGTCTCCTAGATTATATTTTATTTTATCTCTTTGTTCTGTAGATCTATAGCACGCATTGTGAAATTGTCATTTACATTCATCTTGTGAATGATTAATAACTGTTAGAAACTCAAATGTTCACATACATAATTTAAACTGAAGTATGTTCTATAGTCTGTAAACTAAATGAATGGGAAGAGTGAAATCTATTAACACTAACATTTGTGCAAATGACCTCTTAAATTAATACTGACATAACTTTTTTTTTTTTTCTTTCCTGGTACGCGGGCCTCTCACTATTGTGACCTCTCCTGTTATGGAGCACAGGCTGCGGACGCGCAGGCTCAGCGGCCATGGCTCACAGGCCCAGCCGCTCCGCGGCATGTGGGATCTTCCCGGACCGGGGCACGAACCCATGTCCCCTGCATCGGCAGGCGGACTCTCAACCACTGCACCACGAGGGAAGCCCCGACATAACTTTTTAAGAGTAGCCGATGTTATCTTTTAGGAAGCCAGACATTTTGCCTTGAAGCCTGTAGGTATTGAGAAGGAATTATGCAGGAAATAGACCTCATATTATTTAACTAACCCTACAGTCTAAAAAACCTGTTATTAATTTGCATAGAATATAGAAGAATAAGGTAACAAAGAATGATGATTTTAGTGTATTTCTTCCAAAAGTATTTCAATTCCTTTCTGGATATATGAGTTTTCTATTGCTGCTGTAACAAATTACTACAAACTTAGTAGCTAAAAGCAATACTGATGTACTAGCTCACAGTCTATAGGTCAGAAACTGGATCACTGAGCACAGCTTACCAAGGTTTTCTGCTCAGGGTCTCAAAAGGCAGAAGTGAAGGTGCTGCAGGCACCATCTCACCTGGAGCTAGGGTTTTCTTCCAAGTTTATTCAGGGTGCCGGCAGAACTAAGTTTCTTCATGGCCTAAGGGATGCCCGCTTTGTTTTCAAAGTCAGGAGAAATTTCCTTACATCGTTGAATCCCTCTCATGCTTAGAATCTCTGACTTCCTCTGCCTCTGACCTCTGGACCCAGATTTAAAGGATTCATATAATTAGGTCAGGTCTGCCTGGATAATCTCTTTTTCTTAAAGTCCACAGTGACATGAAGTATCCTTGTCAAATTCACAGTATGTGGGATTATTCAGACACGTCCACCAGGGGGCACTGATCTTGGGAGGCCATCTTAGAATTCTGCCTGATTTCTGAGTAATGCAACCTCTCTAAAACACTTGATCTTTCTTCTACTATTTAAAAAAAATTCAATTACATTTAAGGTAAATGTTTATTAAAAACTTACTCTGTTAAGAGCTGTATTAGAATTTATAGTGTATTATAAATATACATATAGTGTGTTATAAATATATATATATATATATATATATATATACACATATCTATTTAATAATGCTGTCCTAGGGAAACTTTTAGGATTTGTATTTTTATAAGTGAATGGAAAAGAGGTAGGATGGGAGTTATAAGACAAATTGCCTGTATAATATAAGTATGCAGGAAATGTAATTTTCATTTCATAAAATATGTTCACATAATTCTTTCTGCTCACTAACATTTGCAATCACACATGACATTCTCTCTGTGTTGTTTAATAATTAAGAGTATGGTAGTATATACACTTGCATTAAGATAACTTCTCAAATCTCCTAAAAGTATATACCACCTTGTGGAGATGAAGTACCATATTCTTTTCTTGACGTTCTAAAATTAGGCAGCTTCAATTTCTATGTACATACCATATGTTTATTATTATATTCTAATTAGAATGCTCTTTCTCTAACCATTTCCTTTGCATAGTTAATTCTTACCAATTTTATTTCAATCACAGGCACAGGAGTCATCTTCAGAATTATTTGGGTGGAATATTAAAAGTGATCATAAATTATTTGCAGCTACTCCCATTAAAATGTAGATACTATTTCCCTATCCCTTGATTTTGGGACTTGCTTTGACCAACAGAATTCACAGAGTTGAATTTTGTGTGAATCCTGAGCAAGGGCTCAAGAAGCATTATATTTTCTGTTCTCACTTTCTTGCTGCTCTGATATTATCACATAAAAATTAGCTTGAGATAGGCAATTTAGGAGAGAAGACCACATAGAGAAGTCCACATGAGAGCCACCAAAGGCCAGTTAGTATTTTCGGCTTCCAGCTAACCAAATACTTAATTAACACTTACTTACAACCATGTGACTGATTTTATTAAATAATTTGAACGAATTATATTCATATTAAATTATATTTTGTTAACTTGATGGTAAAATCAACCTTGTACTTTTGTGTTAACTGTGTAATAGTTTTCTATTGCTGTGTAACAAATTATCACACACACAGCTTAAAACAACGTGCATTTATTGTCTCTCAGTTGCTGTGGGTCAGAGTCTGTCCATGACCTAGTGAGTTCTCTGCTTCAAGTTCTCATCAGGCTATAATCCATGTGTCAGTGAGTGCTGTGGGCTTATCAACAACTCTACTAGAGAAAGAACCTTTTTCGAGCTCTCTCAGATCATGAGCAGTAATCATTTTCTTTTAGGTGCAGTACTGAGGGTTTTAGTTTGTTGCTAGTGGCTACACTCAGCTCCTAGAAGCATCTTAATTCCTTACCATGTAGCCTTTTGCAACATGGCCACTTTATTCATGACAAATTGCTTCAAAGTCAGCAATAGAGAGCGAGCGAATTTACTAGGAAGATGGGATCTTCATAATATACCATAATTACAGGGGTGAAATCTCATCATCTTTGCCACATTTTAGTGGTTAGAAGTAAGTCACAAGCCTCATCCACACTAAAGGGGAAAGGATTATTTAAGGCTTTAAATATCAAAAAGCAGCAATCATTGAGGGTCAATAGGATCTCTTCACCAAAAGCGCAGTGTGTGGAATAGAGTAAATGGACATCAGCTGCCTAACAACTGTTATAAAATCCATAGAGTGTAAAAACAACAACAAAAATTTTACCAGAATAGTATTGATTTATCTGTTTCCCTTTTGTGATTCTTAAAGCTCATGCACACAAAGCGATATTAATCAGAAATCAATTTAAAATATTCAAATGGAAAGAAGACTAGAAAAGACAAATGAAAATATGTGACCTGAGCCACTTTTAAGTGATAATCAGTAGCACACATATCTGAGAACAAAGGACTTATACTGGTTAAGTCTGGAGTATAGAATTTACAAAAAATGTACCTAAGGCAATATATTTGATAGAATCTGAAATCTGTTGGTCATTCTGATAAGGTTTAAGATAATCTATGACTACACTTGTTATTGCTAAAATAAGGGGGGGTTTTTAGTTCTTTTTTCTACATTAGTTTTAAAAATCTCTGCTCCATGTGGCAAGATAACTGAGAACCTGATAACTGGTTACAAGGGGGTTATCTTTTATTTTTTAAATTTTTTTCAGAATGGCTTCTTAGAGCTTTACCATTTTAAGGTCTTGGTACACCTTTTCTGAAAATGATTTTCATTTAGTGACTTTTTAGGTAGAATTGGAAAACAATACTTTGTTTATTTCTAAGAAAAAAGAATCATTTTTCCCCATTTACTACAGTTTTTATATTTAAATAAGCAGACTTTTTATTATCACCACTTTCTTAATTAACCTTTTAATTTATGATTAATATCTTTCTCATTAAGTAAATTTTAAAAAGGCAAAAAATCTCTTCAGGCAATTTATAAGAAACATAAAGGAAAATTATCTACACTATCCACAGCAGTAATACCAGGACCACTGAAGATACTGAATAAAAATCTGTTAAATATGATCATTTTTCTTCCCAGTTATATTTTCCAGTACTGAAAACATTAGAAATGTATAGATATTTGCACACACTGGTTATTTCTTGTAGTAGCAAAAAAAGCCCACAGTAGTATATCTGTGGTTTCCACGGAATAACTGATTCGCTGTGACGATACAGAGCTTCTGTAGTGAGAGACGTGTGGGGAAAGGGGCATCACCATTTCAAAGTCAAATGGAAAAAAATGTGTCAAAGCATAATTTTCTGTGTTATAGCAGAAATGCCATACTTATTATGAAAATGTAGGTTACCAACGTTTTGTTAAATTCAGTGATTTAAATTTTATTTTTAAACAAAAGAAAATTATTAAATCAAAAATTAAACATTGGAGACTGCCCACAAGAGTCTTATTTTCAGAGGACTGCAGGTATAACCTCAAGAAATACTGAGAAAATGCTTCTATGCATTCTATGCTCTAACCAACATATTTTATATACTGAGGGAAATTAATGGATTTCATAAAACATGAATGTGGGAATATAACATATACAAGAGGGATAGTAACAACTTCAAATTCACATGTTAAGAATATCATTAGAGGGCTTCCCTGGTGGCTCAGTGGTTGAGAGTCCGCCTGCCGATGCAGGGGACACGGGTTCGTGCCCCGGTCCGGGAAGATCCCACATGCCGTGGAGCGGCTGGGCCTGTAAGCCATGGCCGCTGAGCCTGCGCGTCCAGAGCCTGTGCTCCGCAACGGGAGAGGCCACAGCAGTGACAGGCCTGCGTACCGCAAAGAATATCATTAAAAGCATTAAAAAGCTGCTTTTTTGAATCATATAATTTCCTTTATGTAAGCACTTTGATTTAGCACCTAAGACCTAATTTTGACTTCAAAAAAGCTAGATTTCTGAGACTATGGCATCAGAAATTTGACATAAGGTGGACATCTGGATATGGTTTTGTATCTAAATTAGGGAAGTAGAAGAACAATGTTAAAAAACACTTTAACAAAAGAAATGAAAAAAAAACTCCTAAAAAGAATCACGCAGATGGTCTTTTAAATCCACACATTTATTAAGTTTTGCAGTTTTACGATAGCAGAGATTTAACATAATATTTCAGCATAACAATATTGGAGAGAGATGACTTTTACCATGTAATACCATTCCAATAGTCAAATTAGCTGGAAAGTGCTAGGCATGCATGCCAACTAGAGGAAAATTTACAAAGCTTCTCTTTTTTACTAAATAGATCATGTCAACTCTCTCTGAAGTAAAGGTTCCAGGAAGTAAGTTAATTACCACATATGATCAAAAGCCTTAATTTCTTATTATATAAAAATTAGCTCTGCTCTAGAAAAATACACTCATAACTTTGCTTCAAAATATATGAATTTAAATACACATACCCACAGCACACATTTCTGTAGGGACTTTTTCTTACTGAATTTCCATGTTGCCTATCTTTGGGTGAATGAGAATAAAGGTACCTACAGCTTGACCATCATATTGTGAAGTTTACCAAAACACTCATAACTAAAAATAGATGGCACAATGTGGTATTTTGAGGGAGGAGAATTAAATTATATAATGAGGAGGGGACCAACTGCACCAGATGGAAGATAATAAAGAAAAATGAGAGCGTAGCCGCGAAACTAGACCTCAAACACTGAAGAAGGCCTTTTACAAATATGAGAAACTCAAATAAAGCAATGATTCATTTGAACTGGACCTCAAAGGCAATTCAGAAAACAATGCAGCACAATCAACGGAATAATCATCCTGGGTCCTCAAGATTTTGACCAAACTAACTGTAACTTTCATGTGTATTAGCTCTTCTCTGGATGTTTTCTGCCTCTTCCATTATCAACTATCTCCTGATATCTCATATTTAAATTCGCAAATGTTTGAGAAGAGACTTTTAGGCAAGGCAATCTCATATTCACAGAGCTTCCCATAGATCAGGTTCCTGCCCTAGATTATTTTGCACATCTATTTGTTCATCATTGGTTATCCTCAGTTACTAAACAGTATCTCTTATCATCAGTTGTGACCGTTTAGGAACTTCTAAACAAGGCAAGTTTCACACTCATTCATGAATTCCTTACTGCTTTAGTAAAGGTGTTGTCTCCTGGAATTTCCCAAGGAACACAGTCATCTGGTAGGTCCTTGGGTCTTATAAAATAGATTCATTCTAATGCATGTTTCACTCCTTCCTTAAATGTCTGTCGAGGTAGTTCTGACGTTTCTACCTCCTACATTATGGGCAATAATTTTTTCCAGTGTTCCAAGTGTCATCTTAGCATTGTGTTAGGCCAGTCCCCAGGGGCATTAAACACTGAAATAGGAGTTGTCCCCATATCAACAAACTCTCCCTTATTAAGATCTATATTCTATTCTACTTGGTCCAGGACTTTCATGATCACTCCATCATGCTTTACATGATCCTGATGGTATGTATATCTTATCCAGGTCCTGCTGTCCCTTTCATGAATGATTCATTTTCTTCCTTAGCAGAGCCTGCACTGTCCCCCATTCCCTACTGAACCATTCTGAAACCTTTCTTATTGACTAGTGACCAAGACAGAAGTGGGAGATTGTCTTGAGGAGGACAATTATTATCTTGTAAGGCATTGACAAACACTTCATCAAGGAGGAGTCTGCCATCTTTGGGCACTGAGGATGGGAATCAGGGGTTCAATATTTTCAAGTTTATCCACCTATATGCTCTCACCCCAAATCTCGGAGTCCATTCCTTTCATATAAGGGCCCCTGCTTTGGTTAGAAATTCGCTGCATCTGTGAATACAGGCTTTTCTGAAATTCTGACACTCTTATAACAAAGTTGTTTGCCTGGTCTTCAGTCTGTCCTTCAACTGTAGAAGATGAGGGTCTCTATAAAAACTATCATAGGTGCTTTCTTATCCATTAAATTAATAATTTTTGGTTCTGTGCCTCTAAATTTCTGTCTTCTATATGTATAGTTAAGAAAAACCCAAACATCTTTGGTCCTCATAATTATTACTTTTACATATCTTTCAAATATTAAGGATATTACATAATTCAGTGCTTTTTAGCTTTACTGTGGTGTTAGTCATTAGCACCAAAGAAAAGTGTGAGCTATAACACTGTCTATAAATAAAATAAACACCCTCACAGTCCACATCCTTTATTGCTAGAACGGCAAGCTCCTATATACATCATTTTCATTTTATCAGGGTGTATTGATGAGCAATTCCATGCTAATTAGAATTTCTCTCTGACGTTAATCATGACATTATAGGTATTTTGACTCTCAGTATTTTGTGACAGCTCAGGGCTGGGAGCTGTTACAAAGTCCAGTAACAGGCCAGTTATTTTACTTTGAACGATATGTATTTAGCTGATGTGTCTGGCAATTTGCATCAAAGGTAGAGAACACTACTCAGAATTTAATATAAGCAAAGAAAAATGCTGATTTATTTGCTTTCCAAGCAGGGAAGAACTCTACTAGTAAGGCAGTGATTTGTGGACTCTGCAAATATCTTATATCAACTGAGAAAATTCCCAGTGAATTCTGGAAGGAGTCAAGGATATTCTCCATCCACTCATCTATTCAAGGTTTATTGTAGCAGTAAAGTAAGATAGAAAACATTTTAAGCATAATTATTGGAAAAGGAGAAATAAACCTGCCATTATTTACAGATGACACTATTATGCATATAAAAACTTCAAAAAATAATCTATGAAGAGCCTGTTTGAATATACCATGAAAATGTATTTGACATCCTAGTGTGTGTATGTTTGTATCCTACATCTAAATAAATTTCTAAGTCATAGAGGAAATCATAATAGAAATAAAATAATTCTCAGAACTAAATTATGAAGAAAATTCAGTAGTATATCATGCCTGGTTTATAAGTGAAATAGTATAAAGATTTGAACAAAACAAAGATGTCTATTAACACTATATCTATTCAACATTTTTAAGGTAGGTCCTCTCCATCATAGTAAAAATGGAAAGTTAAATATAAGGATTAGAAAAGAAAAATCAAACTGTCATTATTAAAGAGTATATGATTTGCCTAAGCAGAGGTTCAAAAATCTGAAAATAGCTAGAATTATGGGAAAAAAAGCTTAACAGGCTGCCTATATAAAAGAGCAAAATATATAAATAATTTCTATATAACAGCAACAAAATTTAGAAAAGTGATTTAGAAAAATTATTATTTTTCCTAACAACTAAAATTATAAGGTATGTAAAAATAAATTTAGCAAAAGAGATGTACAAAATTTTATAAAGAAAATTAGAAATTTTCAAGAAAATAAAGGTAAATTGGATGAAATGAATTGACACATTGCATTCATGGATGTGAAAGCTCAATGAAGACAAATCTGCACAGAATAATTTTAAAACTCAGAGTATTTCCTGAACAATTTCCCAAGAGAATATTAGTGGAACTTAGAATAATGACAATCTTTAATTTATATTAAGAATACTGATCCAAGGATAGACAGAAAAAAAATTTGAAGAGGAAATGAAGGGATTTTCCTTAGATCGTATCAAGATTAGTTATAATGTAATAGTAAATAACACATACATTTTTATGAATTTACTTTCTCCATCCATTATCTTCTTGCTTGAAGTTAACGTCTATCATTCTAGTAGACTCTTTTCAATACCCTAAAGGTATTTTATCCCTTTTCTTTTTTATTATATTAAAGTGACAAAAGCCCACAACCCTCATCTATCTCTATAGCTGTCCTGATATGTTGAATACTTTTGGAGAAAAACTTTCATTAAGGATATTTCCCCACTTATTTAAGTAATGGTCATCAACCTTAATTATACTTTGCTCCATATATCCTCTACTTTAACCTCACCAGGGAACTTCTGCTTTAAATTCTTTCCTCCTGCTGTCATATCTTAAAATTATCTATTTCTATTAGATTATTCCGAGTAGCATTTATTTATTTTTAACATCTTTATTGGAGTATAATTGCTTTACAATGTTGTGTTAGTTTCTGCTGTATAACAAACTGAATCAGCATATGTATACATATATGCCCATATACCCTCCCATTTGGGTCTCCCTCCCACCCTCCCTATCCCACCCTTCTACGTGGTCACAAAGCACTGAGCTGATCTCCCTGTGCTATAGCATTTATATATGCTCTCCCACTCTACCTTCAGGCACTCCCTAGCATTTGTCCTTTCCTTTAAAACCAAACTTCTGAAATAAAATTTCTATACTTACTATTCCGATATCCTCTGCACCAAATTCTCAATGCACTAGGGTCTGGACTTTACCTCACCAGTCCAGCACAGCTTTAATTATTCAGCACTCAAATTATTTCCATGTTTTTAAATTCAGTGGACACACTTTCCTATTCTCATCTTTCTTGACCTCTCATGATACTTTTATTACTTTATTTATTGCTTTTCTATTTATTAGGCAATGTATTTGGTTATTGGAATATAATGATGATCAAATTCATCTATAATCCTTATTCTAATGAAGCTCATGGTCTAGAACCAAAGAATACTCACAGTTAATAAGTGTATTACAGGAAAATTCCAGAGTACCTTATGAGTATAAAATAAGGGTAGGTAAAAGTCTATGAGGTGGTATCTGAAATAAAATTAGGATGATCAGGAAAGGGAAGAGTGTTCCAGAGAGAAGCAAAAGCTTCCACAATGGCCAGGAAGTTGGAAGGAGCATGGCAAATATGTAGAACCAAAAGAAAACCATTGCTGTGGAAGCAAGAATGAGAGGTCATTTGTGGAGAATAGATTAGAATTACTGGAATGAAAACCAAAGTCAAACATAATAGAAGAACACATCCCTGATTTAAGACTTTAATCTGATTATTAGAAATGATCAGTACACAGCAAAAAATAATGTTTTGACTATTTTTATTAATCCTCCATTACTCATGTAATATATCTTCCTTCTTAGAAATGAGAACAATACACATAAAGTTAAGTTTCCCTATCAATATGAACCCTCATCCATTCTGCTACCCTTTTCCTCATGAGAGCCATTTTAATGCTTTTAGTATGTCCTTCCATACCCCTTTCTTACATAATAAAACATGACCAACAAATAATATATAGTATTATTTTATATTTTAATGATATATGAGAAATGATCTTTTTGTAATGGAAGGATCAAAGCACATTCTCAGGCAAGCTATTTCAGAGGTTATGGAATAGACCAGCTCTCAGGCCAAATTAAGATTCTTGAATCACATCGTTTATATAACAGTTAAAAACATATAGCAAGAGTCAGGGGCAAAGCGGTGGGATAGGATGAAAAACCAAACTACCCGAATCCTGGGTTACACAGCATATGTGTGTGTATCACCCTCTGTCATGTCAGTCTTCCCAGTTGATGGTGGTCTTATGGGGACCAAATTTAAAGTGTGAGGAAGGAATCCAACATGATGAAGGTGTCAACACAAATATACCTTCTCTGTCAAAGAGATGCCAGGGAAAGTAGTCTTGGTCACAGGTATAGCTCACTAACTAGTCTACTGAACAATTACTTGTTTTATCTGTCTCTTAGGCAGAAACCGTGAGGGGCCAAATGGAAACATAATGGGAGTCAAAAATAGATGGCCAATTTAGAGATCACAACTGTCAGCCTACTGGTGCCATAATCATAGCTTATGACTTGATCTTTTCATTGATTTCTATTTAAAAGTAGCACTATTATTTGTTTGAATTATTCCATTTATCTTTAATATGTCTTAAAGGTTGCTACCTTGCAATTGTATTTAACATATTTATGAATTCTATTCATCTCACAAGCTTGTTGACTTGTTTAGATATTATATATCTTAACACAACTTATGAGATATTCCTTATATCTCATAAGCCACCAGCTTATTTTCTATATTTGCTTAACTTCTTATGTGTGTCATCAGTTGTTTGTTTTTCTGCTTTTGTGAAGTTGATTTGAATATTCTCATATAATACTACAAACACAAATTACATTTAATGTAAATTGCATCAAACTATTATTTGGTAACTTTTTCTTTCTCTACATTACATTTCAGAGCTATCAAGTTTTACTGATTTGCACAGATCTAGCTCATACTTTATAGGGTTTATACTTTTAAATTTTATATCCATTGTAATTAGCCAGTGTGAAACCATGAAAGAATGATATGAGATGTTATCCTACTTTCACAATTATACATTACTATAATACACACACACACACACACACACACACACACACACACACACAAAATCAGGAGTCCCCTGGGATCAGAGAGAGCCATCTAATTACTCACAGAATATCTTATGCCAGTTCCCATGCTCCAAATCACCACAGGGTGATGGGATGCAAGCAGATACAGGGTATGTATCACAAGAGATTAACCCCAAAACTATGAAACTGGGAGCTTATGTAGGTGGCTGGTACATCTACCTCTCTAGAGATGGAAAGAAATTGATGTCTGCTCTGGAATATAAATAAATACTCTAGAGAGAGGAGAAGGTCTCTAGGTTTACAACCCCTAAAAAGTAAACAAATGGCTCCAGGGGAGACTGTCTATAAATCTCTCAGAAGGTCTCTATTTTTAACTTCCAAGGCTCATTTTTCCTTCAGTCATCCTTTACATAGGTTGTCAGTAACCTTTGCTCAGTAAGCCCTGAATGTGAGGTAACTTGAAAATACTTATGGAACATTATTTTCTGACAGCTGCAACAAATATCTTCATAATTTTTTCCTTGCCAATTGACTTTTTTCCAGAATAAATTCCATACATATAAGTAAAATTAGGTTACTTTCAACAAAATAAAAATCAAGCTAGGCACATATTTATTCCTTCAAAATATTAATTAAAAAGAAAATAATTGAGAGCTATCATAATAATTCTTGGGAGCAGTGCTATGACCCTAGAATCCTATATGCATCCAAGTTCTCATTCAAATGTTAAAATAATGAGAAAAATCAGAAATATTTAAAAATATATTTTGACTTCACACTGCCTCCTCAGAAATACTAGATAGAGCAATTTTTTTTGACTATATAACTTTTGTTTTTCCAGCATATATTCTTTATAAATTAGTCTCCATTGTTGGCAGAGAGAGGTGAGGCTAGTATACTCTCCTTATATCTCATATGTATAGTGTACGTAGCGTGAAAAATTATACAGCATTATAAAAATACTTTTATATGAGGTAAATGAAAAACACAGATCTACTGTTTTTGGTATACAGAGGGAGCATGAGAATTTTATTTTTTAACAACAAGATCATGGGTTAAAGAAGAATGAGTAACATATACACATTGCTGAAAGCAAAAGCTGAGTTAACTCAATTATTTTTTTCATTATCTTTCCAGCTTTATTAGGGAATAGCTGACGAATAAAAATTGTATATATTTAAGGTGTACAACATGATTGTTTGATATTTGATATGTGTATACATTGTAAAATTATGGCCACAATCAAGCTAATTAACACATTCATCACCTCACACAGCCACTTTTTTTTTTTAAGATTTTTTTGATGTGGACCATTTTTAAAGTCTTTATTGAATTTGTTACAATATTGCCTCTATTTTATGTTTTAGTTTTTTAGCCGCAAGGCATGTGGGATCTTAGCTCCCCAACCAGGGATTGAACCCACACCCTTGTATTGGAAAGTGAAGTCTTAACCACTGGACCACCAGGGAAGTCCCACAATTTTTTTTTTTTGTTAATGTGGTGAGATCACTTAAGAACGATTCTCTTAGCAAATTTCAAGTATACAATACAGTATTATTAACTATAGTCAGCGTACTAGATATTATAACCCCAGAACTTATTCATCTTATAACTGAAAATTTGTACCCTTTGACAAACATCTCTCCATTTTCCCCACCCCACAGCCCCTGGTAATTACCATTTATTCTCTGGCTCTGAGTTTGACATTTTTAGATTCCATGTATAAGTGAGATCATAAAGTATTTGTCTTTCTCTGACAGGCTTATTTCACTTAGTATCATGAACTCCCGTTTCATCCATATTGTTGCAAATGACAGGATTTCCGTTTTTTAATGACTGAATAATATGCACAGCAAATGGAACAATCAAAAAATGAAAGACAACCTACAGAATGGAAGAAAATGTCTATAAACCATATAACTCATAGGGCTTAATATTCAAAATATATTACGAACTCATATAATTCAATAGCAAAAAAGAAAAAAACAACAACAAACAATTAACCCAATTGAAAAATGGACAGTGGTCCTGAATAGACATTTTTCCAAAGAAGATATACAAACGGCCAACAGGTATATAAAAACTGCTCAACACCACTAATCTGGGAAATGTTAATTAAACCATAATGAGATATTACCTTAACCTGTTGGGATGGCTATAGTCTTAATAAACTCTTTACTCTTCAAACTGCATATATTGAATAGTTTGTTTGGATGTATTTACATCATGAGAAAGAAGCAGGATAATTTCTCTAGGAACATGCTATTCTTCCAAAAGTTGCTACTGTTTATTACATAATAAATACTAGGAATATAAAAAGGAAAATTTTCAATAGTAAAAAGTCAAAAGCTAATTTTTATCTGATGTGTGGAAACATGAATCATATATTCTTTATTGCTTTTATTTTTATTATGGCCTTTCTTCCTAAGAGCACCTGTACGGATATATGTGGATAAGTGTAGCTTCCTCATTAAAAGATTCATATGAGTACCCTTTCCCCTTGGTGTATAAAGAGGACATAAGGAGTAAGAACCAGCATTTTTGCTATAAATTAGATTGCAAAGAATATAGTGAGTAACTATTAAGGATAATTCATGACAGGACAGAATGCAGATGTATTAACTAAGTGAGTTTTTATCCCTGTGGCCTGTTATGAGAATTTTAACCCTTAAAAATTCTTATGTTAAAGCCCTAACTTTCAATATCTTATTATGTGTCCTTATTTGGAAATAGGGTCATTGCAGATGTAATCAGTTAAGATGAGGTCATACTGGAGTAGGGTGGGCCCCTAATCCAACATGACTGGTGTACTTATACAAAGGGGAGATTTGGACATGGCCACACACACAAGGAGAATGCCATGTAAACCTTAAGGCAGGGATTGGGGTGATGCACCTAGGAATGCCAAAGACGGCCAGCAAATCACCAGTAACTAGAAGAGAGTCATGGAGTGGATGTCCCTTACATCCCTCAGAAGGAACCAACACCTCCAATACCTTGATCTTGGACTTCTAGCCTCCATAGCTGTGAGACAACACATTTCTGTTACTTAAGTCACCCAATTTGTGGTACTTTGTTATGGCAGCCCTAGCAAACCAATACATGGCCCTTGTATCCTCTTAAGTGTCAATGGTATTCATCACTTCAAGGGCACGTATTCATTCACCTTAGGAAAGACAATATGAAAAAACCAAGAAAGTACAAAGAAGTCAACTGATCTCCTAACCAGATGTTTGGAATCTTAATATAGAATGAAATTTTGAAAGCAAGATGGGATGATTTACAGACAGAGAAAAGATTAAGGTCATTTTTGTTTTTTCAGTTTCAAAACCTGGCTTCGATAAAGTAAAAATCTGATACTTGAACAAAGAGAACTTACAATTTACTGTGCACCCTCAGGGGTTGGGGAAAATCACATGTATTTGAGAGAGAGTTTTTCTGGTTTAAAAGCAAAGGTCAGTTCGATTGTAGGATAGCTGGAAATTAGGACAGGAATTTAATGGAAGTGTCCTTCTTAGCGCGATTATTTTAAAAGGGACTCTAGTTTCTTCCTTTAACTAGAAAATTTAGGGAACTTCAAACTCCTCAAAGGATTCAAATGGGGTGGACTAAGGAAGCAAAACCCTTTTTGGCAATCAATCACTGAGTAAGTTATCTAGGTAAATGCCTGAAGGCAGCCTCTCAGAATTCTGAGCCCCCCACGTGAGAACCAGAGCCAAATGTCAGCTCTCTGTAGTGGAAAGGAGAAGTTACTGAGAGATAACAAGAGAATAAATATAAGCCTTGGGTTTGAGGGAAGGAAAATATGGATGGTAAGATATTACTAGGAGTCAGCATTATCACAGTACAAGCTAGAAGAAGATATGAATCTTCCAGCGGAAGCCCGAGTGGAAAGATAGTAATATATGAAAACCAGACTCCTCCCTATGGCCATTCTTGTACCTAGGGAGATAATGAAATGTAGACAGGAAAACTAAATTCCCCTGTGTACAAAAAGACATTGGGAGAACAATTAAACAAATAAACACAGAAGTTAATGGGCACAGATGGGAGACAATATATATAATTTAGAGTATGTATAATTCTATTAAAACCCTGAGTTGTTAAACTGTTAAAATAATCGCATACCTGTTATAATTAGAGTACTGTACCTATTAGCTATAGTACTTTACATACTTTTACATGTTGATCTCATTTGATTTTTGACAATTTGTCATGTGAACCTAGTGAGCTAGGAAGGTCAGATATGATTACCCTCATCTTATAGCTAAAAATACTAAAGTTCTGAGAAATTAAGAATTTTATTCAATACCCATATCTAATAAATCATAGAGATGGAACTAGTTACCTCACTTTCCATGCAGTACCATAAAATGATTAGGGTGCATTAGGTAGTCTGCGCTATGGTCACAACGAGCCCGTTTTATATTCCAGAAGAGAAACCTCATCTTCCTCCAAATATGATGGATCTCTTTTCCTTTTCCAAATATCAGAGTCAGTGCTAAGATTATATGCTTTTGCTACCCTCTTTATAAAAAAAGAAATGCTAGCTTTTCCAGTTAAATCAAAATCCTGTGGGAAATAGTGCAAATTTTATATATTCTTTGCCCATATTATTTATGTTATGTGGGTTCTTAACATTGATCTCTAAAGTGTCTTGTGAATGCAATTTTTATCCAGTGGTATCAGGCCCAGCACACATGGTGTCATTATGTCAGACCTATACATCAGTCCCTTAAAAACTGGATATTTACCAATGTGCTAAATATTAGGTAGGGAGAAGGGGTTCCTTGATCCTAAAGTTCCATACAAAATGGAATCAATGTTGATATCTTATTCAATTTAGCAAATATGGAGAAACTTATCAGGACAACTTACTAAGTGTGATTTTACAGTGGAGAAAACGAACAAGTCATAACAATAATAATCATGGTGAGGACGGTAATGATGAAAATAGTAACAGCAGATAACTTTCTAGAAAAAATGTATCATGTACTATGCTAAAACTTCACATGCCTTGTGCAGTTTAAACTTCACAATACTTCTATGAGGTTTTGATCTTTATTATCATATGTTTATAAATAAATAAATTAGTCCTGAAGCAGTTAAATAACATGTTCAAGTGCCACATGGTCTGTTCATTACTGGAGCCAGGATTTGAAATTTGGTCTATCTGAACTCAGACCCCAAGCTCTTAACTGGTAAAAATCAATAATTGTATAACCAGCATCACAAATTACTATTTGAAGTTATCCCTTTCATTTTTTCCCAACTATCCAGACATGACTCTCAAGTAATATACTATCACAAAATTGTGATGTGGTCCTTTGTCAAAAGTGATAGCTGAACCCCTGCTCCCTCTACAAGAAAAATTAGCAATATCTCTCAGGCCTATGATTGCTGCAAAATTCTTCTGATCGCCTAACATATGAACACTTGAGTTCATGTTTATTTTTACTTTATTATCTCAACTTATGAAAATAATTCCGAGCACCGTCTGGTAATAAAAAAATGCTACAAAAACTAAGTACTCTATCAAAATAAGGAACCCCATCTTAGAAATTTCAAGTATCATAGTTGTTAATAGGATAGAAAACTGTGCCACTTTATCCTTAACCAACTCTAGATTATAAACTTCCTACAGTATCACCCTTATTTATGAGAAGGACACTTACAAACCAAAGAATTACATACTGGTCCCTGGAGGATTAAAAAAAGATCATTAAAAATCTGACAACACTTAAGACAACAAACCCTAGACCTGAAAAGAACAAATCAACAGCCTGTCAGCACAAATGATTCAGAACTTCTCAAATCCCGGCATAGTGAGTAAGCAAGATGGTCTCTGGAGAATCTAAATCTTGAATTATTTTTAGCTCAAAGCCACCACCCATAATTCTACAAAGATCCTGATAGGAAGGCATCCTAGCAGTTTGAACTCAGGTAGCAGGCTCTCCTCCTCATGACTGGAGCAAATAGCGTGAGTGTGCGGTCTCCGTTGTTTCTGGTTACTGATCCATAACCTTAAATCATTATATTTTGATATTGAAAGACATTCATCTGAGTATTTTCCGTTATGTAGGGCTATCTTCCGTAATATTGATTTAAACTTATTTTCTATAAAAAGAATAGTTATTCCCAAGCCCCTTTTAAGTACAATTTTCATCTGAAGTGACACATATTTTAAAAGTAAGGATTTAAATGTCTTCCCCTTTAGAATCACCATTTTTCTTTTTTATTCCCTGGAGAATACTTTATACCATTAATATTAAATGAGAAAAGTGGATACTAAATATATACTTTCTGGAATGAAAATTATAGTAGGAAATTGTATGGTTTTAACTAAACATGAATTGACTGAGAACATAAATACATTTCCTGCTAATTTCAGTAAGCTTTGTGAGACTAGTTGGATGTTAGCCTAATTCTTGTGGCCGTCTGCGGACTCCTATGATGTGTTGTGAACAGTACATTACATTCATATTGGCACTGATATACCTTCGTAAAGCATCTTCTATTCTATGGCTGGCACTGCAGTTAATTTCAAAGTGTGAGTGTCTGTTTTCTAAAATATATCATCTTAAGCACATCAAAACTGCAATGGCTCCTGTTTTTTATATTGTAACAGAATCTTAGTTTTAAAATATTAGAGAACTGTCATTAACTCGAAATCTAATAAAAATAAAAGGGAAATTCTAACAGTACTATTTTATTTTAACCTTTGTAGAAAATGGTAATTGATGCTAAAAATAGTTATTTATAATATTACAAGACACTATGAATAGTCTGTGAAAGTCAGAATTATTTTTAATATGATTTTATACCTGCTCACATTCCCTAATTATTAACAAATTGGCTATTTTTAAGTTAATCAAAACATATTGGCCTTTAGTCATTTTGTACAAATGAAAATGATATGTGTTCAATGAAGTACACATCACCACAAAGACTATATTTTTATGGTTATAGATACTATACTATAATTAAGCTCCAAGTAAATGCATAATGACTTAGAAGATAGCTTCAGAAGATTTTGAAGAGAATTTTAATATTTGAGTGAGTCTGAAGGAAATTTGAATCAGAGGAGCCCTGAAGGCATTCAGATAGATAGTTTTGGAAAATATCCCTTTTCCAAGACTAAATAATTCTTACTAGTATTTCTTGAAAATTTACCTTTTTTCTAAGCAGTTTGTTACATAGTTGGTTTTTCCTGCAGTAGAAACCCTTAGGTAATACATGTGATTTAAAACAAACAAACAACTAAGGGCATTGTATAAATGCTAGTCCTTTTTCTGTATTATTTTGGAAGACCATTTCTGAGGACTTTGGATTTGTAAAGCCATAGGAATATTTACTTAATGTATTATGGTTCTGAAGAAAATTGACAGAGAAAATCTATCACTGATCCCAGTGGGAAGCCAGCTGATCATTCCTAGTGACTAGGATGTTTTCAGACTTTGATAGACAGCAGAAGGATGCCCAGAGAGAAGGGCATGAGCAGAGATACTGGCAAATGAATTGGTCTTATCTGCCACAACGAGCACACATTGTATAAACTGAGTATTTACACACATCCTTGTTCTTTGTACAACCTGAGGCTATATTTGTGCTTGGTAACTGTCAATTTAGGCAACTGGTTCTACCAACATTTCCAGAAAGCCTCCACACTCCATCTTTTTGTTTTTTAATTTGTTTGTTGTTAATTTTTGTGACCATATTGTTATTGTTTAATGATCTGGCTTCAGTAGAGTTGAGAAGGAAACGACAGATAAAACAATCTGGTATTTTTAAAACTAATAAATATATATTCCTACTTGATCTTGTATACTTACTTGAAGTATGGGCACTGGAGATAGGTTCAAATTTTTCCTTACTGTCAATGAAAGTTGTTACAAACATTCAGAATTTTTATGCAAAAATAAATTGTTAGTAAACTCCTACCTGCATTGTTTTCTCTTCAAAAATTAATTGTGACCATACATAAACTCAAAATTATAAAAGGGTATTTTTCTTACATTCAGAATAACACACTTGAGATTGCACTAATTGCTTATTAGGTGCAATCATAGCAATCACATAATTTAACCACTATGAGTAACAACAGCTTGGCATTGCTTATTGTAAAATAGCTGAATACTGTTAATTGTTTTCTGGTTGGATTTTTACTCCTTTAGCTAAAATCATACCATTTTCTTTCATCGTTTTGATGCCAGAAAGTATATATTTAGCAGTCACCTTTATCATTGAATATAGATAAGATAAACTATTCCCCAGGGACTTAAAAGAGAGAGAAAAATTTCTAAAAGGAAAGACATGTAAGTCCTTACTTTTAAGATATGGGTCAGTAAAACAAAGAGCTGTTTCTTTGAAAATATAAACAAAATTGATAAACTTTTTGCCAGACTCATGAAAAAAAATTTAAAAAAGAGAGGAGCCAAATAACGAAAATCAGAAATAAAAGAGGAGAAATTACAACCAACCACAGAAATGAAAAATGTTCATTAGAGATTGCTATGAATATTATACATCAACAAATTGGACAAAATAGAAGAAATGGACAAATTCCTAGAAATATACAATCTTCCAAGACTGAATCAGGAAGAAAAAGAAATCTGAACAGAACAATCATTAGTCTGAAATTGAATCAGTAATCAAAAACTCCTAATATAAAAGTCCAGGACCAGATGGCTTCACAGGTGAATTCTTTGAAACATTTAAAAAAGAGTTGATACCTATCTTTCTCAAACCCTTCCAAAAAAATGAAGATAAGGGAATGCTTCCAAACACATTCTACTAGGCCAGCATCACCTTGATAGCAAACAGATAAAGATACCACACAAATAAGGAAAATTACAGTTCAATATCACTGATGAAATGGATAAAAAATTCATCAGCAAAATATTACCAAACCAAGTTCAACGATACATTAAGAGGATCATATACCAAGATCAAGTAGGATTTATCCCAGAATGCAAGAAAGGTTCAATATGCACAGATCAATGAATGTGATACAAAACATTAACAAAATGAAGGATAAAAATCATATGACTACCTAAATAGATGTAGAAAAAGCATCTGACAAAGTTCAACATCTATTTATAATAAAAAGTCTCCACAAAGGGCACATGGAGGAACATACCTCAACATAATAAAGGCCATATATAACAAACCCACAGCTAACAAAACACTCAATAGTGAAAAGTTGAAAGCTTTCCCTCTAAGATCAGGAACAAGACAAGGATGCCCACTATTGCCATTTTTATTCAACACAGTATTGGAAACATACAACATATCCACATCAATCAGACAAGAAAAAGAAATAAAAGAATCAAAATTGGAAAGGAAGAATTAAACCTGTGACTATCTGAGGATAACATGGCCCTAAATACACTACTAAAAATCTATTAGAACTAATAAATGAATTAAGTAAAATTCCAGGATACAAAACTAATGTACATAAATCTGGCATTTCTATACCCTAATAGCAGCTATCAGAAAGAAAATAAACAAATGAGACTACATCAAAATAAAAAAGTTTTCACCCAGCAAAGAAAACTGTCAACCAAACAAAAAGGCAACCTACTGAATGGGAGAAGATATTTGCAAATTATATATTTGATAAGAGGTTAATATCCTAAATATATGAAGAACTCACACAACTCAATAGCAAAAAACCAAACAATCTGATTTAAAAATGGGCAGAGGACCTGAATAGACTTTTTTTTACAAGGAAGACATACAGATGTCCAACAGAAACATGAAAAGATGCTCAGCATCTCTAATCATCAAGGAAGTACAAACCAAAACCATAATGAGATATCACTTCATACTGTTCCAGGTGAATTTGGGGTTCTAGATGTCTCATTGCAGAAAGAATCCAGTGAGAGACAAAATTATATGTAAGAAGTGGATTTATTTAGAGAGGAACAAACTCCACAGAGTGTGAGCCAGCTCAGAAGTTGAGAGAGCCTTGAAATATGGTGTGGTTAGTTTTTATGGGCTGGGTAATTTCATAGGCTAATTACCTATGTAATTAGGTAAGTGGGAGGATTATTCCAACTATTTCAGGGAAGGGGTGGAGATTTCCAGGAATCAGGCCACCACCCACTTTTTGGCCTTTTACCATTAGCCTCAGAACTGTCATGGGGCTTGTGGGTTTGTCATTTAGCATGCTAATATATCACAATGAGCATATAATGAGGCTCAAGGTCTACTGGAAGTCGAATCTTCTGCCATCTTGGACCTATTTGGTTCTATAGTAAGTCCCTTACATACATACAAACGGGGCTGACATCGAGTGAACAGGCAAGAAGAGTTACTGACTGCAGGAGGGGAAGGAGGTGGGAGATGGTAGAGCTGAAGGATCATCAGCAATAGGAGACAGAGGGCAAGCTGCAATTTCACTCATGCCTGACATTGATGGAACGCATGTTCTCATCTTTGAAAGTTCGCAGCTTGAAGGTTCATACGTAGGGGACTTACTGTAATCAGTTTATGTCACGTCCTCGGGCTACATCATTCTTTTAAAGGTTGTCCCTGCACCTTTCCCTCCTGTTTCTTACCTGTCAGAATAGCTATTATCAAAAGACAAGAAATAACAAGTGTTGGTGAGAATGTGGAGAAAAGGGAACACTTCTGCACTGTTAGGGGAATGTAAGTTGGTGCAGCCAGTATGGAAAACAGCATGGAAGTTCCTCAAAAAATGAAAAATAGGGCTTCCCTGGTGGCGCAGTGGTTGAGAGTCCGCCTGCCGATGCAGGGGACACGGGTTCGTGCCCCAGTCCAGGAAGATCCCACATGCCGCAGAGCGGCTAGGCCTGTGAGCCATGGCCACTGAGCCTGCGCATCCGGAGCCTGTGCTCCGCAATGGGAGACGCCACCACAGTGAGAGGCCCGTGTAAAAAAAAAAAAAAAAAAAAAGAAAAATAGAACTATACAATCCAGCAATTCTACTTCTGGGTATTTATCTGAAAAAAAAATTAATTCAAAAATACTAAAGGAAACACTATGTTCATTGTAGCATTATTTACAATGGCCAAGATATGGAAGCAACCTAAATGTCCATTAGTGGATGAATGGATAAAGTAGACATAATATATTAATATATAGAGAATATTACTCAGCCATAAAAAAGAATGAAATCTTGCCATTTGTGCAACATTAGTGGCCTAGATGATATTATGGTAAATAAAATAAGTCAGATAAAGAAAGACAAATGCTGTATGATTTCACATATATATGGACTCTAAAAAGCAAAACAAAACAACAGACAAGAAAAACAGAAATAGACTTACAGGTGCAGAGTAAACTGGTGGTCACCAGAGGGCAGGAGGGTAGGAAGCTGGACAAAATAGGTGAAGGGATTAAGAGGTACAAACTTTCAGTTATAAAATAAATACATCACAGGGATATAATGTACAGCATAGAGAATATAGTCAATAATATTGCAACAATTTTGTGTGGTGACAGATGGCTACTACATTTATCGTGGTAATCAATCATAATATATATAAATATCAAATCACTATGTTGTACCCCTGAAACATAATATTGTATGTCAACTATACTTAAATAAATTATTTTTAAAAAAGAGGAAGGAGGACTGCCCTGGTGGTGCAGTGCTTAAGAATCTGCCTGCCATTGCAGGGAACACAGGTTTGATCCCTGGTCCAGGAAGATCCCATGTGCCGTGGAGCAACTAAGCCCATGTACCACTACTGAGCCTGCACTCTAGAGCCCACACGCCACAACTACTGAAGCCCGCGAGCCCTGGAGCCTGCAAGTCACAACTACTGAGCCCATGCACCGCAACTACTGAAGCCCGCATGCTCTAGAGTCTGTGTGCCACAACTACAGAGACCACGTGCTGCAACTACTGAAGCCTGCGTGCTTAGAGCCCGTACTCTGCAACAAGAGAAGACACCACAATGAGAAGTCCCTGCACTGCAACGAAGAGTAGCCCCTGTTCACCTCAACTAGAGAAAGCTCACGCAGCAACGAAGACCCAACGCAGCCAATAAATAAACAAACAAATAAATAAATAAAAAGAGGAAGGAAAAGGAAAAGGGATTGAACTGATAAATGATAATGTAGGCTACATATAATTATTGGTAATCATGGATTTTGTTTTAAATTTATTGCTAATTATCAGATGAAATTTCAGAATCACTCAGAAAAGCCCATCAAATTTCTAGTTGATGATCTAATCCAGCTCCACACCAGCAGAACACCATATGCTAAATTTTTACCTATTATAGTTATTTGACATATTTAGTGAAAAGTATATGGCATTAATTCTCCTTAATGTGTGTTACTTTGTTATGTACTATAAATAATTCTATCAATTTACTCCTGTTTAGAAATAATTTTTTTCTTGTAGGATTTCACTAAGTTGAATTTTAAAGACAAAGAGAAACTTGTACCAATCCTCTTTGCCTTTAACCAAATTTGGTATGCATTAGTACTCTCTATTTCCTTTGAAAATAACTGGCAGACATTGATGTCTCTAAGTAACTGTCAAAGAGTACCCTAAGAAGCTCTGGGGAATCCAGTAAGCCATTCCTAATGATTTCAATAGGTCTAAATATCACACTAACAGTGAATCACTCTCCCATTAACAAAATTATCCCTAAATCACCATCAGCATTATTTCAATAAATGTAATCTTATTATTTCATTATTGATTTAGTATTTTAGATTTCCTTATGAACATTAGTATAAAATGTGATTTTTAAATAAACCCTTTATATATAAAATGAATAACAGTAAATGTAATTTATGCTAAATAATGTATCAGAGAATTTAAAAACTATTTATAAGGTAAGCTTTTTTTTTCTCAGCCTAGGTAAAAAGCCAAGTTTAACGTTAAGTTGTAGTTATTTTAAAGGACTTTTCTACATCTTTTTAATTTTTGATGAATAACCATATTTAAGTTCCTGTATCATAATTTTGTCATCTGATATTTTAAAAATATACATATATTTGAAAGCTTTAATTCAGACATATGTACTTAACATATTAAATTATTAACTACATACTTAAATTTTTAAAAAATAGAATATTTTTTCACATATAGCCAGAGATAAAGTCCACAGTTATCTGAGATTATTAGCTCTTCACAAAGTCAGATTTTTTTTTTTGAGAAAACCAGATGTTTATTTGAATAGTGATTTCACCACTCATTAACTGAGTGAATCTCGGGCATTATCTAAGTTTTCTGAGCCCCAGGTTTTTAAAGGTAACGTGGCAGGATTATACCTACCAGGAAGGATTGTTTGAGTTTAGGTGACATCACACTTGTAAATGGCTGGTGCATAGTAGGTGATCAGTATTTACTATCTTTTCTCCACGCCAAATTATGGATCCATTTCTGAAGAGTGTTCAACTCTTCTGGGTGGATATATATTGTTGGCCATCCCACCAGTTGAGATTCTAAGTTCTGTTACTTGACTATGTGATGTATATAATAGTATTGTCTCTGCTTATTAATCCTAAGATATTTTCTTCAAGGTTGAAGGACAATCTTCTCTCGACAGTACAGTGTATGCTTCTTGATTTTACAGTCTTAGGTCAATAGCTGTGATCTTAGCTTTTATCTTTATGGTTCAGGGACCATATTCGTTTTTTAGTTTAGCCTCAGTTTTATGTATCAGAAAGAGCACTTGGCCCTTGACTGAGACCCCTGGCTCACCAGGCAGGGCAACTTTGGACCAGTCACCAAATAGACAGTTGTGGTGCAAAGCAAACATTTCTCAAATTTGAGTGTGCATCAGAATCACCTGGAGGTCTTAGTAAACGAGATGGCTGGGCTCCACCTTGGAGATTCTGATTCAGTGAGTCTGGGTGCAGCCCGATAATTTGCATTTCTAAGAAGTTCTCTGGTGATGCTGAGGCTGCCCGTCTGGGGCCTGCACCGTGAGAACCACTGATGTAGAAAAATCAGCCTGGAGCTTAAAGGAGCTTGGCCAAGTGAGCTGACCCTCTGAGCCTGCTTCTTCATCTATAAAGTTCCACCTTACAGATTGGATTTAAGGTAATAGTTAGACAAATTATGATGTGCAAAAAGCACTTTATGAACTGTAGAACACAACATAGTTATTAATAGTTTAATATTCCCTATCAGCTTTAGCTTACTCACTTTGAGTAAGACAAAGTCAGATTTTTAGTAGTTACTGATAAACAAAAGTTTGATAGTATGAGCACAGATTAGGCACAAGGATAGATTCATTTTTGAAAATAGAGTTAAATTTCTACTGGATGCTAGAAAACAAAGAATAAATTGGTCTCAGAGAGCAATAGTAAATAGAACAAATGTTTCCTCCTTGTTTTTGGTAATAAGTTTAAGCTTACACTCTAATAAAGAAAGGGATATAAAATGAGGCAATCGTCAAGGGGCACTAAGAAAGATAGGAAATCATAAAAGTAGAGAAAATGGTCAGACTACACATGTAATCAAACTTTTACCATATCATATATAATTTCTACTGGTCTTAATTTGGGACTTTCATATTCAAGATAGTTTTAGAAATTCACATAATTTTTTATGAAGGCATCATAAATGAATTGTTAGATTTAAGAAACAAAAACAGAAATTATTGCTTCAGTTGTCACAATCAGTGGCATGAAATCCCACAGATGTTCCCTTTTAGTAAGAGAAAGAATTACTCACTATTAATCTACTAAGAGATTTATTAGCATTACAGACATTTGATAATCATTTCCTAAAAAAAAGCACATAGTTAAATTTAACTAAAGATTTTATTCAGCATTCTGCTAAGACCAGCTGTCACACAATGCCTGGCGATGTTGCAAAGCTCCTATCTGCATGTGTATTCACAGATACTAGGAATCTCTCCGCTTTTTATGATGGATGTTGCATTTTTAGTGCAACATCTGTGTTGTCTTGAGTGTGTTATGACTTTTAATCCTTGACTTAATACATTTATAGATATGTTCCTCTGATTTGGGTTTACTGATCATTTTGATTTCATATAAATGTTGAATTTTCAAATATTGATTAAATTGTTGCAAATGTGATTTGATTTTCCAAAGGAAAATGCATGTAAATTTTGATTATGATCTGCTTAAATTTATAAAAAATGTATTTCAGTAATAAATTTTAAAATACTGGTGCAGGGCTTCCCTGGTGGCGCAGTGGTTGAGAGACCACCTGCCGATGCAGGGGACGCGGGTTCGTGCCCCGGTCCGGGAAGATCCCACATGCCGCAGAGCGGATGGGCCCCTGAGCCATGGCCGCTGAGCCTTCGCATCCGGAACCTGTGCTCCGCAACGCGAGAGGCCTCAGCAGTGAGAGGCCCGCGTACCACCAAAAATAAATAAATAAATAAATAAATAAAATACTGGTGCAGTTTCAATTGTAATTCTTATAATTAAAGATCAACTGATACTTTTTCAATAATAATAGGATTTGACATAGAATATGAAATAACGCTCTACAATTATATAAAATTCCAAAGCAAATGCTTAGAAAATAATCCTTTTAAAGTTCTCAGATCCAATAACTCTTTTAATTTTTCAACTGCTGTAAACCTCTGGAATTTCTCCGAAAGAGCACTGCAAATACATTTCCAGTTGTGTAGAATTTTTCAGGTTTATTTATTTTTCTTTCTGTATTGAATTTTATTGTTTGCTCTTTAACTTTTAATTTGGAAATAATTATATATTCAAAGGAAGTTGCAGATATAATATAGAGAAGACTCTTGTACTCCTCACCCAGTTTCCCCCAATGGGTACATCTTACTAATTGCAATACAACATCTAACCAAGAAATTTGACATCGATATAATGTATGTGTATAATTCCATGTCATTGTCACATACGTAGATTTGTGTAACCAACATCATAATATAGATACAGGACTATTCCATGGCACAAAAATTCCCCTCATGATACTCTTTTATAATCAAACTTATACCCAGATGACCATTCCTAACAGGGGGCAAGCCCCAGTATCTTTCAACTCTATAATTTTGTTATTTCCGGAATGTTATATAAATAAAATCATATGCTAGTAACTTTTGAGACTGGCTTTTTCCACTCAGCATAGTACCTTTAAGATCCATCCAAGTTGTTGCAGGTATCAATAGATAATTACTTGTTACTTATTAGTAATATTCTATGGTATGGGTGTAGGACAGTTACTTTTAACTTTTCACTTATTGAGAGATACTTTGGTCTTTCTACTTTTTGGCTTTTGCAAATAAAACTGCTATGAACAATTGTGTTACAAGTATCTCTGTGGACATAGGTTTTCATTTCTCTGGAATAAAAACCTAGGAGGCCAGTCATTGGGTTATATGTTAAGTGTAGGTTTAGCTTTTTAAGAAGCTGCCAAAAGGTTTTCCAGCTTGGCTGTATCATTTTACTTGCATCTCACCAGCAATGTATGAGATGTAGTTTATCTGAATCCTCAGTACCATTTAGTATTGTCACTGTTTTGCTTTATTTAAAATTGTAGCTGCTCTAATAGGTGTGTGGTGATATCTCATCATCGCCTTAATTTGCGCTTCTTTTAAGTTAATGATCTTGGAAACTTATCATGTGCGTATTAGCCTTCTGCATATACTTTTCTGCAAAATATCTCTTTACATCTTTTGCCCATATTCTATATGGACTTGTTTGATTTATGTATGCTTTAGCTTAGAGAATTCTTTACATATTCTAGATATGGTACCTATTGTCACAGTTGTGGTTTGCAAATATTTTCTTTCACTTGATATCTTGTCTTTTAATCCTCTTAACAGGGTTTTTCACAGAGTAAAACCTTGGTTTGATGAAGTTCTACTTGTCAATTATTTTATTTATTGTGCTTCCGGTGTCATGTTTAAGAACTCTTCTCCAAGCCCTAGATCCTCAAGCTTTTCTACTATTTTAACTTTTAAAGATTTATTGCTTTGCATTTTATATTTAAATCTATGACCCACTTTGAGTTAATTTTTGAATAAAGTATGATAAGGTAAGGTTTTCATTTCATTTTGTTTATTTATTTAGCCTATGGATATAATTGTTCCAACACCCATTTGTTGAAAAGTCTATTCTTCCTACATTGATGTGCTTTTGCACATTTGTCAAAAAAATCAGGTGGCCACACTTCTGCAGGTTCATTTCTGGGTTTTCTATACTATTAGAATATAATATAATTTATTGAGTTATGTGTCTGTATATCCACTAATACCATACAGTCTTGATTACTGTACCTATATAAGTCTAGAAATTGGGTAGAGTGATTTATCCCACTTTACTCTTCTTTTTCCAAATTATTTCAGCATCTAGTTCCTTTACCTTTCCATATATTCTTTTAGAATATTTTGTTTATATTTACAAAATATCTTGCTGGGATTTTGATAAGAATTGTGTTAACCTTGAATGAGAGATGAATTAACATCTTTACTATGTTGAGTCTTCCAATCCATAAGCAACGTTCATCTCTTATTAATTTATATATTTGATTCCTTTAATCAATGTTTTGTAGTTTTCAGCAGAGATATCTTGTACATTTTTTTAAAAGATTTACACCTAAGCATTTCATGTTTTGAGTAATCATGAATGGCACTGTATTGTTGATTTTGTTGTCTATGTGTTCACTGCTAGTACATAGAAATACAATTGATTTTTGTATGTTGATCCTGTATCCTGAGACCTTGCTGAACTCACTAATTATCTTTAAGGTTTTTTGTAAATTTCTTGGGATCTTCTGCATAGATAATCCTCACACCTACAAAAAAAAAAAAAAGATAGTCTTATTTTTTCCTTTTCAAACTGTATAATTTTTGTTTGCTTTTCTTGCCTTGTTCCCCTGGCTAGAAGCACCAATACTATGTCAAATAAGAGCGGTGAAAGTGAGCATCCTTGTCTTATTTCCTATTTTAGGAGGAAAGCATTCAGTCATCTGTAGGTTCTTGGTAGATATTCTTTACCAACTTAAGGAAGTTCACCTCTATTCCTTGTTTTCTGAAATTTATTTTTTATCATGAATGGTTGTTGAATTTTGTCAATAGCTTTTTTTCCATATTAATGAGCATGATCATGTGATTTTTCTTCCTCAGCCTGTTAATTTGATGGATTAAATTGATTGCTTCTCAAATACATTAACTAGCCTGGTATCTCTGGAATAAACCCCAATCAGTCATGGTGTATAATTAATTTTATATATTTATGAATTCTATTTGTTAATATTTTGTATAGAATTTTGTATCTATATTCATGAAAGATGTTGGCCTATAGATTTGGGGATTTTTTTGGTGTGTGTGTGTGTGTGTGTGTGTGTGTGTTTTGCAATGACTTCGGTTTTGAAGTCAGGGTAACTATGGATTTATAGAATTAGTAGGCAAACAGTTTTTTCTGGAGAAAATAGTATAGAATTGGTTGTTAATTCCTTTTGAAGTGTTTGGTTGAATTCTCCAGTGAATCACCAGGGTCAGGAGGTTGCTTTTTGGGAAGTTTTTAAAATTATGATTTCAATGTCTTAATAGTTATAGGACCATAAAATTATCTATTTTATATTGGATGATTTGTGTTCGTTTGTACGTTTTAAGGAATTTGTCCATTTTATCTAAATTGCCAAATTTTGAAATCTAGTTATTATTGCCTTATTATTCTTTTGGTGTCAGCATTGTCTATAGTGATATAACCTGTTTTATTCCTCATATTAGTAATTTATGTCTTCTTTCCCTCACTTTTTCCTTTTGGTCAGACTTCCTAAAAAGTTATCAATTTTATTGACCTTTTCAAAGAGTTCTGCCTTAAAAAAAAGTTTTTATTTGTTTGTAGGTGTTTTCATATACTATACAGCAATGCCATCCTAGTGACATTTGTGAGTGAGAACAAGTGAATGACTCTAATACCATCAACAATTATTATCCTGTGTAAGGCGTCCCAGTCATATGTATTATACTACATTCTATTTAATAATAATGAGGGTTTATATTTTTCCTAATTATTCTGCCACATTTTTAAGTCACAGTAAAAAGAAAATATTATATCAATAAATGGGGCTTTTTTTACATAGCCAAAAATATGACTTTTAAAAACAATTTATATGCAACTCTCTCAGTTTATTTAACCAGTTTTTTGATTTACAAAATTACGAGGCAATTTCAGGTTTTCACTGTTTTACAGATCTCAAGTATTTCTGATAAACAATGATTCTACCAGTGTCTACCTAATGTCCTTTTAAACACATGTTAGGGGTATAATATTGTACAAAATAGTATTTTTAGAATTACTATTAATAATCACAGTAATTGCAATGATTTAAAATTCAGTTACATAGAACTGCAATTGAAGACTGGATTTAAGTGTGAAAAAATTCGCATTTTAAAGTTAACTTGTTTCATTTTCTGTGACAATAAAATATGGATCTTGGAAAAATGTGAGTTAATTTATATACTTATTTATTTTCTGTATAATTTGTGTTTAAAATAACTTACCCATTTAATGCTTTTTTTAATAAAACAAATTAAATACAGGCTGGCAATTCTGTGTGATGTTTTGTTCTTATGTGAATTGGAACCATTGAGTCATAAACTCCTGAAAAAACGGTGCCTGTAATAAAATGCTGCCAGGAAGATCTGCTATAATTAAGCTTTAAATAATAACAATGATAAAGTAAAACAATAAGCATCATGTGCATCTTGAGTTTAAAAGAACCCTGAACTTCCAGTGCTAGATGATGAACTCTTCTATTAGTCTCAATGAGTTGGATTAATAAGAAAAGAAATCACATTGTAAAACATTTAGATTTTTGTCTACATGTAACAAGCTTTAAGTTTCACAAATAATTACATGTATCTAGTAAGTCATAATCCTAATTATTTGGAGAATAATAGTCATTAACGCTTTCTCTAAAAAAATAAATCAAAACCTATTTTTGTTTTCTCTCTGGAGCTGAAGTTTTCAGTGTCAGTTTTCTATGACAATTGAAAACACTGGTACATTTTAAGTTTTAAACCATAAAGTGGAAAAGAAAGTTGAAACAGCTAGTTAATTCAATCAAAGCTTTTCCCATTTAGATTTAAGATTCCTTTTCCCATTTTAGTTGAGTGTAAGACATTTTCCAGAACTCTTTGCAATATAATAGATTTCTAAATAAATCCTCAGTTCTCTGTTTAGTTTATATTTGGAAAAAGAAGCTTGGGGATCATAAGTAAGCCTACCAACTAAAATCTAGGACCAGCTCTTCCTTATAAGAACACTTACAAGGAAGTGTGGCCAGGGACCACGGACTCATCTCAACTGGGAAGACTGGATTTGTAGGTGGCTTGCCCAAAAGCAGTGAGGGAGATGTTCTGATATTACAGGTCCTCCAACTATATTTATTCTATTACAAGTTATTGGCACTAGGATTAAAACAACAAAACACAAGAATAGACAATTTAAAAAAGGTAAAAATATCCATATTAGGTATCACTTCACAAATTATTTAGCAAGGCTGTTGGATATAATATCTGCATGTAAGAATCAATTTTTACTTCTATATCCTAACAATGCATTGGAAATTCAGATAAAATCACCATCAATAATAGCATCAAAAAGCATTAAAACATTAGGGCTAAATCTGACAAAATATCTTTAAGTTTTATGTGCTAAAAACAAAAGATTTATGAAGCCCTCAATAAACAGAGAGAGGCACTGGATCATGTATGAGTAGACTCAATCACTTTAATATGCGGTCATCCACAAATCATTCTAGCAATGAATGAGATTCCACTCAGTATGGTTCCTTCTAACCTTTTTAGCCTACATCCTTCTCTACCATGTACCTGCATTTTAGTCACACTGACTTTTTTTCAGCCCCACAGAATTGCTGTGATCCTTACATCCTTGGTCTTTTCCACCTCTGTATGCCACTTCCTTGCCTGTTAACTCCCAATCCTTCAGATCATTGCTAAAATGTCACTCTTTCACTGCAGTCTTCAATACCCGTTCACACTGGGTCATGTATTCTCACACAGACCCTCATGAAACCCTGCATATTTTCTTCATAGCACTTCTAATTGTTGTTATTTTGCACCTAAATTAATATCCCTGTCTTTCCCCAGACTGTAAATTTCATTATATTAAGACATCTTTTTTGTCATTTTATCCTTCCCGTATAGTACATTGTATGATTCAGTATAGGGACTCAAAAAATATTAGCAGAAGTAAGGAAAGAATTGAATAGATCAATGTTATCTTCTGCACACACACACACACACACACACACACACACACACACACATAGAATCTGACATAAAATTTTATTTAAATCTGAACCAACATATTAAGTTAAGGTGTCTTAGAAGAAACCTTTTTCTCTATAGTCACAGTGTTATATTCTATACTCTTTGTTATAACATATTTACAAAGTAGATAAAAGTAAATTTGAAAGTAACATGAAATATTAATACATGATTTTCAAATATATCTTAACTATGCAAAATAAAATACTTCACACAAAATCTGTCAATATATTTCTTGGCAGAATTTGTGTGTTTGTGCTGTCCTCACTGAGGACATTTAAATGTGAACCTGTCAGAGTTCGTACTGGAGATCAACCCATTCTCCCTGAGACATTTTTATGTGACAAGAATAAGCATTTTTTATGGATTGAATAACTTTAGAATCCCTTAAAGTTGAATCTTAACTATCATTTTTTTTTTGATTCAAAAGTCTTACAATGGCAGTATTCTACAAGGAGGTCAGTTTCCATAGAAACAACTTCCAAGAGTTGTTTGCCTCATTTTTTTTCTTCCTGTTTCTACTTTTCTTATAATTCTTCTTGTTCCTACTTTTCTTCCTGTTTTTCAATAATCTTATTTTTTCCTTTACTTATTCCTCTTCTTATTGCTTTTATTCTTTATTTCCGTCTCTTATACACTTCCATTTTAATATGCTTTTCAATATTAAGTTCCTGTGAATGAAATTTCAACCATTTAACAATCTTTAGAAGAGAAAATTCTTGTGTCATTTGAGTTACATAATCATCAGCTTTGGAGATGCTTGTTTTAGGGTTCCAGAACAAATTTTTAAAATTGTCTAAAGAAAACAAATAATATTCTATAACATTATTTTAATAATATTTCAGTGATCAACTTTTAAGCTTCACTAACAATATGAATATAAAATATTCACTGAATATCTTTAACAGTCCTTTGATCTTTGCTCTGTTTTCCTTGATTAATACAGACAGGCTTTTAAAAGCTCTTTGAAGAAAAGTAAGACCCTGGGGACAAAATGAGATTGATTCGTAGTTGATACTGTTGGGAGACATAAAAATAATCTTTAAGTTAGGACACTGCTTGTGAAGATTCAAAATGATTTGAGATATAGTTCTAAACCAATTTTGTTTTAAAATAATGGTTATTTCAGTAATACATGTGATATCTGGAATAAAATGATAAAAAATACTTTGTATTTTTACATTCATTATTTTGGAATTTGTGACTCAAATTTATTTTATTTAACTCCTGAATGCTCTAGGATTCTCAGCACAAAAAAATGAGCAATAATTTCAATTTGTTCACACTTGTTGCATCTGCCCCCAACAACACAAGAAACATAATCAATCATTTTCCCTGTTTAGACAAGCTTTGATTTTATTTTTATTCCTTGGCTTGTAGAATCTTGCAAATATTTGTCAGCGGAATAAAAAAAACTAAGATAGACACTAAGATCTTACTTTGTGTTAGGCTCTATTCTACATTCTTTACATATCCCATTTCATTTAATCTTCATAGCAAAGAAAATAGATGTGTACTAATATTGCTCCATCTCAAAGTTGATAAAACTGAGACGTAGAATGTTCCGGTAACTGCCAAAAGTCACAAAACTTGAAAGTGGCAGATACAGGAGTCATATCAAACAATCTGAATCTATTGAGATCAGCTTCTCTTAAGTGCTACACTGTAATGCCTCTTCCTTCCAAAACTGTTGCTCTGCCTTTAATGTTAAACATCTATTGGGAATAAATGGAAAAAAATTTTCTAATTAATGAGTTCAGTTACATTTTTAAGGTAAAAATGGTGAATCTGTATTGATATTTAAATATCCCCCTGAGCATTAAGGATAAGCCAATCCTTTTCTTACTGGAGTTAAAAACTTCTTCCTTTGATATCTCATCAAACCTGAGATTTTTCCTTCCAGTTTTGTTGTGATATAACTGACATGCATCATTGTGTAAATTAAAGGTGTACAGCATAATGATCTGACTTACACACATCATGAAATGATTATCACAGTAAGTTTATGGAACATCCATCATCTCATATACAAAATTAAAGAAATAGAAAAAATTTTCCTTGTCATGAGAACTCATAGAATTTTCTCTCTTAACAACTTTCATATATAACATACAGCAGTGTGAATTATATTTATCATATTGTACATTATATTCCTAGTAAGACTTATCTTACAACTGGAAGTCTGTACCTTTTGACTGCCTTCATCCAATTCTCTCTCCCCTTACTCCCTGCCTCTGGTAACCACAAATCTGACCTCTTTTTAATGATTTCCTTTGTTTTTGAAGTATAATTGACCTACAACAATACTTTTAGTTCCTGATACACAACATATTGATTCAATGTTTCTATACATTTCAAAATGATCGCAGTTAAGTCTAGTTATCATATGTCATACACAGATATTACATAGTTACTATGTTCCCCACACTGTACATTTCATGCCATGACTCATTTATTTTGAAACTATAAGTTTGTACTTCTTAATCTCTCTGATCTATTTCCTTCCTACTTCCAACCCCCTTCCCTTTGGCAACTACCTGTTTGTTCTCTGTAACTGTAACTCTGTTTCTGTTTTGTTATGTTTATTAATCCGTTTTGTATTTTACATACCACAAAGAAGCCAAATCACACAGTATATGTTCTTCTCTGTATGACTTACTTCACTTAGCATAATACCCTCTAGTTCCACCCATGTTGTTGCAAATGGCAAGCTTCCATTCTTTTTTAAGGCTAATATTTCATTTAATATAAAACACATGGGTACATATATCTTTTCTAATTAGTGCTTTTGTTTTCTTCCTATAAATGGCCAGGAGTTGAATTCCTGGATCTTATGGTAGTTCTATTTTTAATTTTTTGAGGAAACTCCATTTTACTTTCAATAGCAGTTATACCACTTTACATTTGCACTGACAGAGAAATATGAGATTTTAAAAAATAATTTTAATAATTAATAAAATATTTAAATATTTTAAACTTTTAATAATTTAAAAAGTAGATGATATTATTATATATCATCTACTTGGTATGGAGGTTCCTGAATAAGCTAAAAATAGAGCTACCATATGATCTTTCAGTCCTACTCCTGGGCATATATTTGGAGAAAAACATAACTCAAAAAGATACATGCACCCCAACGTTCACAGCAGCACTATTTACAATAGCCAAGACATGGAAGAAACCTAAGTGTCCATCGACAGATGAATGGATAAAGAAGATGTGATATACACACACACGTGTGAGCACACACACATACAATGGAATATGACTCAGCCATAAAAAGAACAAAATAATGCCATCTACAGCAACATGGATGGACATAGAGATTATCATACTAGTGAAGTAAGCCAGATAGAGAAAGACAACTATCATATGATATCACTTATATGCGGAGTCTAAAAAAAGATACAAATGAACTTATTTACAACATAGAAATAGACTCACAGACATAGAAAACAAACTTATAGTTACCAAAGGGGAGGGGGAGAGGGATAAATTAGGAGTTTAGGATTAAAATATACACACTATTATAAATAAAATAGGTAACCAACAAGGACCTACTGTACAGGACAGGGAAATACAGTCAATATCTTATAATACCCTATAATGGAAGAATGAAAAATTAATATATATATTTATATATATGTATAACTGAATCACTTTGCTATATACCTGAAACTAACACAACATTGTAAATCAACTATATTTTAATAAAAATTAAAAAAAATGTAGATGATATCTTTGCCAAAAAATTTGCCTGTTTCAAAAAAATACAGATTTTCTCTATCTGATCACAGTTTCATAACATCACTTTTTTCCCTATTGGCTATCAATCCATCATCTTTTTCTCACCAGAGTTCAATGAATGGATTAATTACTCTTCATTTCCTCCCAACATTTTCCATTTCCTTTAATAACTCCCTTTGACTTCTATTTATTTTTACTGCTTCACTTCAATAATGACTTTCATTGGCATATTTGTTGACATTCTATATATCAAACTTAATTTTACAAAAATGTAAACATTTTAAAATTGGGAAAAGAAAAACAAAACACAGCTCAAAGAGAGTAGTATTCTCTCTTAATGGCTCCAGAATAGAATCAATTAATGGGGGCTGTCCCTAATGCATTTCCTTATCCTTTACCTCGATAAGACATCGATTCTTATCTGTTCTGTCATAGTTGCTAGGTTCTAATAAATAGGAGTTTTGGTTCACTACAGAGTTAACATTTATAACAAAATGAGAATTACTATCATAATTCACAGGTCATCTACAGATTATTTACACTGAATTTTGGTGATGATAAAAAAGCAATATATATAACCACTAATTTATCCATTCATTAAACAAAATTTTAATTGAGCATCTTTTACTATAATGTGACATACAGTATTCTAGCTTGGAAGAGTTCAGAAGAGAACAAGAAAGAAGCTTGCTCTCCTGGAGATTTCATTGTAGTATCTGTGATAGAAAATAAACAAGTAAAAAAGGAAGAAAATATTTTAGCATATCAAGTACCAAGAAGAAGTAAATTAAGTTGAAGTGACAGAGATTAAATAATTGATCTCCCCCTTGGTATTGACTTTGAAACAATATCATTTTACTTGAATAATATTTGGTGCCTGCTACTGAAATTTTAGTCTGTACTATGGGTGGAAATGTTCCTAATATATGTCTCTGTGGTCCTTATAAAGGTCAAATTGAAAGTAGCATTTAGGCATTTCTAATGAGATTTCCCTAAAACAGGGTAAATCCATTGAATATATTCAGGAGTTTTACATTCTAATTAAGTCAAAAAGAGAAGATTTAAAAATATGGTGTCTATGGCAGATAGTTTGTCAATCAGAACAACAGAAAACAATGTTCCTTCTTCACCTCTTGCTTTCTTAATTGGGGAAGACATGTAAGATGGTGGTGAGGACGATGAGATAATACTGTCACAAGATGGACTGAGCATAGATCCCTAAGCCACCAGATAGAAGAGAATTATTTCTAATCTGCATCGGGCATTTCATAAGAAATAAACTTGCATTTTGCTAAGCCATGAGAATTATTTGTTTCTTTATGTATTTATTTTTGTTACTGCCTATTGAAGAACATCTTGGTAGCTTCCATTTTGGGGTATTTATGAATACAGCTGTTGTAAACATTCACATACAGGTTTTCGTGTGACCATAAGATTACAAATCAGTTCGGTAAATATCTAGGCACACAATTGCCGGCTCCTATGATAAGACTATGTTCAGCTTTGGAAGAATCTTTCAATCAATCTTTCAAAGTGGCTTTATCTTTTTGCATTCTTACCAGCAATGAATGAGAGTTTCTGTTACTCTGGTCAGCATTTGGTATTGTCAGTTTTTTCAATTTTAGCCATTTTATTTGCATGCAGTATATCAATTGCATGCAGTATATATCAGTGTTGTTTTAATGTGAAATTCTCTGATGACAAATGTTGTTGAGTATGTTTTCATATGGTTATTTGCCATCTGCATACTTTCTCTGGTGTGATACATGTTTAGAACTTTTGCCACTTTAAAATTTTTATTTATTTATTTATTTATTTTGCTGTAGGCGGGCCTCTCACTGTTGTGGCCTCTCCCGTTGTGGAGCACAGGCTCCGGACGTGCAGGCTCAGCGGCCATGGCTCACGTTTTCCCACTTTTAGTTTGGTTTTTGTTTTCTTATTGTTGACTTTCAAGCACTTTGTATATTTTATGTACAAGTATTTTATCAGATAATGTGAGAGTAGTCATTTTATAACTTCTGAATTTGTAGGGATAAATAGTGAGAGAAGAAATGAGAGAGAAGAGAGAGCACAAGTAATTAAAAGATACAATACAGACATTAAAATAAAAATGAACTTTTAAATTAAAATATATACTTTTAAAGTAATAAATATAAAAATAGATATACACTTAAATGAATTAGATATATTAGTAGAGATGTGTAAATTGCCAAAGTGATGTAAGAAGAAATATAATACTTAAAAAGACAAATATTAAAGAAACTGAATTGAAATTCAGGAATTTCTCTCTCAAAAAAACACCAGCCCCAAAGATTTCTTTTGAGAAAATTACATAAACTTTCAAGTAATAGTTAATTTTTACCTTATAAATTTTTTCCAGAATTAAAAACAAAACAAATAAAAAGGAATGTTGCTCAGGGAATTTTAGGGAGAGAATAATCTTGAATCTAAAACCAGGTAAGAACTATACAAGAAGAGTATAGTATAAGTCAATTTCATTTACAAATTATAAATAAAATCATCAAATTATAAATGAAATATTAGTGAATCAGATCCTATCATCTTAAAAATACAACACAATCAAATAGGTTTTAGCTAGCATTTTGGACTAAATTGAATTCCCTCAAAATTCATATGTTGAAGCCCTAACGCCCAGTGTAATCATATTTGGAGAAAGGGCCTTTAGAGAGGTAATTAAGGTTAAATAACTTCTTAAAGGTGGGGCCTTAGTCCCATGAGATTAGTGTCCTTATTATAGAAGGAGGAGACACCAGAGAGCTCTCTCTAGCACCTGCACAGAGTACAGATCATTTGAGGGCACAGTGAGAAGATAGCTATCTGCAAGCCAAGAAGAGAACTTTTACCAGAAAGCAAATTTGCCAGCACCTTGATCAGGGACTTTTAGCCCCTAGAATTGTGAGAAAATAAATGTCTGCTGTTTAAGCCTCCCATTCTATGTATTTTCTTATGGCAGCTTGGGCAACTAATACAGAATTCAGAGATGATTCAGTGTTAGAAAACATACACAAATGAATCACCACATTAATAGAACAAAGAAAAGTATATTATGATAAATCATTGAAGAACAAAAAGCTTCTGAAGGTTCATAACTTATTTATGATAATAAATATTAGAAAGGTAAGAATAAAGGATATTTTTTAAACGTGTTAAAAGTTGTATATCAGAAACTTCTGGAAGAGGTATCCTTAACAGAGAAAAAAACCAAAACAATGTCTTCAAGTTTGGGAGATGGAGAGATATACCAATTATCACTGTCACTGGGTAACAGAGGAATGGAAGACTTAGCCAAAGCAATAAATCAGAAAAAGAAACAAAACAAAATACAAACCATAAGAGCTAAGGGAATCAGAACAAAAGACATAGAACTCTCATTTTTGGCAGGTGACATCATCATCTACTTTGAAAAGCCAATAGAATCAGCAAATTGTTACAACAAATAAGATAACTCAGCAAGGTTGAGAGATATTAGATCAATCATGAAACTCAATAGGATTTTACTAAAAATAAGCAGGCACAATTCATGGAGTGATAAGTACCATGCAGTAGCTAGTCTATAACAAAAATAAGAAACCATTCACAGTAATATAAAAAATTATAAAATGTGTAGGAGTTAATTTTATAATTATGTATAAGATGTTTAAAGTGAAAAATTTAAAACTCAAGTAATATAGGAAATATAAACATATATATATATTACATCCTCTTGGATGGAATGATTCTGATTTAATATTAGATATATGCCCATTCCCTCCAACTTAATTTATTAAGCAATCAAATTAAAATAATTTCTATTATTTTTGTATAGAAATTCTAAAATTCATATGAAATTAAAAAGCTCTATATATCACACAAAATAGCCTACTCCATTCAATAAAACATCACAGTCCTTTCCAATAAAAACCTCCCTAAGTTGTACTTCTTTTCTTTTTTCTTATTTTAAAATTTTACTGGAGTATAGTTGATTTACAATGTTGTGTTAGTTTCAGGTGAACAGCAAAGTTATTCAGTTATACATATACATATATTCATTCTTTTTTAGATTCTTTTCTCATGCAGGTTATCACAGAATATTGTACTTCTTTAGAATAAGACCCTTAAGACTCTTAAAATCTTGCTTAGCTGAGAGTGTGTACAAGGTACCACTTTAAAACTTTTAAAGGTATTATCATAAGGTCTTACAGACACATGCCTAATGGGATGTTTAATGCCAGACCTTGTTTCATTTTGAGAATCTTTTCCTGGCTGTTAAGATTGGGGATGAGAAACACTTTTGTTTTCCAGTCCAGTAATTGCAGAACTTGCAATATTCCCTTTAAAATCTGCTTACAGACTGAAATTTTCTTTACTTAGCTCAGTGGTTCTCAAGCAGGAGTGATTTTTCCCCTTAGGAGATACTTGGCAATGTCTGGAGACATTTCTGGTGTTGCAGCTGGGGGTGGGTGTGTGACTGGCATGTAGTGGGCAGAGACCAGCGATCCTGATAATCATGAACAGGATAAGTCTCCAAACAAAGACTTATCATCCCAAATGTCAATAGTGCTGAGGTCAAGGAGCCCTGATTTAATTCATCTTTATCCTGTATCTTAACACAGGCAGCAGGAGGAATCCAACTGACATTTCAACATTCTGCATAGAAATCACCTTGCATAGTTCTACAATTCATTAGGTACATTTCCTAATTCCCAAGTTATTGCAGGTGTTATATTTATTGCTCTGCAGCTATATATCATGGATTGTCACAATTCCAATCTGCTTTAGACGTTTCCTCATTACATTTTCTGCCTCTGCCCAAATTTTAGGCTTTTCTTAGAGTGGCACTCCAGTTTCAGGTATCCATTTCTGTATGTTATCTATTATTGCATTAAAAAATAAACCAGTTTAAAACACCCAAAACGATGGCTCAAAAAAACATCCTTATTTAGTTTATAACTGAACTGGATTCAGTTGGGAATTTTCTTTGGTAACCTCAGCTGGGCTCTTCATGTATCTGCAATCAATTGGGGGTTCATTTATTCTGCCCAACATCTGCAAGTTGGCTTGCTTCCAGCTGGGGTGAGTCTGGTGACTAGACTATAGATCTCTCACAACCCATAAGGCTAGTTTTGGCTTGCTCGTATGGCAAAGTGTCCAAAACATCAACAGAGCAAGCCCTAATATACAAATGCTTTAAAAGTATAGCTTGCATCACATTTATTATTGTCCCATTGACCAAAGCAAGTTACAAGGTCAGCGAGGATTCAAGGGTTGGAGAATGATATAAATTATTAACAAATAAGAGGGAGAATTTGTGGCTGTTTTTTGCAATTTGCCATGTTCTCTTACCCAGGAATTAATTTTATCCATATGTATTTTAAAGTGGGACCTATACATGAATATTTAATAAATCACAATTATGGTAATTGGATGCTAAAGTGAAGTATTCATCTTTAACAGAGTGTGCAGATAAAATATTTGAAATGCACTTCATTATGTGATGAGTATCATGCAGTATCTAGAAGTAGTGGGTGAGATGTACACATAGCGATATTGATGGGTTTAAAAACAGAGTGCAGAGTGAAAAACAAAGTGAAAAAGAGAAAGGAACCTCTATCATGATACACGTAAGCCAGAAATAGATAATATTTTACAAGCATACATACAAACAAGAGGGTGCCCACTAAACACAATGGAATGTGTGCCTATGGTTTGGATTGCAGGGGAGTGGGAATAGGTTCCTGAGAGGGAGAACAGGTTTTGAGGCCATCATATGTGAGTCTCTGCCTCATGCATGGTTTGGCTTCTTCTCACCCTTTCAGCTTCACATCCTTGACTTCCTTGACTTCCTTGAACTTGCACTTTACCCACACTGGCTTTCAAAGGTGCCACGCTCCTTACACCCCTTGGCTCCTTCACTTGACATTCTCTATGTATTAAAAGCTTTTCACCTCTTTTTCTACTTAACTCCCACTCGTTCTTCAAATTTCAATAGACATGTCACTTCCTCTGTGAAGCCCTTCTAACCCCTCAGATGAGGCCAGGAGTCCTCTTATAGACATTTACTGAACCCTGAATATTTTCTTCAAAGCACTGGTCAGAGCTATTTTACATTTAAAGTAATATCTCTCCCCTGAGACTTTAAATTTCATTAGAATAAGGATTATATTATTAGTTGCCATTTTATTCCCCTCATATAGTGCATTGTATGATTCAAAGTAGGGACTAGAAAATATTTGCTGAATTAAGGAAAGAATAGAGAAGTTCAATATCATCCACATTATTTGGAAATACAGATACACACACACACGAAATTGCTATCTAGAAGGCTGTTGGCATTTGATTAATATTTGGTCATTCATTTATATGTTCTAGATCCTGTGTTAGGAGATAATTTCGAGCATGCCATTGATTTGGGGGAAACTCACAGTGATAAGCTCTCATTTTGGACAATTATAAGGTCTATACACTCACTATTTTTGAAGAAAACACTAGGGTCACTTTAAATTTGAATACATATGCATGCATGCATTCAGATTGATTTCGTGTCCTCCTTAATATTTTTATTAAGCTCTACTTTGACTCTGCCTGAGATCTGTAAGAAGGAGAAAGGATTTTCTCAGAAGGAGATTGAGAAAAAATTACTTGTGTAATGATCAGGTTATTTGAGAAATGTACTGTGTTCTATTTATTCTTTGATCTGGGCCATGGTGCTTATCCTAGCTGTGATTTGAGGCTATTAAGGAAGAAAATTATGCAAAAACTGGAAGCAAATGGTAGGCCAAGCTACTATGAGCATATTTAGAAAGTGCTCCATTGTTTCTCTGCTTCTTGCCCAGAGGAACTTCTGGGGGTTGAGGCAAAGACTGTAGAACATGTGATGACTCAGAATGGTGACAGCAGCTGCGGAGAATGAGGACCTGATGATCTGTGCTTTTCAGTAGGATCAGTTATTAGCTCTCAAAGTCTTAGGGACACCTGGGAGTTAAACCCATCTCGAAGATCCGATTGCTTATAATTTGTGGAAAAGAGACTCAGTTATAACTTGAAGGCAGAGGAGAGTGGATGAAGGAGACCATGTCAGCCATTTGTTGAATGTGTTACTGTCCAGCTAGCTTCCCACTCTTTTAGGGAGTGTCTGTATTAGAGATATCTTTTTCAGGGCTATATCCCAGCAACTACATGAAAAAACTACATGCAGAGAAAGTGTTTAGTAGATGTGTTATCTTTGTAATAAATAAAACAAATGTGTAGGCTCCTTGAAAACTTTGTTTTAAATCTCTTCTGTAATCTCTAATTTTATATCTAGTTGCCACTTAGATAAACTGAAATGAATACTGTATGAGGCACACTCTCCTGAATGAGTAAAAATACTCTCCAAACAATTAAATTTAAATAAAAAAGGATATATGTAGATAAACACAGGACAAAAACAAATTGAGAACTGACCTCAAAATTTGGCCTTAGTGTGGAAAGAATTACAGTACAAACTGTAACACTTGGAGCAATAAGAAGACAACTCATGGTTCATGCCATTTGGAGACCAGCGGATGCCTGGGATGAATAAATCATGTTGACTATACGACACGGGAACCTTGGTTTCTGATTTGACTCAGTATCTCCATATGTATGCATAATCCTAAACTAGTATTTAGATATAACCTCTTGATAAAAGTCAGTTCCATGGCCACATAAACCATTTCCTAGCCTAGATGCTTACTCAATGTTGCTTTGAAATACTTTCCTGGATGGCATTTTATGCTCATGTGGAATTGAGGACTCAATGTAAATGGTATGCATATGTAACATGAGAACAAGGGCAATTATATCAAATCTATCTCTATTTAGATGTGTATTAGAGATAGCAAATGATATTAGAGAACATTTATTTTTGTAATTCTCTACATTATCTGGGTCATAAACTTCTTAGAATTTCTTCCTCAGCATAAGCTTTCTATGCTTCTATTCAACCCTGAGATAATTTTATTTTATGATTAAGAGAAATCTATTCAGCTCTTTTAAAGCTAAGTGAATATGAAAATTATATGTGTATATATTATATATAATTATATATATATATATAGTCATAGAAAAGGCAATCTATTATAATCGCTTTCTCATTAAATCTTATAAAGGCTTCTTGAAAACTTCAATCCAAATACAAATGATACTAGATGCCTTAAAAACTATTTTGTCTGAGTATAGGAAAGAAAATTTTTGCTGTATTTCTATATAAAAATGTCCCACTGTCTGAAAAACTGTTGAGACTTAGGATGATAAATCCATGAGTGACTTATTCAAATAGGCACTTTGCACTATTATTCCCACAAATAAATATAAAGAAGTCTTTAGCCATTACATTAGGGGGACTAATAGCACTAGCAGGTGATATAAGAAAATGTGAAAGATGGTAACAGATGACGCTTATTAAAATTTAAAGCTGGAAAGGACCTTGGTGATCATGAGTTTTAGGTGTCCTCAAAACTGATCATGAGGTAAAGATACTAGAGGTCACAGGGTTCATTAGAGAACATCATAAATTACTGATGTAGTACATCCACGTGACAATCATGGATACAATTTTTGAAAGTCAGATAACACTATCTAATGATCAAAAATAGGCAGAAGAACTGAATCCTAATGTCTTAAAGACAAAAATATTAGTGAATAAAAACAAAATTGAGGGCTTCCCTGGTGGCGCAGTGGTTGAGAGTCCGCCTGCAGATGCAGGGGACACGGGTTCGTGCCCCGGTCCGGGAAGATCCCACATGCCGCGCAGCGGCTGGACCCATGAGCCATGGCCGCTGAGCCTGTGCGTCCAGAGCCTGTGCTCTGCAACGGGAGAGGCCACAACAGTGAGAGGCCCGCGTACTGCAAAAACAAAACAAAACAAAACAAAACAAAATTGAGCACATTTTATTTATTAGCTTAATTTGTTTGTAAACAAACAAAAACAAACAAAAATTTGGATTAAGAGTCTGAATACTCAGTTCAACAAAAGGAATAAAACTTTCATTAAAATCATAGTTTTAAAACCACCACTAATACCTAAGTCTTAAATTTTCTACACAAAGAAACTGAAACCCATCAGAATAAGAAAACTATAGGATCATATTCCAGGTTTCATGTCTCTTATGTGGTACAATCTTCAAATAATTAAAAAATGAAAAGGTGATACGTAGGCACGTTTACTTCCCCAGTCTGACTCTTACAAAAACCAGATAAATTATAAGAGATCGAAATTGAACTACTAGATACTTTACCAAGGAATGCACTTTTTATACTTAAGTTGAGGGATGAAAAACACAAATTCCCAGAATGGGACTAATTTATCTCACATAGGTGAGATAAATATCATCATTCCTACTTCCTTTTTTTCCTACCACTTGGTTACTGAACCTATGTGTAATAGCTTTTGGGTACACAGTACCACATAACTGGCATTAGTATAAGAGCTATTCACATACTGAAGAATTGTGCTGCTAACTTGCAGAATGTCATCTTTAAGCTAGCTTCTAATTTGCAACTTAAAGAGGCCAATTGATCACTATTAACTGGCAGCTTCCAGATGTTAGATGGTAGGACCAATGGATCCACGGTATGTGTCCACCTCTGTAACATGCTGAAATATTGGCTAGGGAAGTTTAGGGACATCTTGGCCTTTTCTATTACAATAGCTCTTATGCTAGAGTCAAAGAATCAATGTGGTGTTCTGCTGATTGTAAAGTATGACCATTCAAAATATGTATTTTAAAATGGGGAAGTGACATCTGGGTAGATATAAAGAGCCTAATGAGCTTAATTCTATAACAGCATCTCCTACACTCAGGCTTGGCCTTCAGAGGACAGGCACAATTGAGCTCTCAATCTTGATGTCCTTTGGTCACCTGCTTTGTTTCTTGTTTTAAAAATTTTGTTTTTCTTTTCTCTTAATGGCTTATACTACATTACTTTACAGATATTTTAGTGGAGTTTCATGGGTGTGTCTTTAGAATCTAAATATAGCCTTTTGCAACTCACCATTTATGCTTTCCCTTTCTTATTCTCCTCTAAATATCAACTATTAAAACAACCCCTAAAAGAAGAGTTGGGAAAAATAAAATACTTGAGTTCACATTTCTTGCCTTGAGATGCAGAAATAAAACAACACAAGAAATAGGTAAGCTACTGAACAATATTAGTATTCATTCTATCACACAGAAGAGTTGGTCCTATTATTCTCAATGAAATTAAATCCAACAACCTAAGTTAGCAAGATGCTACCTATTTACCATCACCATTCTCTCTCTCATTTTTAATCAGCTTTATTAAAATATAATTTACAAGCAATAAAACCCACCAATTTTACGTATTCAATTTGTGAGTTGTAATAATGGTGTATAATAATAGAAATAGAAATATCAAACATGATATAGAACATTTCCATTAGAGTACTCTGTGCTCCTTTGCAGTCAAAGGACTTCCTGACTTTTCCAGAATTTGATGCAAATGGAATCATGACTATACAGTGATAATATCTGGCTTGTTTCTAATGGGTGTTCAGATTGTTTCCAATTTTTATCTTTATTAATAATCAGCAATAATTATCTTTAAATATGGCCACTTTTGCACACATATACTTATTTTCTATGGTACACATTCAGTAGAGGTGTTGCAGGATAACTAAATTATTTTAATTTTAATAGATCTTGCCAAAAAATGATCATACTAATTTACATATTCCTATTGGGCTGTCTAAGAATCAAACTTTGTAGAAAGAATGAATCCGTAACAGCCTAAGAGAATTGATTTTTTACCCCCTTGGGGAACTTGATATTTTCTGTCTTAGTCTGGGTTCTCCAGAAGGCAGAGCCTGAGGCAGAGGTTAGAAGGTGATATTTTATTTCATAGGGGCAAGCCCTGGCAAATTAGAATAAAGGTGTCTTGGGAGGGGCATAGGTGCAGGTAGGAACAGGGAAAGAAAAGAAACAAAGCAACACAATGCCAGTCATTACCATGCTGGTCTCTGTTTACCACCAGTTTCAAAGGAGAAGAGCAAGGCACTGAACTGATGTGATCATTACTTAGAAAGTTCACAGAAAAGAACTGTACCTTGGGGCAGTGCCCAGAGATGAGAAAGGAGGACACATTTATCTGTGTGGTTCCCTTTCACCTCCCATTTCTCCATTTGGGAAAGTTCACAGGAGCTAATTCCCCTTAACTTACATTTTGCATTATCTGGTCCTTTGATAGCCACTCCCCAAACAATATCTCAGTGCCCACAGTGGAGCATTTCCTCTCACTCTGAAAGCTGTAGGGTGAGAAGTAGCCATAGTATCAAGACTCCAAAAAGGTTTGCTTAGTTTGGTATTCCGGGGGCTATAAAGTAAAAGTGAGTCCTGCCATGAATTCTCAATAACCATTGCTTACCAAGAGAGAAATTGAAAAGGTGCCCAATACATTATCAAATGGGTAAATAATTGTAACTTACTGTTGGTAAAACTGATTCACAGGAAGGTTAAACTTATTTTCATATGTCTATCATACTCTTATATAAATTTTTTCTTCCAACCTTCTGTCTACTTTCTCTTGGAATTTTGTCTTTTTAGTTTATTGGTTTCTTTACATAAATTTGGTAGCAAATTTGTCATCTACATATTGTAATATTTCCCCCCCCATTATTTTTGTTTGTTTGCTTAAATTTAAACTTTGTTTATGATCCCTTTAATCTTAAAGAAGTTACACATGTTAATTTAGGAAACTGTATCAATGATTTATTTATTTACTATTTGAATTGTATTAAAAAATTCTTCCCTGCAAGAACTTCATAGATAATTCTGCTCTATTTTCTCCTAACATATTTATTGCTTCTGCTTTTATTGTTTGGATTCTTACAGCATAAAGTGGGATATTTTTTACATTTTTCCAAGGGAAAAGCCAGGTGGCCGCAACATGAGGTATTGTTAGACTGTCCTCTTCCAGTCTATTTGAGGTGTAATAGTAATCATCTATTTAAATTCCATTATTGAATCCCTTTTTTTATTGAATTGATATATTTCCCCATATCTGCATCAATTATGTTGTTTCAATGATTATAGTTATTAAACTTGTCTTGATATTTGATAGGAAAATTACTTCTTTTAATCCTAATTAAAAAAAATATGCCTGGTATAATGCTTTCTTACCTTTCTATGTGGATTATAGACTCAGCTTGTCAAGTTTCTTAAAAAAATTTGTCGGAATTTTATCAGAAGCACATTGAATTTATAGATTAAGTTTTTTAAAAATTTAAGGCCTTTTATAAATGTGATTTTTAAAATTTGGAATTCCAATATATTAAAAAGGTAAAAGAGAAGACATATTAATTGAAGGGCTAGAACATATAAATGATTCAGAAAAAACTTGTGGGACATAGTTCACAGCCTACCCTTAAAATCACTTTCAAACTTACAACTAGTAACATAAAAGTCCTAGAGATTTAATGCACAGTCCAGTAAATACAGACAATATTGTACTATGATCATCAAACTTGCTAAGCATCTGTATCTTTATTCCAACCACAATATATATATATAAATAAGTGACATGATATAAATGCTAACTATTGGCAATCACATTCATATATATATATATATATTTATATTATATATTATATACAGATTATATATATTTAAATTATAAATTATATACATATAAATATACATATATAAACATGTATTGTACCCTGAACTTACAAAATGTTGTATTTCAAGCATATTTCAACAAAAAAATGTAAAAAAAATAAAATTCCTTCAGGAAAGAAATGGCACGATTTATATTTTTTTATGAGTCTTGGTATCAGAACTTGCTGGGTTGAGACTTTCAGAGAATGAAAGCAATGGAAAATTTAGTGCAGATGGAGGAAGGAGATGAGTCACTCACTAGGGACTTGACTGACCTTTGGCAACAGAGCTTTGGTCATTTGCTGAGTGGATGTCAAGATCCCTGTTCCAGTAATATCCTAAGCACCTGTGTCTGCATTTAAGATAAGGACATACCCATACCTTACAAACATGACAATTTTGTTTTTATTAAAAATGTAATTCAATAAACAATATTTTAGGGGATATTATTTTTGAAGGTCACTGAACTATGACTAAATTTATTACAACTATGTATGATGTAATCACTTTAAAAGTATTTAAAAATTGTACTGAATGGAATTCAGAACTCCACAATGAACCTCATTTGATTCTCACTGACTAGGTGGCAGTTCAAAGCTCTAGACTCTAAGGATAAAGAAAAGTAATAATATATTGCAGATAGTCTAGCACACTTGATTAGAACTTTTTAATAAATAGATAAAGCTTGACCTTAACTTTGATAGTGAGGGCTAAAACAAGGATTTTTTTTTAAAAAGGCAAAGAGGTTAAAAACCAAGTTTTAAAAATAAATTGTTGACTGCCTGCCTCATTTTCATTTTTCATTTGGTTCCCATACCTCAAGTCTCTAAGTCTTGAATTTAATTTTTCATTATCATCTCCTCTAAGTACAAACTGCAAAATGATTGTGTTTGAGATTAACGGTAAAATCAAATTAATGGTAAAATCGGAAAAGGTGAAGGTGTTTTGGCATTATTATTTGGGAATATTATTTTGCATTATTCTTTTAAACTATTTTGAAGGGATAATATATAATATTATAAGTCAGACTTTACAAACACACATTATTTGTTACTTGTAATTCTTATTTTGCAGATACTAGCTGAGCCTGCGCGTCTGGAGCCTATGCTCCGCAACGGGAGAGGCCACAACGGTGAGAGGCCCGCGTACCGCAAAACAAACAAACAAAAAGAAACAGACAGCAGGCTGGATTTGGTTCCTGAGCCTTAGTATGCTGGCCCCTGTACTGTCAAAAAAAAAAAGAGAAACATACAGTGAAAGGGGATTCTGGGAAACATAGTTCAACATGAACAAGTGAGACAGTACAATCCACCACACTGTTCTCAAGACTCTTGATTTTATATAATATACAGTGAAAAGTCATCAGAGATATTGAAGAAGGGAAGTGATGAGATGATAGATCTTGTTTTAGCTAAGCAATCCTAGTCAGGGAATTAGAATTGATTGTAGGAGAGATAAACTGGAAGTAGGGAAAACTGCAAAGATTTTTCAGCTCTCCAGACAAGGAATGGTACTATCGTGAACTAAGACAATGACATTAAGGCATGGAGAGGAGAGGACCCATTTGAAACTTGGAAGAGGCTAAATTGACTGGACAAATGTTGATTGGTTGTTGGAGATAAAGGAGAGGGAGAGCAGGTGAACTCACCACAGTATTTCACTTGGGTATTTGCAGGTATAGTAAGATGTGTCAAAGAAAGATTGCCTAAAGAGGTTAAACAGGCAAGGACAATTTTACCTAAAACACTGCAAGGAGCGAGAGAGATTGAACTCAATTCTGAAGAGCTGTGAGGGGCTAGTGAAAAAGCAGTGCAGGACATTGGAGGAGGGACCTGGTTAATGTGATTAGGTCATTGGTGTTTGCTAACTGGCACTTATTGAAGTTTGGCTCCTACCAGAGACTGACAAATTGCGGTCACATTGATGTCTACATTTCAAAGGGATGGATTCAAGGTTCTTGAAAGATTTACCTCTTAAAGGGGCAGAGAAAGAATTTACAATTGCAATTTTTCTAAAATAAATGCTCCAAGAAAAGAGAGGTCAGGTGTCTATAGTTGGGAAGAAACCTATCTAAAGTTCAACAAGCTGAGGGGGATGTTAAGGCCATCTTGGTCAGAAATCAAATGTATTTGCCTGTTTTGCAAAGATTATTGTTGGGCTGCACCATGCAGGCCTGCAAGGCCTGTACTTGCCCAGCTTCAATAGCAAAGAGCGAGCCTGGAGTCAGCAAGAGACATCAATGGTTTAATGGATATGGGGAGCTTACACGTCTGAAGCAAGGTCCTGGAGGGACACCCTGTGTGTGGGGCAAATAGCAGGCAGGACATGGCAGCAGTCTTTGCTCTGGGGGAGGGGAAGGAAGGGAGTGGGTGGGGAGTTGGCCAATTATAGGGGGAATTGATGTCAGGTTGGTTCATCAGTTACCAGGGAAACTAGCAGAGGAGCACGCCCCTCACAGCCCCTTTGATAAGAATAATCTCTAGCTGGGCCTGGGGCAAGTATGTGCAAAGGTCAGTCATGTGCCTAGAGTAGGCACTGGTAGAGCAGGGGATGTACAGAGAGCAAGAGAACAGCCATCTTGATTGGCCTGACCATACAATGATGATGTTAGAGTCATAATGTGTTTGAATTTCCTGAAGAGTTTCAACTTGAAACTTAAAAATAAGTGACTACAGGTAAACTGTTAGTGATTTGGGTGGTGCCCCCTTCCACTGAAAAAAGAAATATTTCCACATCCAATCTTCAAAACCTGTGAATGTAACATTATTTGGAAAAGGGGTCTTTGCAATAACTAAGTTAAGAATAGGTGAGATGAGATCATCCTGGGTTATCTGAGTGAGCCCGAAACCCAGTGACATGTATTCTTATAAGAGACATACAGAGGAAAGGCCATATGAAGACCAAGGCAGAGATTAGACTGATAGACCCAAAAGCCCAGGGATGCAAGAAGGCCACTATAATCTGGAAGAGACAAGGATCAGAATCTCTTCTAGAGGCTCCACTGGAGTATAGCCCTGCTGACATCTTGCCCTGGGACTTCTGACCACTGGAACTATAAGAGAAAATACTTTCTTGTTTCAATATACCTTGTTTGTGGTAATTTATTACAGCAGCCCTAGGAAGCTAATACATTGACAAAATTAATTCACTGATTTTCTTCCTGTGGTTTAAAATTAACTAAATAAAATAAAATAAACCCACCAATTCTACCTGAGGCACACATGCGGATCATTTAAGCAAACTTACATCAAAAATACTATATTCAGGCTCTGACCAATTCACAGGTAGCTGTGTGGCCATGAATTGAGTGCAGTTCATCAGCATGTATGTTCACAATTTAAAAAAAGAGTCATACGAACTACCTCTTTACCAATAACTACATTCTATTAGAACTCTTATAAAACACTGAAGATTTTTGTTAGCAATTAGTTTTCCCTTTTTTAAGTAAACTAATTTTCACAGTTTTGATTTATAGATATTAGAAATAGGGCATAATATTTACTTATCAACCATACAGCTTTGAACTTTTCTGGTCAATTTTTTTTTTTTTTTCGGGCCTCTCACTGTTGTGGCCTCTCCCATTGCGGAGCACAGGCTCCGGACACGCAGGCTCAGCAGCCATGGCTCACGGGCCCAGCTGCTCCGCGGCATGTGGGATCTTCCTGGACCGGGGCACGAACCCGTGTCCCCTGCATCGGCAGGCAGACTCTCAACCACTGCACCACGAGGGAAGCCCTTCTGGTCAATTTTTAGTGGAATTTACCCATTTCATAGAGAGACAGTTTAATATCTAATAGCCAAAAAGATCTTTCAGGTCTGAACTATTAAGCAATATAGAATAATTATTAACAAATATTATGGAAATTTGATATAAAAGTGTGTAGGACAATGATACATTAAAATTGAATACAACTTGATTACATAAAAATTATCTTAGTTTTTGAAAAATAAGACTTTAGTAGACTAAAATATAGGGATCCTTGTGATTACACTCTGCCCACCTAGGCAATCCAAAATAATCTCCCTATTTCAAGATACTTAATTATTTTTGCAAAGTCCCTTTTCCTCTGTAAGGTAACATATTCATAGGTTTTGGGGATTAGGGCACAGGCATCTTTGGGGATCCATTACTCTACCTACCACATTAAGTATTTAAAATATCATACTGAAATCTGCTTTGAAGTTTTCAATATAGCATATGCCAAGGAAGTTCAGAGAGGAATTCAACTCAAAACACAAATGGTCTAAAACTGTACAGTTGAATGTAATAAGAGAGCTTAAGCTTGTCTAAAACTATTAAGGAGCACAGAGCAGGTTCATTTTTAGTGAAAACTAATGTACATTTAAAATCACAGACCTACTAGAGAATGGACTTGAGGACATGGGGAGGGGGAAGGGTAAGCTGTGATAAAGCGAGAGAGTGGCATGGACTTATATACACTACCAAACGTAAAATAGATAGCTAGTGGGAAGCAGCTGCATAGCACAGGGAGATCAGCTCCATGCTTTGTGACCACCTAGAGGGGTGGGATAGGGAGGGTGGGAGGGAGGGAGTCGCAAGAGGGAAGAGATATGGGAACATATGTATAACTGATTCACTTTGTTATAAAGCAGAAACTAACACACCATTGTAAAGCAATTATACTCCAATAAAGATGTAAAAAATAAATCATAGACAAGGTTTAACAAATGCTATAAAACTGGACTATTATGTTTTTATAATAGAGGCATAAATTTTGTGGGCAGCAGGGGGTGGCACAAGCTACTTAAGCTACGAGGAACTTTGAAAGAAGTAAAAGAAGAGGAGGGTCATTGTGTAAAATTAATTATAGATCATCCTCGAGAAGACCCAATCCAGGGATTGAAAATAACAATATAAACATACTTGAATAAAAATTAATTGTTTTGCTTTATGACTGTACTTCCCTCCTATCCAATACTCACATTTTCACTAAAAATATACCTGACAAGCTTCAGTGGTCAATTTAAATGATTCCAATATTTCCTACCACATCTAATAAAAATTAACAAACGATCCTAATCAAGGAAGGAGCCCATTCTTAAAGTCATAGGTTTGAAAATAAAATTCCACTCTTTTACCATATTCTTCCTGCTTTGGGAAATCTCTGTGAATTTAAGCCTTATGAATTTATGCTAAGAAGTAATGCACATGGGCAAATCTGAAAGAGCAAATCCTTTCTCTGTATTAATAGGCAGATTTTCCTCCACAAGAGTAATACATACTGTTACATTTGAAGTGCTTCTTATTTAGCAGTCAAGATGAAAAGAACTCATAATTTTACAAACAACTTGTGATGGTTCATTTAATTTTGGTTTTCATTCTAAGAAAATATCCTGTTAAAAATATTGAGAGTATTGGGAATATCAAATGATGTGTGGTACTACTGAAGGTTAAATCACTTTATTTCAAAATTTTTAACTTAAATAAGTGTAACTGCTTTATACTATATCCCTTGGCACATTTTCATGTATAATAATTTTGATAAAGACTGAAAATACACACTTACAAACAGAAACATAAAACAAAGTCCTAATTAGAACTTTCCAAGATAGCTGACTATTTTGGATATCATCCAGATTTTGACATTTAACCACAGTATCTTCATTGAAGAATGTTCTAACAGAATTGTTCCAACAGGAAGTAAAGGTATTTGAGGTTTATACAGGAGGTGGAAGATTAGAGAGTATAATGGACACAGAATGATTTGAGGGAAAATATATTCAAGTATTATAGTGTATTTGTGTGTGTGTTTGTGTAGACTTTATGCCTGAAATGGATAGTTGAGTGCTTCCTAGACTACTTTGAACATAAATAACTACGTCTCCTTGGTAAACAGCACCTAGGTCTCTACCCTACCGCCATATAAATGCAAAGTAGGCAGAGGCCGTCTGTATTATATACTGTTGCTCAAATGCACCACATTAAGCAAGTGTGGACGAACACTGTATCTTCAGAATTCTCCTAAATCCAATGAAGGTTTGTTTCAATATAAAGTCATTGATGGGTATTATTGGTTTTTAAATTATGTTTGTCGGAAAAGAAGAAACTGGAGGCCTGTTTGCCTACCCTTGACGTGTGTCAGTGAAGGATATGAGAATCAGAACAACAGAACAACTTTATAACCATTATGTCCTTGGCTCTAATCCAAACATGTAGGAGCTTAGGCAATAGCTGAACTAATTCCCTATATATAGAAGAGTGATGTAGTAATGTGTGAGAATAAAATAATAGCTACAATGGCATGTCAAATATGATTAAGATAATTTTCATACATTTATCATTTCTTTGTTATTGAAAAATAGCTAGGGGGTTAATTATTAATACTAAGATCATTTTAATTCATAGAATAAACTATATTTAGTTTGTGCTATCATTAAAGCACAAAACAAATTAAATTCCCTAACATTGACATAACAACTGGCAGACCCAAGTATGCAGTTTTGACATTGTATTTTGCTTTAACATTTACCTTGCTATAACACTTTAGTTATAAAAATGAGCAATGACAAGAGCAGTTAATATATTCCATTTTCACATCATAATGCAACACTTAACAATCTGTTTTGGATGTCTACATAATGTCAAAATAAATAAATTGCCCCTACCTAGCACAGTCGCTGTTAAACTTGCTACTGAAACAAGAGGGAGGACATTGAATGATTTGACACTGGGTGAATGAAGCAGTTATAAATTTGTTATATTGAAATGGTTCTAGTGTCTAAGATATAACTGGATGTTTATGACTGGACAACAGAATTGTCCAATCCATTGCCAATCCTGTCCCCAAAGCCACTTTTTAAAATCTTACTTTTTACCTCATTTCCTTTTTCTAAAAATTAAAGTCTCCTCACTAATGTATCCCAGAGATTGATAAGGATGGCACAGTGCTAAGCTATTTGCAATATGGCAAGAAATGGGTTGTGATGGAGGAATACAAAGAGTTGCATGAAACACACACAGATGAGTAATCAGTCTTATGTGGGGGAGGGAGATATGTGAAGATCTTCCAAGGAGAGATGCTCAACCCAAATCTTGAATTCTGAATAGAAGCCTCTAGATAAGCTGCTAAGCAAACACACTTTAAGAAAGTGTAGCACGTATGAGAAGAAAGTTGCCAGATGATGTGTGCAAAAAGATGAAGAAAAAATGGATACAGTTTAGAAGAGCCAACCAAAATGAAATATATGCACATGTTACACAATACACACACACATCAGTTTGTTTTAATAAGTTTGTTTTAATAAGTAAGCAGTTTTGTGTGATTAGAGCTTAAAATATATGTTTATGCCTAGGGAAGAAGGAGGTAGGAGATTAATTTGGAAGATGATAAAGGTAGATTCTAATTTTAACTCTTTTTATTGACTTGGAGAAGCTAGCACTGGCTGGTAGCATATTTATTTTATGATCAGTTTCTTTCATTTTTCTATATTTGAATTAGTAGTTTTATATGTATTATTGATTGGTTATTCATTTTACTTATATTATTGTGTTAAACTTTATTATAATTCTTTTATTTAGTGTATGCAATTTCAATAGGATAATAATAATTTGGGATAAATTAAATATAAAAATTTAAATAATATATTAGTAATACTATTATATTTAAATAATTAAGATTTAGAGCTGGGAAAGTAACTGGATTTTCATCTAGCACTAACACTTCATTTTACAAGTGAGTAAACTGAGGCCCAAAGAGGTTATGCAACTTATCTATGAACAGTCACTCTACTGGCAACACCTAAAATTAGAATAATTACCCAGTTTTCTAGAACTTTTTTTACTGCTACACACTGGTACTGGTTAAAAAAAAAAAAAAAGTAAGCCTTCTTGTATTCCTTTTAACTTAATCTTACCATTATCTACATAATTATCTAAGTCACAAACTTGGGAGACATATTTTGTTACTCCCTTTCTAATATCACTAATTCATTTAACATCTTATAAATAATCAAATCCTGTTCACATACAAAACAAATACTTATGTAACAAATATCTCTTCATCCCATTATGCTCACCTGGATTCAAAACTTATATTAATGCCGTATTATCCTTACTAGTATATGTATTTCTAGATTTACTTCCCCTCCTAGAAGTATACTTTCATCAGAGTGATCTTTTACAATGAAAATCTATAGTTATGAGGGACCCATATGCTAGTCAGCATTACAATCAGTATCAATACTGGATTATACTTGGGTTCCTTAGTATAACCACTCCTTATGCCTTTGTATTGTGGCCTAAACAATTCTGCCTGGGAACATTCATTCCCTCCTAAACCCTTCCATGATTATCTGGACATCTCCTCCTCATTTGCATCTGTTGGTTTTAAGTCATAAAAACCTAATTGATGATGGCTTAGGAATAAAGCCCTTTAATCGTTTCATACAGCAAGAAGACTGGAGGAAGATTTACAGGTTTGGTGCAGTAGTTGAACAGTGGTGTTAGGGGCCCAGAATCTTTAAATTTACTACCTCACCACGTTCAACATATTGGCTCTTTATTCTCACAATTTAGCTTCAAACTCACAAATTGGCTGCATTAAATCCAGGTATCACATCTTCTCACCAATGTTCCTATTGGAAAAAAGGAACAGGGGCAAAAAGCTTTTTTTTTTTTCCCTACAAGAGGCTTGATCTTTTTAGCCATGAAGCAAAATACTATCAAAAATCTCTGGTACTACAAGGACACTCGGAGAATTAAATCTGGAAAAGGGAAAGGGAATGTCATGACTAGCTGAGACAAATGATGATTCATTCCTTGGTGCAGTGTACACTGATACATTGAATCAAAGGAGGGTCTATAAACATGGAAGAAGGGAAAAATAGGAAAAAATTGTCAGACAGGCGTGAGATTTGGTGATTGGATTCCTGGAAGTATATTAGAGACAAGAGAACATGAACTATAGTTAAAAAAATAATATCCCAGAATTTTCTAATAATTAGCATACAAGATCAAATATATATACATATATATACACACACATATATATATGTACGTATCCAGCTCTGAACTGAAGCTGGATACATACACACTCCTAGGTACATCACAGTAAAACTGATGAAAATCTAAGATAAAAAAATTAAAAGCAGACTGAGAAAAAAAATCATATTACCTTAGAAGTTACAACAATAATGCTGAAAGCTGACTTAAAAAGAAAGATGGAAGCCACATAAAAATGCCATAACGTCTTAATCTTAAAACATTAAAAGAGAACTACTAGTCTTCAATTACATAACTTTAAAACTATCCTTTAAACTTAAGATAAATAAAAGTATTTCTGTATAATTAGTATAACTCATCATGATTTTTTTTCTAAAGTAAAATATCTGTGAAAGAGAGTTCTTCAAATAAAATTATTCCAGACAGAAGAATGGGAATTAAAGAAGGAATAAAGGGCAAAAATATGAATTGTATGAATAAATGTTGACTTTAAAATGCAGTAATAGTAATATATTTTAGGACAAATTATACGTATGCCCAAAATACATGGTAAGAATAGCATAAATGGAAGAAGGGTGGTAGAAAGGAATAAAGATCCTAGCATCAACTGGAAAATGGAAAAAGTAACAATTCATATTTGGTGGCTACAATGGCAAGGATAAATAAATGTATTCTTCTTTAGGATAACAACTTAAGGAACAGAAAGAATCATTAACAAGCCAATAGAGGATAAAGAATGAAATAATCAAAATATATATAATCAATCCAAATAAGACAAAAAAATAAGAGAATAAATAAAAACCAATAAAAACAGAAAATAATTATGATTAATTTAAACTTTAACCAGTAATTACAATTCAGTAATTACACTGAAAGTAAATAAAATACTAAGAAGTAACAGAGTCTTCACATATGCAGTTTTACTGAATTTTATTTCCCTTACAAATCTCAGCCTGGAGATTTCCTTCTTATACTATTATGGGTGAACTGTGTCCCCTCAAAATTTGTATGTTGATGTTCTAGCCCCTAGTACCTCAGAATGTGACTGTGTTTGGAGATGGGGCTTTCAAAGGGGTAATTAAGGTTAAATGAGATCACACTGGTGGGCCTCAATCCAATCTGACTGGCATCCTATAGGAAATCTGGACATACATGAGAAACCAGGAATGTGTACGCACAGAGGAAAGACCATCTTCAAGCCAAGGAGGGTGCCTCAGAAGAAATCATACCTTGCTGTCACCTTGGCTGGAAGTCTAATATCGAGGTGACAGCAAAGTTTGATTTCTTCTGAGGCCCCTCCCCTTGGCTTCTAGATGGCTACCTTCTCAGTGTCCTCAGTGTCTTCCTCAGTGTCTTTTCTCTGTGCATGCACATTCCTGGACAGTAAATATATATTTTAGAACAACCAGTTATTTACCTGATTCTTGCACATTGATTTATCAACATTAGCTACTTTACCTGATTCTTGAATATTGCTTTATCAATGCTTCAGGCAAAATAATGGCTCAATAATATTTGCTAAGTGAATTGTTACCCATGACTCAGTATTTACATCAGGATTTTAAAATCTGAATACAGTAAAATAGAATTAACATTGCTACAATACTGAATGCTAATCGAGTTTGAGAAGACACCTGTGATTTTGCTGGTACTTAGAGACATCTTAATGTTATTTATTAGAGAGATTAGCTAATATTGATTTATGATAGTCACAAAGTACCATAAAGCTCACTGTACAATCCTACATTTTCATAATCAATAATATTAGCCAGTGTTGATATAGTGCTTTACAGACTTCAAAGATCTTGCAGGTACTTTTTATATGGTTCTCACGATAGTCCTGTGAGAAACATGAATCAACATAACACTCCATTTTGATATTTTAAAAACTGCAAATAAGAGAGTTTTGGGGTATTGGTCAATGTCAAAGAGCTAATTGGTGACATAACTGTCCCAAGAATACTGATCATCTGATTTCCAATGTATTCCTTCCTCATGTTGGGGAGGAGGGAATTTCCCCTTCTACCCCTCTTGAGTTCTTATGGCTGAATTAATAATAAAATTGACACAAAACATAGGAGAAAAAGAAACAAATTTTAATTTATGCACATGGAGGTCTCACAGAAAAGGGATCTAAGAAGTGACCAAAGCAGGCAGCTTTTATACTTTTTAGACAAAGAAATAATAAATTTGTGAGGAATTGACCAGACAAAGAATCAGACTTTGAGTGCTTAGTGAAGAATTTCAACAGAGTTTGAGCTTGGGGTAGAAATTTAAAAAGTAACAAGGTTTGTTTATAATAGCTTCTTGGCCCTCATTTCCCTGTCTCTGGGGATATGGGTGTCCTACCCATAGATGCAGGGGGTGCACCTTTCACATGGGAGATTTTATTTCCTGCCTTCAGGGAGACAGAAGGGTCAAAGTGTCCCTCTTGCCCTGGTTGCTTCTGAAGTAACTTTAATTCAAAATAATCAATATGCCATTGAGGCACATTTTGGGGCATCTCTCCCTGGGCCCTAACATCCATTTTTCTCTAATCAACTTCTCATGCTGGAAAATAGGAACTAGAATTGAATTAATTAGAAGTGAAAGTCAAATGCTCCAGGTGATATACCCATTATGGTATTTTGCTTGGCCAATAAATTGTGCTGAGATGCTGAAGGCTCAGATGCTTTCTCTCTCCTAGGATGCAGTTCCGAAGTTCAAACAGTGAATTTTTCTGATTCAACCTGTTGGAGCGCCAATTGAGTTACTTAATGTTTGTATCTGATTAAGTCTGCATGTACCATTTGTGAATTTTGTTTTTATGTAATAAAATTTAATTAACATAAATCTAAATGGAGCTATATGATTATATAGTTACCTGCCAAAAATAAAATAAAATTTATCCATATTAGATCAGAAGGATGTTTTAAAGACACACTGACAAAAGTTATTTTTAAAGCATCATTAATGTATACATAGTAAAATCATACCTCATACCTCTATAACAATGAAATATTATAAAAGAAATAAACATTACGATCATTTTGATAAATAAAAAGAGAAAAAAAGCAGGTCCACTGCTAAAAATGAAAATGACATATTGTCTGCTTCTAAATACAGTCACTTGTGACGGTTGGATTAATTATTCATTTCTGCCCAATTCCTATGCCCACCATTTTTTGAGAGTGAACACACGTTCCTAAACACTTCAGTAAGGGCTTTTCCACAGACCAGAGAAAAGAAAATCATACAAGAGGGTGAAAAAAAAGCAGGAAACCCCTTCATGATTGAAATGGTCTATTTCCTTCAGCGACGTCTCTGAGGCTCCACATTTAGACACCACACAGAGAAACGAGTCCAATGTTTATGACAACTTTTAAATCATCTAAATTCACACATCTGCTTATATAATATTTCTCATAGAAATAAACCCAAGGCTTTCAAAAATTTAACTTCTTTTGAGTCCGAAAGTTGTGAAAGAGCTAATTAATTTTGCAATAAGATTAGAGTGATTCTGTGGATTTTTTTCCCTGTTAGATCAGTAGACCATGTTTGTTAAAATTCTAAAAGAACCAATTTTGGGCGAAAGAAAACAATGTAAATGTAATATAAATTTAACAGAAGTTTAAGAAATTTTACCTTGACTACCACTGTATTCTTATCTTGTTTAAAGATACGATGCTATCATTTTGGTTTGTCTTCACATCTGCTGATCCTATTTTGTCTTAAGAAATGGAAAATTCTGGAGAAAATATTTGCAAACGAAGCAACTGACAAAGGATTAATCTCCAAAATTTACAAGCAGAAAATTCAGAAACTGAGGAATAGTATAATTTCTGTTTATGTAACAAAGTCTTCAGTCTACTTGTCTGAAGGGAAAAGTATGTAATATTGGCAAGGCTTTAAATGGTTTTTAATAAAGTATTTTATAGAGCAGCATATCCCAGAAATCACATTTGCCTATAAATTTAGATTTTAAATATGTAACCAATGAGAGGCTGCTATGCAAACATTCATTTAAAAAGTAAATCACTAACTTATTGTCTCATCCTTAATATGAAGGAGAATAACACAGGAAGAGCTTCTGACATCAGAGCAGCCTAAAACTCTTAGAACGTTGTTACTTGGAGAAGCATTTGATACCATGTTGATCCTCTACTCACACCTACCCTTTGTGCACGTGGAAGAAAGCAGCTTTTAGCCAAGTGGTTGACTTCTAACCACCAAAATAGCAGCTGTGTCTACTCAAATCCACATCTCTATGTCTACTGATTTCCATTTCACCTCATTATACTCTAATGTCTCCTAATAACTTGACACTTTTAAAAAATAAATTTATTTATTTTATTTATTTTTGACTGTGTTGAGTCTTCGTTGCTGTGCGTGGGCTTTCTCTAGTTGCGGTGAGCGGGGGCTACTTCGTTGCGGTCCGCGGGCTTCTCATTGCAGTGGCTTCTCTTGCTGTGGAGCACGGGCTCTTGGCGCACGGGCTTCAGTAGTTGTGGCACGTGGGCTCAGTAGTTGTGGATCCCGCAAGCCACAACTCTACAAGCTCTAGAGTGCAGGCTCAGTAGTTGTGGAGCATGGGCTTAGTTGCTCTGTGGCATGTGGGATCTTCCCGGACCAGGGCTCAAACCGGTGTCCCCTGCATTGGCAGGTGGATTCTTAACCACTGTGCCACCAGGGAAGTCCATAACTTGACATTATTTTGTTCTTAGTCTAACATTTCGGAAAACATTAACATGTTCTCATTTTATGTTTTATACTTTTCATTTCACTTAAGGTCTTATAATTTAAATCAATCCAGTGATGCAGTATTCTTGATCCCTGTTTACCAGTAAAGAGACAAAAAGCAGAGGTCAAACAGCTAGAATGTAGGAGAGTGGAATCTTTCTCTGGACAATGCTGGATCACCTTTGCTTTCTTTCCCTTAGATTATACGGTTGGGTAGTCCACATGGCTATAAGGAAGCTAAGGAAAAAGAAACATACAGCTACTGAGAATGATTCATCTTTTCACTCTATTTGAATGGGTCCTAGCACAGGAAGGGGTTTTTAATCACCGAGTCTGAGTGAATAGTGAGGTAGCATTTGTGCTAAAGCTGAGCAAAAATATAATGGGAGCATGAAGGGCTCTTTTTCTCTTATGACTGACTGGGTTTAGATTTTCTGCTGCAATGCTCCTCACTCTCTCACTTTGGAATTGTTATATTTTAAGGCAAAGTTGCAGAGAAGTCTCCTATCTAGTTAATATCTCCAATTACTGCTTAGTTCATTGATCCACATGGGAGGTAAAGAGGGCAACATTTGCTCTGATTGAAAGGACAGAGCCCACGTAGAGATACCTGAAAACCATGTTGCACTCAATAGCTTCACATCTTTCAAATAGTCTTGTAAAAAAGTCAGAAAAAACAGGAACGTTTTCCAATGTTCACTAGATGTAAACATTTTCAATCTGCTACCTTTTTCACAGAATTTCTTTTCAGAGAACAACAGCATTGCCCCAGCAGTAGAACATGGCTTGTCATTTTAAAGAGTAAACACTATTTTGGGCCTTTCAAATTTTTTTATGTGTAACTTCTTTATGTATAACAGGAAGACTGCCAGGGCAGTGTTGCTTCTATTCCTTTGTTCTATAAACACTTCTACCATTTAAAATGTAATTATTTAGGCAATATAAAGATTCTTACACATACGATTAATTTATTTTTCATAGTAAGTCTGATTGGAAGGAAGAAAATCTAATATCTACACAGATATACAGAAAGACAGAATAAGATATCCTCACCCTTTTGCCAGGTCTAATGTCTCCAAGTACATTGTTTCTGTATTACAAGTTTCATTATGGCTCAATCATTCTCTGACTCCTCTCTCTCCTTTCTAATTCTCTCTCTATATTGCTCTTGCTCTCCTGGTTGAAGCTGAGAACCGGCGTTCATTAAGAAGCCCAGTAAAGCCTTTAGACCAAAGCAAAACCACTTCTTTCTAATGTGTCTGGCCAAAGCAAGATTGGCTTATCCCCATACGTAATGTATTTCAAATGTTATACTGTTCCCAACAAAGACATCTATATCTCCTTTACTGCTGAATATAAAATGCAATGTCATTCAGTTTTCAAAGACATAGTGGGAATTTGTAAATGAGCAACAGCTGTGTTTTTGCTAATTTATTCTGAAATATTTGCCCAACATCTAAAACTTTATTAGATTGACTATCCCATACACTGGGAGTTAATGCCAAAATTTCTCTGATTTTAGCTATGCTATAGAGATTGTCTAGCATTTCTCTCAGCGTGTTTGATAGTGAATGCTTGAGATTGTATATACAGTTTAAGCTAGATTAGGTTCTTTGTAGTCACGGCTAAGCACTTGTTCTACAAATGAAATATTTCATGCCTTCATTCTCATATCTACATTGTCCCAAACACAAAACGCTTCATACTTCTTAATGATTTTCTTACTACAGATTAAGTTAGAATTACAAATGCCTGTTCCTACAAACACAGTATCATTATAATCATAATACAATATTCTAAGTACACTAGATTCAAGGTGATGAACAAGGATCTCAACTTTTTCCCATTAAGAGCAGGTTTGGAAGTCCCAGTTATATAAGTTTGGGTGAGATAATTCTTTCAGTGAAACTAGTCTCTAGGCTAGCACAGGAAATGTCTCTAGCCCTTTCATCATCACATATATAACTCCTGTGAAAGTTCCCCATATCCAGGAGATACTATCATCTAGATCTGTGATGAAGAAAGCAGCATAATCAACATTTAGAATATTTAAATTATTTTGAAAATGGATACAAATGAGCAACTTTTCCTCAGGCATTGATGGAAAATCTTCTCTGTTATAAAACGAAATTTTTCCTAACCTACATGGTAAGACTATTAATCAGATCAGGGATTTTTCATTGCAATGTATGGATGATCTCCATAGTTACTGTTGAACAGCTTTCTGTAACAGAAAAAAAGTTCCAGCATTTACTGGATTTACGGAATCGTTAGTTTCCTGTAACTGTGAAAAGAAAGCTTTTATAACACTTCATTAAAATTGGCAATTATACGGCAAAATATACTGTCCTTGAATGCCCTGTGCATGGGTGGCTAATGGGGGTGAAGAAGTAAGCCTCACAAGCCAATCTATTATTATTTCATACACCCATTTTCTTCTGTGGGCAATTGATTATATGCATATATAATACAGCCTATGAGCTCATAGATCATATAAGCCATTTCAGTCTGGGTTCTATGCAAATTTTGGCCAGCTCATATTATTTATTTATTATTTTAAAAAATTTATCTTTGGCTGCGTTGGGTCTTTGTTGCTGCATACGGGCTTTCTCTAGTTGCGGCAAGCAGGGGCTACTCTTTGTTCCGGTGCGCGGGCTTCTCACTGAAGTCGCTTCTTTTGTTGCGGAGCATGGGCTCTAGGAGCGCGTGGGCTTCAGTAGCTGTGGATTGCAGGCTCTAGAGCGCAGGTTCAGTAGTTGTGTCGCACGGGTTTAGTTGCTCTCTAGCATGTGGGATCCTCCCGGGCCTGGGCTCGAACCCGTGTCCTCTGCATTGGCAGGCGGATTCTTAACCACTGCGCCACCAGGGAAGCCCCAGTTCATTTTTTTTTGTTGTTTGTTTGTTTTTTTCCGGTACGCGGGCCTCTCGCCGCCGTGGCCTCTCCCGCCGCGGAGCATAGGCTCCGGACGCGCAGGCTCAGCGGCCATGGCTCACGGGCCCAGCCGCTCCGCGGTATGTGGGATCTTCCCCGACCAGGGCACGAACCCGTGTCCCCTGCATCAGCAGGCGGACTCTCAACCACTGCGCCACCAGGGAAGCCCCTCCAGTTCATATTTTTAAATTACATTTTAGAATTGCATTGCCCCAGATTACTCTGGGTGTTTCAGTGAACATATGGAACCACTAAGGCTTTAAAGTCTCCTTTAAGATCTGATTAGCAAAGAGCAACCCATAAGCATTAATGGATAAAAGATCCTGAAAGCAGAAAATGCATATATGTATCCTGTAGTATTTGTTATTCTTTGCATATGACCAGGCTTTTGTGTATCCTGAAAACAGTACAAATATAAAAATTATTCAAACGAATAATATACCCTCATATGGCTAAAACCAACTTGCAAATTTCTTCACCATGGCATTCTGCCGTTTTTTTCAATGTAGGTCAAATAAACAGAAAATAAAATGCACAATTCTTAAGTGATTGATTTTATGGGGTTTTTAAATTGAATACACCTCTCTACCCCCCCATAATGGAATGAATTATAATCCCCACCACCCTTCAAAATCCTAGTTTTAACACCTAATGTGACTGTATTTGGAGATAGAGCCTTTAAAAAGGTAATAGGGTTAAATGAGGTCACAGGGTGGCGCTGTAATCCAAAAGGACTGGGGTCTTTATATACAGAAAAAGAGACAGTAAGAGTGCACAGAGAAAAAGTCATGTGAGGGTGACCATCTGTCAGACAAGGAGAGAGGCCTCAGGAGAAACACAAACTGCTGTGGCACCTTGATCTTGGAACTGTAGACTCCAGATCAGTGAGAAAATAAATTTCTGCTGTTTAAACCATCCAGTGTGTGTTGTTTTATTATGGCAGCCCCAGCCTACAAATACATCCCCCCAGAGATCATTTTATATATCCAAGACATTGCCTTCTTGCTCTTTTAGAGTAAATTTCTCCCTAGCCTCATTTCCTCTTCCCCCCACCAAATGCCATATGATTTCTATTGCCACAACTCAGTTTTGACTGTATATGGATTCCATATGAATGGAATCCTATGGTTTGTAATTCTTGGTCTGGCTTTTTTTTTTTCTTAATGTTTGAGATTTATTAATTTTGTTGTGTGTATCAGTACTTTATTCCTCTGTCACAAACTGCCTCAGGAAATGTAGACTGTCATTTGATACCTAATTTTTAGACCTGTAAAATAAGGAGGTAGATGTAGGTATCTATTGAACGGTAAACTTCTATATGAATTTTTAGCATTCTAAAGGCATTGTCATTATTCACTTTGCTTCCTTTTGCTTTTGATGTCATCAATCACAGAGGAACTTGACACACTTTGAAAAAAGATGAGGATCTAGAGGGCTGGAAGAGTGTTTCAGATGGAAGGATACAATCTTAAATTCAGTTTAGAAAATGACTTGTTTATAAGTGAAATAAGCAGTAGAATTTAAAAGTGGACTGCAGGCAGAAATACATTACGATGGGTAAATGTTAAATTATTAACTATGATTTGCTAGTGAATTAATTCATGCTATATGTAAATTTCAGAAGAAAATAGCTATATACTAAAACTACAAAATATACATTTAATTAATAATAATAAGGAAATAGAATAGAAACTCGGTGTGGTGTAAGTTCTACACTTATTATATATAAAATGTAGTCCATGTGAACATAAATCATCAATATAATAATACATATATATAATGCAATAATAATAGAAAGAAAATAACTCAATTCTATCTAGAGCCCCAAGGATCACTCCTAGTATACGATTTCTTAAACATTTTTTAATGTATAACAATTTGGATGATTCCTCAAAATATTTTTGAACTTATATACTAACAAGGTTTATTAACAATTGCAAGTAGATAATGAAATAGATACGAAATATATAAAGGTAGAGAGAAAGATGAATAGTAATTTTAATGACCTAAGGATTTCAATAAAAACATATACCTTATTCATATTTATAACATTAATCTTGATTAATCCCTAATAAATGTGGAGATGAAAAGACAGTGAAAATATTGAAGAAATAAAAATAAATTATTAGAGAATTTAGTCTTACAAAATAAAGTCATATTAGTTTTCATTGTATCTAAAATACTGTTTTGAATTGGTTTAAAATTTTTTTTCATATGTATTTGCAGTTGTTATTTATTTTCATCATTAAAGCATTATTAATTCCATACTTTCTATTAGTGTGGATTTAATTTTAATTTTTCTAAAATAAAGCATTAGGAACAAAATTTTTAAAGAAAAAGATCTACAATAAAAATTTTTTCACACATAATTGTCTCACATTAACATTTTCCCATATGTTTATATCTTTGTTCTTCAATATAATCCAGAAAATCTGCATCTGGAAGGTGATAATTCCCAGATCCACATTTCAAAGCAAAGCAAAAGAAGGTGCTGATTACAGAAATCTAATTTCAGTTATCACCATATATTTAGAAATGTAAACATCATATAAAGAGCAAATATCACTAGATTTCATTTAGGAATAAAAACATTCTAGAATTCTTTTGATTTTTATCTACTCGTCCTGAGATCCCCTGGGAAAAGATCATTAGGCAAGAGTGTTTTTGTGCTTTTAACTTACTAAGTGCACATTAATGAAGTATAAGAGAAATAAAGTATAGAAGGAGAGAGAGCACTACGTGAATTCATTACTGATCTGATCGTAGCTAAGTTCATCTGATGGCTTGATCTGGAGGTACTGTGCTTCGGAAGCCATATATCCTCCTTAACAAGACTATTCTGCAAAGGGAAGAGGGAAAAAGAATTTATTCACCTGCCTATTTCTCCCATTGTTCAAAGCTTTTCCTCATGGGGGTAACTCCTCTGAACTTCTACATTGTTGCAAGTGTGGGTGGGTGCTGAGACTTACAACACTGAGGTCAGCAGGGAGGGTTAGGGGCATGAGGTGAGGGGTGATAAGGTTGCACATGTGTTAGGCTGTGGGTATAGGACACACAGAATTGACTGCTATGCTGGCAGCTGGACTAAGAGACAAAGGTGACCCAAAGGATCTGAGATGTTGCAAAGGAAGGACCTGTAAATTAAATATATGTGTGTATGTGTGTGTGTGTGTGTGTGTGTGTATATATTTTTAATTTGTATTATTTCTTCATAATATAATTGGTGTCTTCTTTTATAGGGACACTCTTGATTGCAAAGAATTTGTATAAAATTACTATTTTGTTGATAAAATGGGACAGCATACAAATTTTATAACACATTAAATCCAAATATTAAGACTTCCAGATTCTGCTTCAACATACAAAGAGTTTGGAAGTTCTTGCTCCCATTCTCATAACAACAAAAATAGCAATCATATTAAAAACCAACAACTCTTCTTAGATCTATTAGAGAATTGAAGTCACCTAGCAAACTACTATCCTGAACACTGGAGAGAAAGGCAGACACAAAGAATCACAGCTCACTGGGCAGTAGAAAACCAGGAGCAGAAATTTACCCTGTATCCAGTACCCATAGGAACACTTAAATATGTAATTGACAAATTGTCAGATGCTCAGTGTAGATCTCAAACTCTCAGTTTGAGAGTAAAAGTCTCCACCAGGGGCACTCAGTCTCAGGGGGAGCCCTGCTTTCATGAATGTTATCTCTAAGAGCCTCATGATGTTCTCATGATGAAGACTGGAGAAAAAACCTTCATGCTTTCCACAGAGAGTGGGGAAAGGTAACCATTTTGAAATAAACATGGAACTTTCTGTTCTTCAGCTTCCCTCAAGGAAAACTACTTCACCAAAGCCTAGCTATTGTAGGAGAAAATAAATACCTAAGTCTAGCCCCCTCTAGTCTTCCTATATCACCTACATTGGAGATGGAGACAGAGAAGTACTTATGAAGACCACAGCCCAGGCACACAGTCCCACTAAAATATTGAGACCTAATTATAGGATGATAGAACACTTTCCTTTAATCACCTCTCACCACAGCACCAACAGGGCTCCTGCAAAATAACAGAGGATTACAGTTGAAAGAACTATAAGGCTCAGATTATATTTAAGAAGAATTTCTGAAAATCAAAGAAAACAGGAGAAACAAACAAACAAAAAGAACAACCGAGGAAATTGAAGCCTCAGGCAGCTATAGCTACAGAACACAATAAAAACAGTGTACCTCCTAGGCAGATCCCTATAAACTCTCACACTAAGGCCTATTTACCTTCATTATTAGTATTAATACATCATGTCTGGCCTGCAACCAAAAAATTACAAGGCATGCTAAAAGGCAAAAAAAAAAAAAAAAAAGAAAAAAAGTCTCTGAAGAGAAAATGTAAGCAACACAAGACTCAGATATGACATAAATTTTGGAATGACTGCACCAGTACTTTAAAATAACAATTGATATTATCAAAAGCTTTTTCTACATCTATTGAGATGATCATATGGTTTTTATTCTTCAGTTTGTTAATGTGGTGTATCATACTGATTGATTAGTGGATATTGAAAAATCCTTAACCTACTGTATAGCACAGAAAACTATACTCAATATTTTGTAATAACCTATAAGGGAAAAGAATCTGAAAAAATAGATATGTATGTATGTATAAATGAATCACTCTGCTGTACACCTGAAACTAACACAACATTGTAAATCAACTATACTTCAATAAAAAAATCTACTATCTTAACCAAAAATAAATAAATAAATAAAATAACAATGTATAATATGCTAAGGAATCTAATGGAAAATGTGAACAACATACAAGAAGAGATGGTTAATATAAACAGGCAGATTGAAACTCTAAAAAGAAATCAAAAGGAAATGCTAAAAATGAAAAAACAATGTAAGAGAAGTGAAGAATGCCCTTGATAGGCTTACCAATGGAATGGACATGTCTGAGGAAAGAATCAGTGGGCTTGAAGATGTATCAGAAGAAACTTACCAAACTGAAATGTAAAGAGAAAAGAAAGAATGACAAAAGTAATGGAAGAGAACATCCAAGAAGTGTGAGATAATCACAAATGGTGTAATAAGTGAGTAATCTGAAAACAAAAGGAGACGAGAGAAAAAAGCTGAAGAAATATTTTAAGAAATAATTGCTGAGATTTTCCCATAATTAATGACAGAAACCAAATCACAAATCCAAGAAAAACAGAGAACTGAAACAGACCAATTTCAAAAAAATCTACACATAGTAGTATCATATCCAATCTGAAGAAAACCAAAGTCAAAAGCAAATCTTGAAAGAAGTCAGAGAGTAAAAGAGCAAAACAAGACAAAACAACAAAAAATACCTAACCAAGAAAGAAGCAAGAATAAGAATTTAATCACTGTCCTTGTCAGAAGATTTGCAAGCAAGAAGACTAAAATGAAATATTTAAACTGTTGAAAGAAAAACCCATCAACCTAGAAATCTGAATCTAGTGAAATAATCCTCTAAAATAAAGCATATTAAAAGAAATTGTTATGGAAAATTATTTCCCCAAAATTCATGCACTGAAGACCTAATAATCTCCAATGTGAAAGTATTTGTGTCTAGGACACAATTAGGTTTAGATAAGGTCACATGGATAGGGCCCTCATAATGGGATTAGTGCCCTTAATCAGAAGATACTAGAATACTTGCTTCCTCTCTTTCTCTCTCTCCACCCACATGCACCAAGGAAAGGCAACATAACGACAGAGCAAGAAGGCAGATATCTGCAACTCAAGCAGTCTTCACCAGATGCCAATCTTGCAGGTACCTTGATCTTGGACTTCTTGTCTCCAAAACTGTGAGAAATGTATTTCTGCTGTTTAAGCCACCCAGTCTATGATATTTTGTTATGATAGCTTGAGCAGACTAATACACACTTTCTTCAGCAAGCAAAAACAAAGGGCTCATTGCCAATATATCTGCCTTGGAAGAAATATTAAAAAAGGTTTCACAGAGAAAAGAAAAATGATATAGGTCAGAAACTAAAATTGACATAAACAAGGGAAGAGTAATAGGGAAGGAATAAATAATGGTAAATTTAAATATTTTATTTTCCCTATTCTTAGTTGATTGTATATATTATACAACTGTGCTCAGTATTACTAATCATCAAGGAAATGCAAATCAAAACCACAAAGAGACGTCACATTACACGTTAGGATGGCTACTATCAAAAACAAAAACAAAAGATAAGTGTTGTGGAGAAAATAGAACCCTGTGCACTGTTGGTAGGAATATAAAATGGTACAATCACTACAGAAAAGAGTATGGAGGTTCATCAAAAAATGATATGATCTAGCAAACCCACATTTGCGAATGTATCCAAAAGAATTAAAATAGGATCTCAAAGAGATATCTTCATTCCCATATTCACTGCAGAATTTTCACAAGAGCCAGAATATAAAAGTAACCTAAATGTCAATTGACATATGAGTGGATATAGAAAATGTGGTATATACATACAGTAAAATATTGTTCAGCCTTCAGAAGTAACAAAGTCCTGCCATTTGCAACAATATGGATCAATCTGGTGAATCTTATGTTAAGTGAAATAAGCCAGACACAGAGGGACCAACACTGTATATGACTTATATGATGAATCTGAAATAGTCAAACTCACAGAAGCAGAAAGTGAATGGGAGTTGCCAAGAATTAGAGAAAAGGGGAAATGTGGAGGGATTAATGAAGCTAGATAAGTCCTAGAGATCTACTGTACAGCATAGTGCCTATAGTTAACTATACTATATTATATAATTAAACATTTGCTAACAGGGTCAATCTTATATTAAGTGTTCTTGTCACTCACAGACACACAATGATGAAAAGAGAGGAAACTTTTAGAGGTGATAAATATGTTTATGGCATAGATTATGGTCATAACTTCATGGATGTATATTTAGCTACAAATTCATCAAGTTGTATAAATCCAATATGAACAGCTTTTCTATGTCAATCATACCTCAATAAAGTGTTTTTAAAAGAAAAAAGAAAATCAGTTAGTCATATCAACAGACTAAAGAAGAACAATCACGAGTATTTTAACTGACACAGGAAAAAATAATTTAACAAAATCCAATTACCATTCATGATAAAAACTCAGCAAACTAGGAATAAAGGGAAACTTCCTCAACTTAATTAAAGATATCTACCCAAAATCCTACAGACATCATACTCAACAGTGAGAAACTTGTGGATTTCTTACTAATACTGGGAATAGGCAAGCATTTCCCTACCTACTCCTCTATTAAACATTATATTGGAAACACTAGTTAGTGAAATAAGGAAATAAAGGAATACAGATTGGCAAGGAAAAAATAAAACTGTTCAAAGATGACATGTTTGCCTTTATAGGATTATAGAATAATACTCTGAAATTTAAAATAAAACTTATGAAGCCATTTTAATATCAATAAATGATTGAATAAATTAAAATGATGGAGAATAGACAAATCTCTCATGAAGAAGATACTTAATAAATTTTGTAGATACTCTATCCTAAAAGAAAGGAAGCATAATGCCTCCTTGAATTTGGGCTGTGCCTGTCGACTTTTTCCCACAGACTACAGTTTAAAAAGGGAAGAAAAAATATGTAACATGACTATGAAGAAACCTGGCAGAAACTACTTCAGCCACATTATTAGCTCAATATCAATCATCTTAACTCATGTAGATACTATGTACTCTTGTATAGTATGATGAAAATAGCAGTTTACCTGTGTGATCTTTTCTCCAAAACCCTATAACTCTAGCCTAATCATGAGAAAAAGCTCAGACAATATTAACACAATTTCATCAAAATTTTATCTTTTATTCTTTTCATAAATGAGTATAAAGAAATATATAAAAAGTATAAAACTAAGGAGAATACATTATGGCTAATGACTAGCTAAATATAGTATTTTCAGGCATTCAATTTAACTATCTTTACTTAAATTCAATAGCAGAACTCTAAATTGAATCTAATGCAGTGTGTGATATTCACTCCAATCCATTTATAAATAGAAAACATTAAACGGATTGAAATCAAGTAAAACAATTTTGACAGGTCTTGATGAAGTTTTTGTCAGCTTTCATTTCAATGCATTTAAACTTAGAATATCAAAAGAACCTGTAAATCCAAGAGAAATTTTATAATCATAACTGGTATGAATACCAATGTGAAGGAAATGATACACTCTAACTCGTGCCCAAATAGGCCCATTTTAGAGCACACAATGTGCACCCACACAGTATGAAATTGAATGATAGGTCCCTTGAAAATCAGGCTATTACATGGTGAGTGAAGTATTTAAAATATTTTCATTAACATTTTGTATTTTGATAATGTTCTAAGCATACATTTGGTCATCACAAATGGAAAAACTATCAATATATTTGTGATACAGCATTTTATTTTTTTAAGAACAAAGTAAATTCCTTAAGATTAAAAGGAAAAAGAAAGGGGAGAACTTGGTAATGAGATCCTTTATATTGCTTAAGGAAAATATCATCAGCAATTAGAAGAGTGCCTGCTCAGTACAAATCTTTCAGCAAAAATATCTGAGTAATAAAGAAGTCTATCATGTATAATCACTCCTCTTTTTTACCCTTCTTTTGAAAAAAAAATCTATTTTCCGTGTGGAAATTTAAAAAGATAGGTTTTTTTTTTTTACATCTTTATTGGAGTATAATTGCTTTACAATGGTGTGTTAGTTTCTGCTTTATAACAAAGTGAATCAGTTATATATATACATATGTTCCCATATCTCTTCCCTCTTGCGTCTCCCTCCCTCCCACCCTCCCTATCCCACCCCTCTAGGTGGTCACAAGCCACCTAGCTGATCTCCCTGTGCTATGCGGCTGCTTCCCACTAGCTATCTATTTTACATTTGGTAGTGCATATGTGTCCATGCCACTCTCTCACTTTGTCACAGCTTACCCTTGCCCCTCCTCATATCCTCAAGTCCATTCTCTAGTAGGTCTGTGTCTTTATTACTGTCTTACCCCTAGGTTCTTCATGACATTTTTTTTCCTTAAATTCCATATATATGTGTTAGCATACGGTATTTGTCTTTCTCTTTCTGACTTACTTCACTCTGTATGACAAACTCTAGGTCCATCCACCTCACTACAAATAGCTCAATTTCGTTTCTTAAAAAGATAGGTTTTTGAGAAGCTAAAATTTATGACATATGTTCTTTTAACAGAGGCTCTGAATAAACAAAAGCTCAAATTCCAAAATCTAGCTAAACTGAGCAAGGGGTTGCGGGGGGGAGAAAAAACAAAGAGAAAGAGGAATAAATTACAAATTTCAAAATTGTAAGAGGGACCATCTCTACAGGTCCTGTGGACATTAACAGAATAATAAGATAACATTATGAATAATTTTATTCCAATAAATTCAACTGTTGAGATGGTGTTACGGGTTGAACTGTGTCCCACCAAAATTCATATGTTGAAATCATAATCCCTAGTACCTGAGAATGTGACCTTATTTGAAAGGAGGGTCATTTAGATGTAATTAGTTATGATGAAGTTACACTGGAATGGGGTGGGCCCTTAATCCAATATAACTGGTGACCTTATAAAAGAATGTCATGTGGAAAGAAAGAGTTGTGTACAGAGGAAAAATGATGTAAAGACACAGAGAGGGCTTCCCTGGTGGTACAGTGGTTGAGAGTCCGCCTGCCGATGCAGAGGACGCAGATTTGTGCCCTGGTCAGGGAGGATTCCACATGCCGCGGAGCGGCTGGGCCCGTGAGCCATGGCCGCTGAGTCTGTGCGTCCAGAGCCTGTGCTCCACAACGGGAGAGGCCACAACAGTGAGAGGCCCGCGTACCGCAAAAAAAAAAAAAAAAAGACACAGAGAGAAGTTCCAGCACTAGTTATGGTTACCTACAAGAAAAGGAGGCCTGGAACAGATCTTCCCACACAGCTCTCAAAGGAACCAACACTGCCAACACCTTGATCTTGGACCTGTAGTCCCCAAAAGAGCAAAAGAAGAAATTGCTGTTGTCTAAGCCACCCAGATGTGATACTTTGTTATAGCAGTCCTAGCAAACTAATACAGATATAAAGATGAAACAGAGTCTTTTTTTTTCTTTGTTTTTTTTTTTGGCTGCACCATGTGGCATGCAGGTTTCCCAACCAGGGATTGAACCTGTGCCCCCTGCAGTGGAAGCATGGAGTCTTAACCACTGGACCACAGACTCATTTCTTGAAAGACACAAGTTACCAAAACTGGGAAGAAGAAACACAAAAAATTAAACAGGGCAATATTAATTTAAAAATTTAATTTAGAATTAAGATGTTTCTATAAAAAACTCAAATACCAAGAGCAGATGCTTCCTAATGAATCCTGTTACTTAAGGAAAAAATAATACCAAATTTACATATTCTCTTCCAGCAAAGAGAACATTTCCAACTCATGGTGTGATGACAGTGTTACACTGATGCCAAAAACAGAATAGGAGATCATCAGAAAAGAGAAATATGGATGGACATCTCTTATGCACATGGAGAGAAAATCCTTAACAAATTTTTAGGAAATCAAATCAAACAATGTTTTTAAAAGATAATAATCACGATGGGAGTTTAAGGTTGGTTTAATGTCTGAAGTGAACAATTTCAAAGAAAAGAAGTAATACACAAACAGAAATGCGTGAAAGAGAAAAAAAAACTATAGTAGGGGAAATTAAAGTCAAAGCAGGTTCCTTGAAAGGGAAGAGATCTTTACAAGTTTATAAAATTGATAAAGTATTTGCAAAACATAAAAAATTAAAAAGGAAATATTACCAATATTAACAAAATATTGGACTTTACTATAAACATTAAAAACATTACTGAATGAATAGTATAGACAATTTTGAGATAATATATTTGAAGATTTAGATAATTTGAATCAATTACTTGATATAACCTCAGTTAAATTACCACATAAGTAGAAAATATAAAATATGGGTAATTCTATATTTTTAAAACAAATATAATTGATATGAATATAGGAGAGAGAGAAATAAAACTGCCTCTATTTAAAGGTGACATGGTTGCCTAAGTAGAAAATCCAAAGAATGTACAAATAACTGAATGGATAAGTAGATTTTGCGATGTTATCAGCTCTGAAATAATAAAATCATAGGAATAAATCTACTAAAATATTCACAAGACATTGAAAACTACAAAATACTGCTGATATTTTCATGTACCAGAAAACTCAATATTTTATATAAAACTCACAAATTGATCTATAGTTTCCAAGCAATCACTATTAAACTCCCAGAGGCAATGTGTATACATGTTTTTGTCTGTGTGTGTGTGTGTGTGTGTGTGTGTAAATTAATAAGCTGAACCGTAACTGTATATGACAATGCAGAGACAAACATAGCCAAGATTATCTTAAGAAGAATAAATCTTCTTAAGGATTTTACCACTAAATTTTAACATCTGTTCTATAACAGATATTAATAATGTGCTATTAGCATAGGGATAGGCAAATAGGTTGATGAACAGATACAGAAACAGATTCACATATATCAGACTACTTATGTTTTCAATAGCTTTATTGAGGTAAATTAGATTAAAAAGCTGACACATTTAATGTATACAATTTGATGAGTATGCATACATCTATAAAACCATCATATAATCAAGGTAATAAACATATCTATCACCTTCAAAATTTCCTTGTGCTCCTTTGTTTTCTTTTTATTGTAAGAACACAACATGTGGTGTACCCTCTTAACAAATTATTAAGTGTACAATACTGAATTGTTAACCATATGCACTACAACGTATAGAGACCTTTTGAACTTATTCATCTTGTACAACTGAAAATTTATACCCATTGAACAGCAAGTCCCCTTTTTCCCATTCCCCTTGACCCTGGCAATCCCCATTTTATTGTCTGCTTTTGTAAGTTTGACTATTTTAGACACTTCATGTAAGAGGAATCATGCAGTATTTGTCCTTTTGTGAGTGACTGATTTCACTTAGCATATCTTCCAAGTTGTTGCAAATGGTATCATTTCTTTCTTTTTTAAGGTTGAATAATATATTATTGTTCATTTATACATTTTCTCTATCCATTCAACTGTCCATGAATATTTCAGTTGTTTCCATATTTTCACTAGGTATTGTGAATAGTGTTGCAATGAATATGGAGATGCAGCTATCACTTCAAGATTCTTATTTCAGTTATTTTGAATATATACCCAGATGTGGGAATGTTGGATCATATGGTAGTTTTGTTTTTAACTTTCTGAGGGACCTCCATACTGTCTTTCATAATAGCTGCACCATTTTACATTCCTACCAACAGTATACAAGAGTTCCAACTTCTCCACATTCTCACCAACACTTATCCTTTTTCTTTTTTCATAATAGTCATCCAAATAGGTGTGATGTGATATCTCACTGTGGTTTTGACTTGCATTTCCTTGATGATTAATGGATGTTGAACACCTTTGCATTTATGTTAGACATTTGTATGTCTTCTTTGGACAAGTGTTTATTCATTTCCTTTGCCCATCTTTTTCCAGTTTTATTGACATACATCACAAATAATGTCTTTTACCCATGTTGTAATCAGATTATTTGTTTTTTTGCTATTAAGTTTTAGTAATTATATATTTTGGATTTTAACTACGTATCAGATATACAGATATGATACCAAAAGCACAGGCAACAAAAGCAAAAATAGACAAGTAGGACATCAAACTAAAAAAACTGCTCAGCAAAGGAAACCATCAGGAGTATAGAACAGCAGCCTATGGAGTAGGAAGAAATATTTGCAAACCATATATTTGATAAAGAGTTAATATCTAAAATATATAAATGTCATTAAATTTATTGCAAAGGTGCCACTGTAATTCATGACGGACAAAGGAATGATTTCAATAAGTGATGGTAATTTCCTAATCCTCTTTGCTTGCAAGATTGTCATGTGTCATAATTTTTGTATTCTTACAAAGTACTTTCCAGCTTCTTAATGACTAGATTACCTACTGAATGCTCATTTAATTTTTCTTCCTATTTCTCTTGTTCTCTTTCCCATTTACTTTTGTTTGCATCTCTTTGTATACCTTTCCCCCTAGAGTTTATATTCTTATTTTTATATTTTCAATTTTTAAAAAAAATGTGCTCACTTGGTAGTCCACTGCCACCTATAAGCATTTCTTGGACCTACTATTGGTTTTTTGGAGAGCTAAAAATGATTGATCCCAATATAGAATAATTTTATGGAACTATTCACTGTACTCTTTAAAAACCTGAATTAAAATGTATATATGAACACTGAAAATATCATGTGATTTTATCTAAGTATATTAATTTAAGTTGAAATGATTTTACTTTCTTGCACCGTGTTTCTCAGACAGCAAATTCCTTCTTTTGCAATCCACATGATGTTCATTTTTTTTTTCTCCATGGAGAAAAACAGGCAATACATACCTAAGTGGTGTTTGATAATATCAGTACCTATTAACATAGCCTATAATAAATCCTTGGCCTTGATAAAAAGTCATTTTTAAAGCCTGAGCCTTTAAGATTTGATCCAAGCAAGATTTTAAGTACGATTTAATCCTATATATGATAATTCATATAATTACATATTATACAATAAATTATTGCTTTTTATTTTTCCTAGCCATCATTTTAAATAAATAAATTTCAATAAAGATCCTATTTTTAAATCTATATTTATTTAAAGTGAAGAAAGTAAAGACTAAACACTGTGAAAGTTACACATGTGCATATATGCCCTTTCTATTGTATTAAACACTTTAAAGGGAATTTGAAATAATATTTGACCATGTCACATTTTTGGAATGAGTTAAAATTTAAGTTCGTTTTACTATTCAACTCCAACTTCATAATAGGACATTCTACTTTCCAAAGAAAATAGGCACAATCCATCTTAATCACCAAAATTTTTCATATTTGTCTGTATTCAAAGGCAAAAAATGCTACACCATATCTTGTTTAAACTTAGAAGCAGCTGTTCTAACAGATGTTTCATCATTTAGAAGATGCCCTGTACATTTTTATCAGAGAGGACAAACACCATGATGTCATTATCAGCCAGTAACATTTTGCCCGTCAAATACATGGAGACAAAAAAGTATACGCATATTGTTTAATCATTTGTTCACAAGGCTTAATGTAGGCATTGCAGAAGATGTTATCAAAATTCCTTTATAGCTCTAATACTTTATATTTCACAGACATATTCAATTTATACTCATTTTTCTCTCACATATTTCTCATCCCAATGTTGCCTTTAAGCATTTACTCTTCCTTTAAACCTGCACAAATACCCTGCTTATTTTGCTTTTAATCCACCTTAAACTCAATCTGTCTGAATAAACTATCCTTTCTCATTACTGTCAATTCAGGAAACTGAGTTACTCTTTCAAATGCTTTGATGATTTGGCACTTAGACCATATTCAGTCCATTATCATGGGTACATAAAAAGTCTACATGGGTGTCCTATTGCACACTATTGCCTTTCAGTTACGATCTTCAATGATCACTGCTCGCACACCATTTTAGCCATCTACACATCTGTGGCCACACTATCAACCTTGAAATTCTCTGAAAATATTTTCATTTTATCCTTCATAGATTTTTCACTGGAAATGTCTATTTTTCAGGTTACAGAGTTTCTATTCCAGTCAGAGCAACTAACTCTGGGCACTGTTCTGAATATTGAAACTAATCTATGTCATATTTTCAGATTTATCATCAATATTTAGTCTAACAATGATATATCTTTTATCACAAAAGCAACTCAAGAATGGGCTAATAGACAAAATAGTTCACAGAAATTCTACACTCCTTACCATCTACAACATCTTCTGGTTTTGAGTGTTAGAATGGGCTCCGCAAAAATTAATTCAAGATGATTTAGGACCCAACCTTCCTCACCTCCTCTTGTTCCACACCTAACTAAGTCAGTCTAGTCAGTGAATGTGCTGTCAGCCACTTCCTGAGTAATAATTAGGAAAAGGGATTGGATATTATATTGCCCTGTTTAAAATTTCAGAATTCCATCTGACACTTTCTGACCATGATATTTCTTTATTTCCTTTAATGGCAACCCCAGGCTACCCCTGTTGTTACAACCAATGGGTGGTAGCTTAGCCAAAACAAGCTTAGGGCATTTGAACTTAATTCTGATTCCTAGATGCTTTGGTGGATTGACATGATCATAGGTAAAAAGGATAATGAGCATTTGGTTAAGAACCCTGCTCATCAAGTTCCACTACGGTGGTCCACACGGTCCAATGTGGAGTACATAATGTGCCTCTGTAAGTTTCATAAAATGCCCTGACCAGTTATTCAGTTAACTCTTTTCGACAAAAAATACGGGTGACAGTAGGGACAACTGAGAAAAAGGTAAAGTTATAGGTACTGTAATGGGATACATTGATTTTGCAACAGTGGAGAGAGAATGGGATACGTTGATTTTGCAAAAATGGAGAGAGAATAGGAATCCATTCACCTGGGAAGAGAATATCATAGGTTCCTGAAAAATATGAGGAAGGGAAGAACATTAATTATCTTTTCTAATTCAAAGCCATTTCTGGAGCCTTCTTTAGGAGGAAAACAAATTGGATTTTCCAAACTGCTGTAAGTACCTTATGTATAATTCTTGGTTCTGCCATTCCAGCAGGACGGTTCTGACATGAGTTGATAGCTAATTCCCTTAACATTATTATCAGAACTGGTAAGGTATTACCCCAGCTCTGGTGTGTCTCACAAAAATAACCCACCATTCTACTCCTCCAGATATCTTCCCTACTCCTATTTCTCAGACATCATTCACCCATTCTGTAGGGCAATTGGATGCTGCACAAATGTTAGGTGTGAACAAATATGTCAGATTTGACTCCTGCCCTTAGGTAGTTCCTCTAAGAACAAACAATAGACTCAACTATTTCAGCTGAACTAGGAAACCTCAATCCTATCAGCTGACTAGGGGGCCACACTGGAGGCACTGTCAAGCTTTACTTCCCAGCAAACAGCCTGTTTGTAATAACTGTAACCAATGCATTCTTTCCAGGGTCGCTATATGTACCCTCAGAAGCACAAGAATTGTGCTCCCTGTGTGGAAACCAGGCATTAACTTGTCTTCCTCCCCAAAACATAATGGCTTGCACATTATGGGTTTTCATAAGAGAAATTAACTGTTTACAGAAACACCACCTCTGCCATGGAAGACATTTGGGTCAGCCTAAACTCACTGGCCAAATTTGTTTTGGGTAGTAGAATTGCTCTACTCTTCCTCCTTGAGAGCCAAGGTAGAGTATGTGATATTTTCATCTGGTTGGGTCTAGGACAGTAGGGGTCATGTTTGAGGTTAATAGGGTAGGGTGGCCTCGTTTTCCCTTGGACTAATAATAGCCTGAAAATTAAATGCTGTATAAGATAATTGAAATGATTTTGTCCTATACTCTTTCAGTCTGATGAATTAGGGTGGGTGATGAAATATTATACACATGGGACAATTTTCCCAGAAACCAAGGACTGGATATTATTGGAAACAATTCTCCACAGACCGCTCACCTTTTTGCATATCTTATAAACAGAGACACTGCTGGCTTTTGCTCTGGACTGTTTTTTTTTTGTTTTTTTTGCCGATGATACAGTGAAATACTGTAAATACTTAAAAGATAGAGATTTTGCCTCGTTCCAGAGCTGAAAGTAGGTTTATTTGTTCTTCAGTATAAGAAAGATAATGTCTCCTGCCGGGGCAAAGGTCAGGCAGGTTTGCTTGTGGCCCATAGGCAGAGGCATATGCATAGGCAGCATCTTTCTGGTCCATTCTGCATCACCCCAAAATATTATACACATGGGACAATTTTCCCAGAAACCAAGGACTGGATATTATTGGAAACAATTCTCCACAGACCGCTCACCTTTTTGCATATCTTATAAACAGAGACACTGCTGGCTTTTGCTCTGGACTGTTTTGTTTTTTTTTTTTTTGCCGATGATACAGTGAAATACTTAAAAGATAGAGATTTTGCCTCATTCCAGAGCTGAAAGTAGGTTTATTTGCTCTTCAGTATAAGAAAGATAATGTCTCCTGCCGGGGCAAAGGTCAGGCAGGTTTGCTTGTGGCCCATAGGCAGAGGCATATGCATAGGCAGCATCTTTCTGGTCCATTCTGCATCACCCCCTGGGACTTGACAGACAAGGGAAATTGGCATGAACGTGAAGGTTATGCTGCCTGCTGTGCAATGAGTAATGAAGTTCCTTGACTTTGACCCAAGCGTTGCATATCTTCTACCAGCATTCATGAACCAGTAGCAGGCTAACTAGTTAGCTTGCAAGTAAGGTAAAATTTCAGTCTCTCCACAGTTCTGGGCATTAACTTCATATATTCGACCTCAATATTTATGGGGAAAATTCACCACCTCTTGATATTAGAACATTTTATAGCAGTGGCTTATGAATATTTGTGTTGAAACATATGCAGAAGCAAGTAAATATATTTTATCCTAGAAGGCTGATAGTACAATCTGAAATTTGATTCTTTTTCCCTATATCTTGAAATTTATTTTAAATCACATGTTCATGTGAGGAAAAGTCATGCTAATTTTGTTTTCCTCTACATAATAAATTTGCATTTGTTTTTACATAAAAATGACACATTCATTACATTGTTTACCAGTTGAATTACTTAACTTGCTCTCTAAGCCTCCCACCCCATCCAATCTCCATATAACATTAACAAACTTGAATGCTCACTGGCACAGGCTGTTTATACCTAGTGCAGACAACTCATCAATCCCCTGGTGGTTGGTATGGCTAAGATTCCTAATGGTTGTTATATAGTAGTTGCAATATTCGCGATGATCTCAACTCCAAATTTCCTGATTCTCTGGAGTCATGTAAAGATCCAATAATTTCATTCCGAGGAATGAATGCCTCACATGTTTTTTTCTCTTTACCTAATTGTATGCTAATTTTTTAAAACTCCCACTAAAAAAGATGGTTTGCTACCATCACATTCTCTGGGAGTCATGAAGTAATGACTCCTTGGAGAATTTACCACATTATTGGCTTATTTGGAAACATCTGAATGGCTGGCCACCTTTAGATAAGGCAATTACCTGACTTTTCCCCTCTTTATATCTGGATGTTTTAGTTTCAATGGATTTTAAGTGGGAATTTAATTATCATTGACATTAGAGTATTCTAGATACAAAATTTCAGGAATATAAAAATTGGAATTTTATAAATACATGAATTATAAATTTGTTCAATTAGCACAATTTTTGCAACACCATTGGCTATCATCAGCCATATAGGATAGGCAAAGAGGCAGAATAGATAACATTTTCACACTTATAAATGCTCCTGAGAATGGAGAAATTGTGAGGGCATTTGGAAGACTTGATAATTCCCCTGCTACACAGAGTAAATGCACAGGTAATCACAGAATTATATTCAGAACTTAGATTCAAATACTATAAATCTCTTAAGCTGGTTGACATATCTAAGTTCAACCAAGATAGCAAATTAAGCAAATCCAGTGAATAACTGATAGAACTTTAGAGCATGTTGAAAGCTCTATTTGTGTGGAAATGTATTTAATGGCTTACATTGTCATATTTTAAAATAGAACAAAGCAGAGACTATCATTATTTTTATTCATTATCAATCTACAAATAATTTCCAAAATCATTTATAATTTTACTGTTTTAAGTGAAGTCATCCCTCTTATAATGTTTGTTTCTGAGGCAGAATCAAAATGGAATAAAGTCTCTATGAATTTACTGTTATCAAAAATATAGTTAATGTATTATAAAGTATAAGTTTAAAAATTCATTTTAATAGAAATAAAATGTAGTTAGAAATGGTCAATGAGTTATTTTAAATTTATCTGTTCAATATAACAGTTATTGGAGATACGCTATTACTAACATGTTGTTCTACAGTGTTTGGAATTGGTGCATATAAATGTAGAATAAATATCTGCCCTTAAAAATGTTATAGGTTAGTAATTAATAAATGCTCATTGGGACACAGTAATATATAATAACTGACATTTGAGATAGTTAAAAAAAAGATATATGGATGCTCAAAGAACAGAATCAAGGAGTGATTGATGAATAATGTGGTATTTAAGATACATCCTGATATATGCTAGGATTTTGAAACTTAGAAATTTAGAATGTGTTCCTCTATGGGATAATATTAACAGCCATCAATATTTAGGCCAAGCAGCATATAATTTTTAATTATTAAGAATCTAAGAATAAAGGAAAAAGTAAACCCCCTCAATGAAAATTGATCTCCAAGGAATTACTTTTGGGAGAGTAGAGAAGAGTGATTTTTTTTTTTTTTTAAACTACTGAGGCAATTGAAGGCAACAGGCGCAATATGGGGATGAGAAGCAAGCATAAGGTAAGGAGACAGGAACTAGGCACCAGATTGAAGGTGATGTACCGGAAAGTAATTTTAGTCTCTTGGTGTTTTGTGCTACTCAGGAGATTCCTTTAAACCAGTTGTCTCTGCTCAGGGGATGTTGCCTTGTAAATCAGAATACATGGCAAAGATTATTCTATTTTCCTTTAATTTTAATCAGGTATTTAATATTTTAAAGGCTGATTTAAAAAGATGGGTTGGCATTTTCAAGTGTAATTTTAGGTAAATAAAATTGTGAGTGTTTATAATATTCAGTCAATTAATAACCCATATTTCCTTTATCTACTTGAGTGACTTTGTGGGCAGTAACAGATATGCCCTGGACCTGAAATGCTACCACCACAGGGCCATCTGGCTAATCAGATGTCAGTTTTCCTTTTTTTGTCAGAAAATTAATTTTTCTGTTAGAAAGGAAGTAAGTATTGCTAGCAAACTTTCAGAGATATGATTAACAAATGCTTATCAGAGTTCTTGTGTAATTGTACTATTGCTTCTGTATTTCCTTCTTATCTATTTCATGTTTCCTTTACATTTAGAGTAGTTGAAGGTGAATAAATGGCTTGAATAAAAGCAGATATAGTATACATAATATAATTATACATAATATATAATATAATTACACATAATATAATACACAATAAAAAAGGAAATTATGGCATTTAAAATATATGGTGTAGGGAAACATTAAAATTACTCCTGGATATGAATATAAGCTCTGCCACTTAAAATTCATGACATTGAAAGGGATTTCCTTCCCCTTCTTTTAAACTACTGTTTACACATACATAAATCACATCAACCTTACCCAAAGTTGTAAGATAACATATTTGAACCTCCTAGCATAGCATGAAGCCCTCTTTAGAGACCTCCTTGCCAGACAGTTAGGTAGTACAGAAGCCATATCTCAGCCTGCAAATTCAGGGAAGGTAGGAAATATATCTTCATTCTCATTACTAGCTCTTGGTTGCATAGTACACATAGCAGGGGCTCCATAAATATTTGGGCAAGAATAAATGAATAATGCAATGACCCAAATTCAATTTTAAATTTAGAAAGCATTTATATTAATTTCTCCAAGTTAAATTATGAAATCCATTTAGTAAAACTGATTGAGGATTTTCTATTTTGATGTTCCAGAAAAATGGAATCGGAGTGGAAAGTATATCTGCATAACTTACTTTTAGTTTCTGGGTGAAGAATACATATAGGAAACTCTCTATAAATATTTGTGAAATAAATAATGCAATCATTCAATTTCACTGCTAAATTTGGAAAGCTTATGTTTTAGTTCCTGTAAGTTCAATTCTATTCCCTTTTGTTAAATTGATTGTGGATATTTCGTTTTGATATCCTAAGTACTTGGTAACTGAGTATGATATGTAGCCTTCAAGTATCTTTCTTTTTATAATATTTTCAATTTGTACCAATGTCACACAATAATTTTTGCATCAAGTCTTATTTGATATATATCATTGTTTACCCAGTATAATCAAGAATTGGCTCTGGAAAAATAGAAATAAAAAATGGTATACAATAGAAACATGCTGAATTTTTATAAATCCTGACAATCACGTTTCGCACTACACAAGCAAGGTAAAGTTTGTGTATCAACATATATTTTGAGACCTTGTTAAAACAAAATGCGTATACATCTTAATGATAAAGATTAAGAAAACACACTCTGTTGTATTCACTGATTGATTCATTCCTTCATGCATAGTTTTAGAAACTCTCCTCTTTTATCCATCTCCACTCTTTCTGCCTTAGCTAAGGCATCTCTTGTCTAGATTACACCAGCAACCTACTGATTGGATCATCTTCTCCAGTGTTGCCTGCCAGCAATGCATTATCCATACTCTTACCAGAGTAATCTTTCAAAGGCACACATTAAATACTCCGACACTCCTACTTGTATCCTTCAAAAATAGCCTTCAGGGAAAAAATCAAAATTTTCAGTTTGTGATGCAAAGTCATTTATAATTTGGCTTCTGTTTAACACTCCAACCTCATAACAATCTTCCTGTACACAAAACCCCATTGGTATGCCCTGCTCATATTAAATATATCACAGGGCTTTGAGCGGTCCAAGCTTTTCCATGCCTCCACACCTTGGCATACATTTTTCCTTCTACTTAGAACACATCATCTTTCCCCTACCTTTCACTCTTTAGGCTACACAATCGTTTACTCTCCAAGATACAGCAGAAACATCACCATTAAGGTTTCACAGAGACCCCAAGACTGTCTTACTTGCTTCTCTCTTATTTCCTGATAGTGCTTTATACATATGAGGTGATTGAGCACTTCAAAAATGACTAGTGAGACTGGGGAAGAGAACTTATAATTTTATTTAATTTTTATGAATTTAAACTTAAATAGACATATCTGGATAGTGATTACTCTATTGGGTATCATGGGATTAGAAGAAAGGTATACTTTCCTGCTTTTGCTACTAACATATATATTAGCTTGGATAAGTAATTTAACATCACTGAATACTACTTACTTCAATAATAAACTGTATATTTTAGTATTAATATTTTTCACAAAGTCTAGAGGAGTTTCAAATTAAATAACATATGTGAAAACCTTATTAATTGCAATGCATTGTATAAGTGCTAGTTATACTGAAAAGACTAAAAAACCAACCTTTAAAAAATTTGCTGTTCTGCTATCAAACCCTACACTTACTTACCACTTTTCTTTACCTAATGTTTAAGTAATGGACAAACTGGTGAAAAACCTATTGATGTAATAATGACAAATTAGTATTTCCCTACAAAAGTTCATTGTACTGTGCTGCCAGTACATAATTCAATATTTCATACATTGTTGGAGATATACTGAATATAAAGGCAATATATATAAATAGGAAATTTTAAATAGGAAATTATAAATAGGAAATTTATTTATATCTAAATACATAAATAGGAAATCCAATTTCTCTCATTAATATTATGTTCCCCTCACTGAATATCTCCATGTTTTTCACACACTACTGAGTTTTCAATAAAACTAAATTTGAAAAATATGTAAGTAAACTAGAGTTTTCAAGTGACTTAATTTTCCTATTTACATCAATTCATATGTTTCTCTGTTTTATACAGCCACATGAGGAAAACCATATGATATTAAATTTCAGTGTGTGCTTCAGCATAAAATATTCTATTGAAAATGTTACACTGTGTTCAATAACTGTTGAGTATAATGTAACTCATAAAGGAAATAACTTTTAAACAAGTTTTGTAGCATATTAAATTTGGCAACTTGCAAACAGATTTCTAAAAGCCTGCTGCAGATTTTGTCTGGAATACAATAAAATAGGGTGCTATTCATTCAGTGTGAATTGCTACTGCAAAGTTGACAGCAATATTAAAGTTGGCAATCTGTATAATTTCTTTGGAGAAATGTCTATTTAGGTCTTCTGCCCATTTTTGGATTGAAGTTTGTCATATACGGCCTTTCTTATGTTGAGGCAAGTTCCCTCTATGCCTACTTTCTGGAGGGTTTTTATCATAAATGGGTGTTGAATTTTGCCTAAATCGACATTTCTCTGAAGAAGATATACAGATGGCCCACAAACACAGGAAAGAATGCTCAACATCATTAATCACTGGAGAAATGCAAATCAAAACTACAATGAGATATCATCTCACACCGGTCAGAATGGCCATCATCAAAAAACTCTACAAACAATAAATGTTGGAGAGGGTGTGGAGAAAAGGGAACCCTCTTGCACTGTTGGTGGGAATGTAAATTCATACAGCCACTATGCAGAACAGTATGGAGGTTCCTTAGAAAACTAAAAATAGAACTACCATACGATCCAGCAGTCTCCCTACTGGGCATATACCCTGAGAAAACCATCATTCAAAAAGAGTCATGTACACAATATTCATTGCAGCTGTATTTACAATAGCCAGGACATGGAAGCAACCTAAGTGTCCATCAACAGATGAATGGATAAAGAAGATGTGGCACATATATACAATGGAATATTATTCAGCCATAAAAGGAAATGAAATTGAGTTATTTGTTGTGAGGTGAATGGACCTAGAGTCTGTCATACAGAGTGAAGTAAGTCAGAAAGAGAAAAACAAATACTGTATGCTAACACATATATATGGAATCTAAAAAACAAAAATGGTCATGAAGAACCTAGGGGCAAGACGGGAATAAAGATGCAGACCTACTAGAGAATGGACTTGAGGATACGGGGAGGGGGGAGGGTAAGCTGTGACAAAGCGAGAGAGTGGCATGGACATATATACACTACCAAATGTAAAATGGATAGCTAGTGGGAAGCAGCCGCATAGCACAGGGAGATCAGCTCGGTGCTTTGTGACCACCTAGAGGGGTGGGATAGGGAGGGTGGGAGGGAGGGAGATGCAAGAGGGAAGAGAGATGAGGATATATGTATATGTACAACTGATTCACTTTGTTAAAAAGCAGAAACTAACACACCATTGTAAAGCAATTATACTCCAATAAAGATGTTAAAAAAAAGATCATATACTGAAAATAAAAAAAACCCATCTGAATACTCACCATTTTAAATAAATTTTTTACTCGTGAAAAAAATATTAAAGTTGTTTCAAATTTTTTATGTTTCAATACTATTGGTAAGATTTTGAAGTCTCAATAATTTTAAAGCCATATGTACTTATCACATAATTTAAGAACACATCTTAACAGAAGGAACAATTTAGACAAATCTGTCAGACCAGATCATTGTCCATTCAGGTCAGAGATTGTATTGGATGACACTCCTTAGTTAAGTGAGAATTTCATGTGAGGTTTGGAAGTGTACAGTTTTTAATTTTACCTTTGTGTCACTATTTTAAAATATTTAATACTCTATATAATTACTTTTTACTTAGAATTATGAAGGTACAAGTTAAGGTTTGCTTCCATAAAGAAAGAAGTTTCAGGGACTTCCCTGGTGGTCCATTGGTTAAGACACTGTGCTCCCAATGCAGGGTGCCTGGGTTCAATCCCTGGTCAGGGAACTAGATCCCACATGCTGCAACTAAGAGCCTGCGTGCTGCAACTAAGAGCCCACATGCCGCAACTAAAAGATCTCGCATGCCACAACTAAGACCCAGCATGGCCAAATAAATATTTTAAAAAAGAAAAAAATTTCAGTTGGATATAAACATTCAGCTATACACCTTATTGTGGTTATTTCATTACTTTTAAATGTAATTTAAAATGTTGGATAAAATCAATTTATTTAGATATATCACTTATGACCTATAAAAATAAGTTCAGCTTCAATTTGCTTTTCTGTAGTTTGATATAGTCCCATTTGTTTATTTTTGTTTTCGTTTCCCTTGCCTGAGGAGAAATGTCTAGAAAAATATTGCTAAGACCTCTGTCAAATAATGTACTGCCTATTTATTCCTATACATGATTTCAGGTCTTACCTTCAAGTCTTTAAACCGTAAACCGTCTTGAGTTCGTTTGTGTTTGGTATGAGATAGTGATCAAGTTTCATTTTTTGGCATGTGGCTGTTCAGTTTTTCCACTACTATTTATTGAAGACAGTATTGTTTCTCCATTGCATGTTCTCTACTCCTCTGTCATAAATTAATTGTCCATATATGTGTGAGTTTTTCCCTGGGCTCTCAATTTTGTTCCATGGATCTATTTATGTGTTTTTTGACAATACTGAGCTGTTTTTTATTACTATGTTTTTGTAATATAGTTTGAAATCAGGGACTATGATTTGTTCTTTTTTCTCAGAATTGCTTTGCCTATTGAGTCTTTTGTAGTTCCATATAAATTATAGAATTCTTTGTTCTATTTCTGTGAAAAGTGTCCTTGGTGTTTTGATAAGGATTGCATCGAATCAGTAGATTGCTTTTGGTACAGACCTTTTAACAATGTTAATTCTTGCAATCCATGAATATAGAATAACTTTCCATTTACTTGTAACTTCTTCAATTTCCTTCAACAGTATTACAGTTCTTAGTGCTCAGGTCTTTCACCTCCTTGGTTAAATTTACTCCTAGGTATTTTATTCTTTTTGTTGTGATTGTAAGTGGGATTATTTTCTAAATTTCTCTGTTTGCTACCTTGTTGTTAGCATACAGAAATGCCACAGTTTCATATGTTGATTTTGTATCCTAAAACTTTACTGTATTTATTATTTCATATAGTTTTGGGAGGAGTCTTTAGGTTTTCTATTTAATTTGATGGTATATATAAAATCATGTCATCTGCAAATAATGACAGTTTTACTTCTTCTTTTCCAGTTTGGATGATTTTTATTTATTTTTCTTGTCTAATTGCTTTGGATAGGACTTCCAGTACTATGTTGAATAGAAGTGGCAGCAGTGGACATCCTTGCCTTGTTCCTGATCTTAGAGTGGTACTTTCAGTTTTTCACTATTGAGTATGATGTTAGCTGTGGGTTTGTCATTTATGGATTTTATTATGTTGAGGTACATCCTTTCTATACTCACTTTATTGAGTGTTTTATTGTAAATGGGTGTTGAATTTTGTTAAATGCTTTTTCTGTACATATTGACATACTCATATAGTTTTTATTCTTCATTTCCTCCAGGTGGTGTATCAGTTTGATTGATTTGTTGTTGTGGAAACATCAGTGCATACCTGGAATAAATTCCATGTGACCATGGTGTATGATTCTTCTAATGTATTGTTGTATTCAGTTTGCTAATATTTTGTTGAAATTTTTTGCACCTAGGGTCATCAGAGATATTGACCTGTAATTTTCTTGTGTTGTCTTTGTCTGGTTTTGGTATCAGGTGATGTTGACCTAGTAAAATGTGTTAGGAAGCATTCCTTCCTCTTCAATTTTTTAGAAGAGTTTGAGAAGAACAGGTATTAAATTTTCCAGTAGAATTCACCTGTGAAGACATCTGGTCTTGGACTTTTGTTTTGGGGGAACTTTTTGATTACTGTTTCAATATCTGTACTAGTGATGTGTCTATTCAGATTTCTTCAGGAAATGTTGTATGATTCTAAGAATTTGTCCATTTCTAGGTTGTCCAACTTGTGGCATATAGCTGTTCATAATCTTCTATTTTAATCCTTTGTATTTCTGTGGTATATGTTGTTATTTCTCTGCTTTCATTTCTGATTTTATTTAACAGAGCCTTCTCTATTTTTTTCTTAGTGAGTCTAGCTAGAGTTTCATCAATTTATTTTAACTTTTCAAAGAACCAGCTCTTAGTTTCATTAATCTTTTCGATTGTCTTTGTAGTCTCTATTTCATTCATTTCTACTCTGATTTTTAATATTTCCTACTTTCTACTGACTTTGGGTACAACGGCAGGGAGCCAGAGTCATGGGGACCTCAGCGACTGGAGGGACAGAGCCCCAGGCCTCACTGCTGTTATTTTCCAGTTACCTATGGCCACAGTCACCAATGCAGCCCAGAGGCCTGAGTCATATGTGCTGCCTCCTCTGCTACTATCGGATTCTCTGGGGCTGTAGGCTCCGCTTCCATGGCCTGAGGGCCTCTGGTATTGTAGGAACTACCTCTGCTGTTCCCTCAGTTCCATTTCCTCTATGTGTTCCACTCCACTACCTTTAGGGGGACAAATATGTGAAATTCTCCCACATCCTGGTGTGTTGGGCAGAAGCACCTTTGTTGCACTGTAGATGTTTTACTGGTTGTAGGTTGAAGGGATGAGACAAAAACAGCTTTTAATTCTGCCATGTTTTTTACATCACTCCACATTTTACATTTTCTGGTTTTGATGGTGTAACTAATACTAGAAAATTGAACAAAATGTATGAAAAAAACTATTTTTAGAAACTGGAAAACAGGCAAATTGGTAATATTATTCCTAAAAGGTTTAAAAAAATATGGATAGTGAATAAAGCCCTATAAAAGTCCAAGTTTTCTACCTGACAACACTTTCTAGATCACAAAGCTAGGAGGGGTATAACAGAGGTCTCTTTTTCTTTCTTTCTTTCTTTTTTTTTTTTTTTTTTTTTTTTTGAGGTAGGAGGTTTTAATGAGTAGTGAGTGGAAGCAGTTTTGTATTTTCTGGCAAGAGTACTAGAAAGGCAGAGAGGGAAGAGGTATTCAAACAAAAAGCAAAAGAAATATCTTGCAGAGTACTTTTCAGTCTGGCTGAACATGACACTGTACATAATTAGAGAGAGATTGGACAATGACAGGCAAAGAACAACAGTCAAGAAGCAATAAGCTGGAGTACTACCAGAGCTTATGAAGTCTTGAGAGTTGTTGGAGTCTCAATTAGCCAGGGTGAAGAGACACTGTTGAAAACCAGGGTATAGTGGTATAGCAAAAGTAGTCTTAGAGTAATAATTTTTCCTAGTGTTCTCTAAAAAGTTTAGAAAAGAAGGCTTGAATGACCTGAGTTAATGCAAATAGTCAATTAACTGCCTGCAAATATTTTTTAAAAAACTACATGTGCCCATACACACAGGTGCATATACCAAAATATCCAGTATAAAATTAAAAAACAAATGAGTAGATATTCCAAGAAGCACAAAGTATAACACACAACTAAGAGAAAAACCAAACAATAGAAATAGAACCCAAAACAGGAGCTGACAGAACTTTAAAACATATATTATATTTAAAAACATTAACATGTTCAAGAATATAAAGGAAAACATGAACATTACTAGTACAGAAATGGAAGATATTTAAGATAAAAACATGGGATTTCCAGATCTCTAAAAGCAATAGTTGGAATTAAAAAAAAAAAAAAAAAAGGAACCCGTGTCCCCTGCATCGGCAGGCGGACTCCCAACCACTGCGCCACCAGGGAAGCCCCCCTGTTCTCTCTTTGTGTGATTTTCAAATGTCAAACTACCACTGCATTCCTAAAATAAACAAAAGTTGTGATATACTGTAATTTTTATAAATATCTCTGATTTGGGTTTGCTATATTTTAAGAATTTGCATTACTGCTTATGAAATGAAATTTTTCTTTCCCCCCAATCTTTATCAGATTTCAGTAACAGGTTTGTGTTCACCTCATAAAAACAGAAAAATTTTCTACTTTGTTCTCCTCTGAAAGATGTATATAGTTAACATTATTTATTTCTCAAAATTTGGGAAGAATTTAATGGTGATGCTATCTGGTACTGGAGTTTTCTTTGAAGGAAAGGAAAGTTTTGTGTTCTTTAAAATAAATATATAGGTATTGGATATTAAACCATTCCAATATGGGCCAATACAATCTTACTTTTTATTATTCCATTAGCTTTGTTTTAGTTGCATTTTCCAAGGATTGGTATATTTCAGTCAAAGTGCAACACTGATTTGCTGAATTTGTCCTCTTATTTATCCTTTGGGTCTTTAGGATTTATAATAGAGGTGCCATTCTATCTCTGATGTTTGTTAATATTTATATTCACTCTATTTTTAAACAAGGTAAATCAGAATTACTAGCATTTTTAATCAGGTTAATATTTTAAAGAAATAACTTTTGCTTTGTTGATTTTCTTTACAGTTGCTTTGATTTCACTTATTTCTACAAATCTTTAAAATCATTATATTTCCTTCTATTCTTTGATGAATTGTTTTTCTTTCTTGAAATTGATGCTACATCACTGATATTTATTACTTTGCTTTTACTAAATAATTGTTTTATGTATATGAATTTCTTTCTGCACACAGCTTTGGCTGTACCTCACAAGTGTTAATATTTCTTTATGCAATGATATTTCACTGAAATATTTTTTAAATTGTATTTTCTTAGTTAACTTATGAATATATGACTTAATTTCAAGAAAGGTATGACTTTTCTAATTAAATTTTGTTATCAATTTCTAGTTCAATGCCATGTGGTTAGAGGACATAAGATTAATGAGCTAAATCTTTTAAAATTTGTTTAAGCATTTTTATGTATGGCCCTGTACATGGTTGGTTTGGGTAAATGTTCTATGTGCTCTTGAAAAGAATTTGAGGTCTGTTGTTATTGGTTGTTGTGTCCTCTGTTTACATACTGTGTAAAGTTATTATAGTGTTCAGATCTTATTCATCCTTGGTGATTTTGTTTCCTGCTTGGTCTACTAGCTATTGGATAGGTGTGTTAGATTTCTGCTATGATTGTGGATTTATCTACCTTTAATTTTTATGTTGATTATTTAAACTTTTGATTTTGATATCATATTTGCTTTACATGTAGTTGTAAACAATAATAAGAGATTATATACATATTATATATATAACAGTCTACTGGTATTGACATTTTACTACTTTAAGTGAAGTACAGAAATTTGGCTTCCATGTAACTGCTTTTATCTTTCCACCATTTTAAACAAACTGACATATATTTCCTGTATATACAAAGAGAACCACATCATATAGTGTTGTATTACCTTCAACCAGCATATATGATTTAAGAAACCCAGGGAAAAGAAATCTATTATATTTACCCATATATTTTTTAATTAATTTATTTATTTTTGGTTGCGTTGGGTCTTCGTTGCTGCGTGTGGGCTTTCTCTAGTTGTGGTGAGCGGCGGCTACTCTTTGTTGCGGTGCATGGGCTTCTCGTTGCAGTGGCTTCTCTTGCTGCGGAGCATGGGCTCTAGGCGCACGGGCTTCAGTAGCTGTGGCTCGTGGGCTCTAGAGTACAGGCTCAGTAGTTGTGGTGCACAGGCTTAGTTGCTCTGTGGCATGTGGGATCTTCCCGGACCAGGGCTCAAACCTGTGTCCCCTGCATTGGCAGGCGAATTCTTAACCACTGTGCCACCAGGGAAGCCCTACCTATATTTTTACTCATTGCCATATTCTTTCTTTTCTGATGTTCTAAGCCTTCTTTTGTTATCATTTCTTTTCTGTTTAGAAAAATTTCTTAGCCATTCCTTATGGGTAGAATTGCTAATATTTTTTTTCTTACTTTCCTGTCTCTATAATTGTCTTTATTTCCCTTTCATTCCGGAATAATATCTCATCAACTATGAAATTCACTTAACAGTGTTTATTCAGTCATTGATGTTGTGCCACTTCCTCTGGCCTCCATGGTTTCAGATTGAAAATCTGCTGTCACATAATTTGATGGTCCTCTAAAAGTAATATGCTCTTTCTGGGTCTTTTCAAGATTTTTTTCTTTGCATTTTGCTTTCAAAAGTTTAATTATGATGCTTTGGTGTTGATTTATGTGGTTATCCTATATGGAGTTCACTTACCTTCTTGAACTTGTTTATGTCTTTTTCCAAATTTTGGAAGTTTCTAGCCGTTATTTCCTTGAATATTTTCTGAGTCTTAGTCTCTTGTTCTCATTACCTTAGATATGAATGTTATATCCAAGGATTTATATTATTTTCCTCAAATTATATGAATATTATATTAGGTCTTTTGTTATTGTCCCACAGTTCCCTGAGACATATATATATATA
>NW_020174561.1:6127751-6193345 GCF_003031525.2 Neophocaena asiaeorientalis asiaeorientalis
GTCTATCTCTTCTGTGTTCTTCAGATTGAGTAAATTCTTTTGATTTGTCCTCCAGTTCATTGATTATACCATCTTTCATCTCCATTCTACTATGGAGTGCTTACCATGATATTAAAAAAATTTGTGTTATTTTATTTTTCAGCTCTACAATTTCCATTTGATTCCTTTCTGTGACTTTATTTCTTTCCTGAGATTTTCATTTTTTTTCTTCAGTTTTTAAGCAAATATGTAACTGCAGTTAATTCCAACATCTGAATTTTCTTGGTGTTGGCATATTTTATTGTCTTCTCTCATTCAAGTGTGATTTGTCTTGCTCTTGGTATAAGTAGTGATTTTCCATGGTATCCTGGATGTTTGGATATTATGAGACTCTTCCTGTTTACAAGAAGACACTTTTTGAGGTACAGCTTGATAGCTGGGTAGGTGTATATGCTCAGCTTCTCACTGCAAAGTCCTCCTGACTCACACTGATTCACCTTACTTCATTGCAGATGGGCAGGGTGGGGGTTCAGACCCTTCTGTCCTGCTGACACTTTCCCTGCAAAAGTAGGACACCAACTTGTAGTGCCTCTTTATTTTTTAGTGCAGGTGTAAGCTCAGCACCCCATTGGTCACTGCTAAAACGAGGGGGAAATCAAGGAGAGAAGTAGAGTGCCACTTCCAATCATACTGCTTAGACTTATTGATGCTAAATGGATGTATTGACCCAGTTTCTACTGGATCCTACTGACACAAAAAGATGGGGTAAAACTTAGTGGCAATTAGCCCTGTCTCTAATTGTCTCATTAAGCAATGCAACTGCTGAGTGGAGACGGTAGCTCAGCTTACTAGTAGATCATTGATAATCTGTGATTGGTGACAACTGATTGTCTCCGATTTAAACATAAGAAATAAGGGGGTAGGTAACTGAGACATCCAATTTTACTTTGATTTATGACAATTTTATTCATTTAGTATTAATATTTATAACTATATTTTATGTTTATAAAGTATATCTGAAAGTTTTGAAACGTTAAAAGTATAGGTCAGTTACTTTAAGGATGTTTTTACAACAGCAATTTTATTTTAAAAATACCATATATTATAGAAATAGGAAGATCCAAAACAAGGAAATGATTTTAAATGTTGGCAAAATAAAAAATGTGCTCATAACACTCCAGTACATTTAAGAGAATTCAGCTTAAATTCATAAGTAAATGTATTTTTCAAGCTCTCAAGCGCCATATGTCAAAACTCAGCTAAGATCCAAAAAAAGAAAGATATCTGAAGTGTCTGCAATGCTTTGCCACTAACTGATAATTTTGAGTGCAAGGAGTTTTCAAGATTGATTTAAAGAAAATGAATAACTATGCTTAGTCACTGCTGATTAGTGAAAAAAAAAAAGGAAAGACAACTTTACTCATTTGAAAGATTTGGGGTTTCTGCAACATGTCTTTACAACTAGTGTCTGCACAAAGCATCTATACTGTTAGCATTTTTCTTAATCAAATCGCTGTTGGTAACAAAGATGATACCACAGACAAACATTATTGGTTTTATATTTAAAGGAAATAACAATTTTTTCCAAAACCTTCATTTCATATGTGAGTAAAATGCAAACTATAAAGCCAAGCAACAGATGACATTTAAGGTATTCTATCAATCTGAATGGTCTTAAAGCTGCACATGTCAAAATGTCAAATAGAAAACAGGTTTAGCTAGCATTAATCAACTCCTTCTATTCTATTACAAAAACAATAAAAATGAAGATGGGTTCCTTAGAAGCAAGATTTCTAATAAATAGAACACAGTGCAGCCTTATTAGTAAGATTCATTTCCAAGAGCAATTTCTGTAAAGTATTAGATGTCAACATACATAAAAGCCTTGTTGTTTTCTGAAAAAAAAGTTATGCTGGTAAGTCTTTGCCTACAGTTCTAAAAATAATGCACATGAACATATAGCAAATTGTTCTATTTGAATTGCAGTGTGTCATCCAATTAGATCAAAGTTAAATACATCAAAAGTATTATTCATAAAAAGGACATAACAATACTACATTTTATTGTCTACATTCCAAAAATAAGTAGAGACAATAATTGATTTTTTTCCTTTAATTTAACAAGAAAATATTTACATAATTGCAGGATGATGGTATAGTTTGAGTGGCAGCTATAATAATGATTTCAAACAAAATAATAATCAAAGTTATATTTTGCCCAATATCTGCTGTTTATGGTCTTGATGACAATCACAATGGTAGCTAGATGAACAGATAGGCAGAGAGGTAGATAGACAGATGGATGGATGGATAGATAGATAGATCCCACATATATATATGTAAACTATGGACTTGTATTTAAAATGGCTTCTTAGTAAGATCCTCTAGGCACCTCAAAATTGAAGAAAAAATATGTGCTAACGTGCTTCATGTGTGAAAAGTTATAAAGGGGTCATCCAATTATTACTCATCTATATATTAAAGCATCTTACATCTTTAGTTATCAAAGAGAATGTAAAAATATTTTTGAGATGAATGATACAAAATTTTTAATGTAAAAAGAGTAATATTTTTCACATTTTCATTGAGTTCATAGGCATATCTTGAATTAGAGAAAAATGTCACTAGAGCATAATTAATAATAATTTTGTGCTCTTTTTGAAATATATGCTATTAGTTCAACTAATACCAAAAACAGAGTAAGTGAAGAGACAAACATAATTTTGACCTTTAACTTATTTTTAGAGACCATATTAAAGAACTGAGTAAAAGAGTAGATTAAGTAAGTCAGCCTATTATCGAAATGACCATAGAGCCCACAGACTTCTTTCCTTTTAGCTAAAAGCTTAAATTCAGAAAAATATTAAACATTCCAAACACCAGATATAAAAAGATGTGGCACATATATACAACAGAATATAATAGCCATAAAAAGAAATGAAATTGAGTTATTTGTAGTGAGGTGGATGGACCTAGAGTCTGTCATACAGAGTGAATTAAGTCAGAAAGAGAAAAACAACGCATGCTAACGCATATGTATGGAATCTAAAAAAAAAAAGGTACTGATGAACCTAGTGGCAGGGCAGGAATAAATATGCAGACATAGAGAATGGACTTGAGGACATGGCGGGGGAGGAAAGCTAGGGTGAAGTGAGAGAAGCATTGACATGTATACACTACTAAATGTAAAATAGATAGCTAGTGGGAAGCAGCTGCATAGCACAGGGAGATCAGCTCAGTGCTTTGCGACGACCTAGAGGGGTGGGATAGGGAGGGTGGGAAGGAGGCTCAAAGGAGGGGATATGAGGATACATGTATGCATATGGCTGATTCACTTTGTTGTACAACAGAAAGTAACACAGCATTGTGAAGCAATTATACTCCAAGAAAGATACATAAAAAATATCGTTTAAGGATTTCTTCTTTTGTTAATTTTCTTCATTAGCACTTGCACATGTTCTAAAGAGGACAGCTTCAAATGTCTTTTACAGATACTGTTTTAATTTTGATGAGGTTTCATTGTAAATAGAACCTAACTTGCCTCTCATCTCTGACTCTGAAATGCTTCTCTAATGTACTGTAGTAAATTGAGCCACCCTGGTGGTATCTGATGGAGAGTTTATTGTTGAAACAGAGAAGATTTTGCAGGTGGGCTTATATGAAGTCCTAGATGTCACTGTGTGGTTTGTCTCAAGTAGTCAAACTTGCTTAGCCACCACACCTCATGGCTATACTGCCTGGAGAAAATCTGTAATGATAGTGTCTGTATAAAGAAAATAAAGCAACTTTATTCATGAAGGACTCTATGAAACATAAGGATTACTTTTTTGGTGCCCAGGCAATTATGTAAGACAGGTAGAGAAAGGAAAGTTCTTCCCACTTCTAGGTGGAAGAGGACATGGCTTGGCACCTTGACATATCAGGGAACAAAAGGACATTTGTCAGAGTCCTTCATTGTTGTAATGGAGGATTACAGCAGTGATAGCAATACCATTTCAGGTGGTTTCTGAGGAGAAGTCAATGAAGAAAACTGGAGCAAAAGGACACAAGAGAATTATGTGTGTGTCATACTCTTGAGAGACCAAAAAATACTTTGAAGTGAGGAAACTGAGAGAATCTGATATTCTACCTTATGCAGATAGGAAATGTTTCTGTGAAATTTGCCTGGTTACTTTTAATGTTATCCAATTTATATCTATACATGAAAAAATAGTAGGTCACATCGGTAATTACAGTTATACTCATTAATGATATTTCATCAAAGCACTTTCTTCCTTAGTCACATTTAATTTGGATAAGATTTTAAACGTACTCACAATAATGGGAATCACCCCATTTTTGCCAACTAACATCCTAAGCATGGATACATATTGAGTTCTTACTCTCTTTTCACATCTGAAAAGTAAATATGATTCCATTGGCCTTAAATTATGCCATTAACATGACTAGCAAAATATATAAAAATATAGTAATATTCTATTACTTTAATTCTTATACACTACATATATATTTCCTTTAGAATTTGATATAAATTTACATCATTCATTCATTTGTTCATTCATTCATCAATATGTAAACTGTTTGTCAACTTTACATCATCAAAAACATACTATCTTACACTAAGAAAACAATGCTACTTGTGGTATATTCTATTTTAAAACATATTAAAAGTAAATGCACAATAACGTTTAGTATTAATAAATATCATTATGATAATACCATCTGACCTTCCTAATTCATCATACTTAAAGTACTAGAACACTTAATAGAGATGACATTTTCCATTGTTTGAGATCCAGACCTACAGGGAAGGTCTTGTAATGAATACCATAGAGTCAAATATAAAAGATGGATTGTTATTGCTGTTGGGAAAACATAACTTAGAATTTTACAGTCATCAGATGAAGTGCAAAGTGGATCAGATTCTGGAAATATGTTTAAGTCTGTTCTGGATGTTTTAACTATGTTTTGATTCATTAAAATATTTATAAATTATCAAGTGTAAGATTGTCAATCATAAGGAAATCATAAAATAAAAAAAAAAATCTCAAGGATGAAACGTAAAAGGGACCATAGTATTACAAATTTTATTAAGTCAGAGTCTATTGTTTGAGAATGTTTTCCTGTTATATTTCGTATCTGGAAACCAACTACTACTCATATAAAGAGGTAGGCAAGGGGAGAAGAAAACTATACTGAATCCTTTGCCACATCTCTGAAAGAACTCCAACAGCCATTAACCACCTAAAAGAATAAAATAAACTGAGTTCACAGAGAGAGTAGTCTCAACTGTAGAGGGGAAAATTGTCAGTAAAGGCCTATTTTGAGAAAATTTCATTGTTTAAACAGCTGGCTCTGGGATAGTTCTGAGAGAGCAGGAAGTCTTCTAGTAAAGCTATATAAAGCCCAGCCATTATGCCAAATAGACCTATTAGCAGCACTCTCCAGTCTCTAAAGACCCTGAACTCGACTATGTCCAACACAGTTCAGAGAACACAAAGGAAGTTCAGGCGCACAAAGGAAGGAAGAGCCCCTATTCCTTCCCCCAAAATAAGCTCAAAAAGGCAGAAGGGCATAGAATTTAAGCAGGCAGACTTAGTAGACGAGACTTTCAGAAATACGGCCTAAATTATGTCTCACAAACCCCATAAACTGAGATGAAATTGGAGCTTATGCTAATTAAATACTTTAAAAATTTTAAAATACAAAATAGCAGTAACTATTGAGTTTCTGGCACTGTCCTAGGTGCATTATGGCCATTTTCATTTAAATAACACACTAATTTAAAAAGTAAGCATTTTTACTTCCATTTTTACCAATGAGGAAACTGATGCTCTGAAACACTCCATATCTTGAATTATTCATAGATAACTTTGGCTCCAGTAGTCATTCTTCACAAACATGAACCCTCACCATATGAAAGATTCAGAGGTTGGATATTTAAATGGAATTGAAATAAATGAGGACAAATTGCAACAAGCCTGTTAGGTAGGGGAGACTTGAGAGCTTATGATGGACTCTAGACTCAATATTTCCTTTCACTGTTTGGACACGTCACAAACCATATCATTCATCCCCCACCCCCTACCCAGTTATTTAATTGAAATATAGAAACACTAGGCCAAGGGCTAGTATTCAAGATTAGATTCTAATTAAAGATACAAAAGTTCATCTGATACTCCAGAGTGTATAATTTTTAAATAGAGTATAAAATTTCTGAGGACAGGAATAGTATCTTTTTCATTTGTAGCCTTCCTAAGCCCTATTCCAGTAACAAGGGAATAGAAGACTCTTTAATTGATTGTTTTAAATTATTTTTCTACTATTTTTGGAGTCCTAAAGAAAGGAGTTGGGTTTAATTCCAACAAGAAGATAGTATATTTCAGTGGCTCAGATCCCTGTCTTCCATATCCCTTTGTTAGAATTCTAGCTCTAGTCATACTAAATTTGTCTAGGCAAGTTATATCAACTCTCATGGTTTCTGTTTTGACATTTGTAAAATGTAGATGATAACCAAATCTATGTATGAAGAGTTAATGTGTTTGCTAAATTATGCAAAAAATTGACATACTTCTTAGCACATAAATAACCGCTTAACAATGGTTCATTACATTGCCCTCAGTTATCAAGAATACCCTAAAATTTTTCAATTTGATGTGCTTGCATATTTCCTACTGTTGCTGTAACAAGTTACCACAAACTTATTGGCTTAATACAACACAAATTTATTATCTTACAACTTTGGAGGTCAGAGTATGAAGTAGGTTTCATTGAGCAAAAATCAAGTTATTGACAGAGCTGTATTGCCTCTGTAGACTCTAGAGATACTCTGTTCTCTTTCTTTATCCAGCTTCTGGAGTTATCATTTTGATAACCCAAGATAATCTTTCCATTTCAAGATTCCTAATTCGACCTGCAAATGTCCTTTGACAGGTAAGGTAACATATTCAAAGATTTGGGGGATTTAAAAGTGGATATCTTAAGGAGGTGATTATTATGCCTATCACAGGGCCTATTCAGTACTGGCTTTATTCCTTCTAATAAACATCAGTAATGATGAGATATTAAGTTCATTACTTCAGTAAAGATGATTACTTTATCATGATTAGATACCTATTTTGGTGTATTTTAAGTAGTTATTTAAGTGTAGAGTAGTTGGTACAAGATATAAACCATTTTGTAGTTTCCCTAAAGCAGCACAACTGCTAAAGGTAGGCGGAGATTAAGTGCACAAGCATAAAGTCTTAATGACATCTCATTGATACCCACTTAATTGTTCCCGTATCCTGGGGATGTCTCTGTGAAAGCTACTCCATTATTCAATAGGGGGAAGTACTTTGTGGATGCCATCAAAATCAATTACTATTTGTCTACTTTGGGGGGCCCAATGAGGCAGACAGTTAACCTCCAACTAATTTCCAAAGTCATTTATGAGCTGATGGCTAAATCATTTACTCCCACAGGCTCCAGACATGTGGAGCATTTGCAAAAATCCAAGTAGTAGGATGCAAGAAATATGAGCTGTGTCATGACATCATTTAAAGCATATTTGTTTATCTATTTTAAGCTATCAAAATTTCCTGAAGTCCAGGACCTCTACATTTTAATTTTATTATTAAATAAGTCTCTAAAGCCAACAAGAGGTTGCTATGTTCTTTAAAGCAAACAAAAATCCTCCAGTCATTTGGTTATTAAATCATTCCAAAATTTACATCAATATTAAAGTTAAATATTAATGTCAAAATCTGAATCTAGACTAATATCACATTAAATTCCTTTGATAGTAAGCATGGAACACTGGTGAATTTTGGCTTCTGTAGATGATGAATTATATTAAAGAAAGCAATTATATAATATAAAAATAAATTTTGTAATGTCTTAATATGATTTCATGGTCCAGTTACCTTTTAGGTTCTAAGATATTGAAGCCGATAATATAAGTATATTAAATGAAGTTCCACTCTGGTAAATAAATCATTTTATGGATTTTATAATTTGTTTTGAAATTTTAAGTATTAAAAGAAAAAATCTAGTGTTTTCCTCTCTGACAAGTAATGAGCTTGGAAGTTATCACCTCCATTCTCACAACAAGAAAAGAACTGAACAACTCTTCTTAGATCCATCAGAGAATTGAGGTCACAGAACAAACTAATGCCCCCAGAACAGGAGAGATAGAGAGACAGAGCTAACTGTCCACAACCTACAGAAGTAGAAACCTAGGAGCAGAAGCCAACAGCTGCAGCCAATATTGATAGGAGGCTAAACTGTAATTGACAAATTGCTGGAGGCTCAGGGCAGACTAGCTTGAAAATTAACCATAGGACTATAGAATGCTTCCCCTCCCCCTCACACCTTACCACTACAACAATGGGTATTGTATGATAACAGGAAATCACATCTTAAAAATTACAAGCCTCAGACTCCATGAGGCTCTAGGAAAATTCAATAACAGGGCGACAAAAGCAAGGACAATAGAGAAAAATTTAGTTTCTGATACCACAGCTATAACAAACAGTAAACATTGTTTAACTTTTAGCCAGATAAACATAAAACTTCACACTAAAGGTCAATATGCTTCAGTTCCTCCGTTCCTTTTATGGGATACACCTTTTCAGCTTTCAAGGAAAGGTAAATTATAAGGAATGTTAAAAGACAAATAACAGAATCTGAAAAAGCAATGCAAACATCAGATCCAGAATCAGATATGGCAGGAATTTTGGAATTATCAGACAGGGCATTTAAAATAGCTAAGATTAATATGCTAAGGAATCTAATGCAAAAAGTGGACAGCATGGATGTTATAAGCAGAGAGATAAAAACTACAAGAAAGAATCAAAAGGAAATGCTGGAAATTTAAACACTGGAACAGAAATGAAAAACACATTTGTGGGCTCATCAATAGACTATGACCAAGGAAAGAATCAGTGAGCTAGATGATATGTCAATAGAAACTTCCAAAACTGAAGTGCAAAGAGAAAAAAGAATGGAAAAGATGAACATAATACCCCCACACAGAGGAACAATTCTAAACATGTAATATATTTGCAATGAGAATAGCAGAAAGAGGAGAAAGGAAAATAAATACTTGAAGTAATAATGGCCGAGAATTTTGCAAAATTAATGACAGACATCAGAGTACAGAACCAGAAAATTCTGAAAATAGTTAGAATTCACTTTCTAGCTATTTTACTTCTTATGTAATTTTCTTAAAAATCTCATTAGGTAAATATTATTATCACTATCTCACAGAGAAAATCACTGAAATTGGAGAGGTAATGAGCAACTACAAGGAAACCACAGCACAAGTGATCTTGTTACCTTTAGCCTTACAATTATATTTTAAATTGATTTTAGCAATGGTCAATGCTTTTCCTGGTAACTTTCCAAAATAACCCAATACTGGCTAGTCATTTAAGACTTTCAATACTTAAAATTTCAGAAAACTAAAGATAATCAATAATGTGTTCTATTTTTCCTGCAAGAATTTCCAGGTTTATTTCCTATGTTTATAATTTGTGAATTTAGGATTCAAAAAAATAGTCCATATAAAATTCTTCCAATTGCTTTTCAATTCTTTCAAGAAATCATTTCATAGAGACACAAATTCTGAACACATCTGCAATGGAATATTAAAAAGAACTAAATTGCTGTTTATCACTGGAGAGTGAAAATGTACATCGTATTATTTTGGGCTCCTAATCTGTGGGGATGCGGATTTTGGAGCAAAGAGAAATATTTGAAAATAAAGTTAACCTGGCTACATGCAGGCATTTTAAGAACAAAAGCTGCAGTCTGTTTGAATATCTCTGTACAATTCAGAACATCCTATTTCTTCTATATAAGGGTATATTTCTACTCTTGTATAGGGTAATAAATATTTATTCATATAAAAATTGTTCATTGAATAAAAATAGGCTAGGGATAAAATACCAACAAGATGTCTGGCAGTTTAGGATTAAAGAATGAGAACATTTAACAGTGTGACCATTATCAGTATTTCTATGAAATCTTCATTATGAATTCTGGCAGACAGCTAAATTGATCCATATCCTCCAGAAATAGAACGATAAACTAATGAGGACACAAATGAAAGAAAATTGATATCAGGTCAGGAAAAAAAAGAATAAATGAAGCATTTGGTTGGAATGTATTCAGACCACTCTTGTCATAATTGGGGGATCAAATTAGACTTTAAATATTTACATTTTCAAAAGATTGGAGATACTTTAATAGCGTTTTTTTTTCCTATATAAAATTACCAGATACAACGTTTCCTAATCCCACCTGGTGAATTTTTATTTAATACATTTAGAGATTTACCTATTATCTAAAGATTTTTTCTGCTTAAAATTATCAAGTGCATGTATAAAGGACTTTCAAGATAGTTATTACATCAGGTAAATATATTTGGAGAGAAGGTTAATGAAATTAGAAATGCTCGATATAGACCTAGAGGAAATGGACAGAATGATTTGAGGATTACTGGGAAATCTGCTTTTCCTCAAATACCTACTCCAACAGTTGAACCACTCACTGTTAAAATCAATAACACATTATTGGATAAAGTTTGGGACTGAACTCAGGATGTCTATGAGAAAGCTGCGCTTGAAACTCCTGAAAACTCTCAGCAGTGGGGGCGATGCAACCTGTGCTGGGACAGGGAAGTTGGAGGTTGGAATAGTAAGATGCTAGGGAGGTCACGCTTTTCCTAAAATGGGAGAGAGGGACACCAAGACAAATCCTATATGTCTCACAAGCATTGTGCCAAAAATGGTCTTTTATTATTTTGTTTTCTCTGGATCAATGGATGGGAATTTTAGTAAAATAATATTCACCAATACAAAAACTAACATTTATCCAAAACTTAATGTAATTAGTGTAATAATAATGATAAAACAAACATACTAACAAGAATTCAAACATGCCTTAACTTTTTATATCATCAAGATATTTATGAAGAATTTGTAGATTTCAGTGGGCTGTTTTGGTCCCACTATACACACACACACACACACACACACACACACACACACACACACACGCCAATCATTTTCAAGGTAATCTCTAGAGTAGTAATCTAGTAGATTTTAAGAGGAAATTTATCTTGCGGCATTTAAAATATGTATTCCAACACATAAGCTGAAATTATTCTATCATTAAATGATGTATCTAACAAAGATTATATACACTTAAGATCATGGGGAAAATTATATTGAATATTAAAATTATAAGTAAATTAAGCAGCTGTCTAGGATATTCATATCCTTCCCATTTGATGACAATATCATCATTGAATTTGATCCTGTAAAGTGAAACAGATGGCAAAAATAAATCGCTTATACCAATACATAGCACATGTAAAACGTTAATTGAATTACCCCATTATCAATTCAGAAAACAAATATGCAATACCAGACTCAAAACATTAGATATAAGTCAAGGTTCTTTTCCTTTGTAGTCATTTCAACTAGTGTGGTTACATTAATTATAATGAATTTAGCTCTATTAGAAATGGACATTTAAAAGATTAGTTTATTTGAAAAATCAAATGTTCTTTGACCTCTTAAAGGAGCACGTTATGCTCACGACATTGCAAAGGACCTTCAGATGTGCTTTCAATCACAATGTGATTGAAGAGCAACCCTTAGCCAATGATGGGTGGCAATTTGTTGATCTGTTCTGTGTGAAAAAGCGACCAAAAAATTTCCCAGCCTGGGAAACTCTCTCAGGCACAATTTACCCCAGAAATCATACAGAAGCTGTTAAAAATTGTGTGAAGAAGATAGAGGTAATGTTGACTGGCTCTACTCTACCAAAGATATGAAAACAAATTAGTGGAGAAAGCCAAGCCCAGGTCACAAATTTCAATGCTATAGTCAGTAGACATCTTACTTGTTACATGTCATATTTTCTTTCTCCTTTAATAGTTTTATCTCACTATTCTTTTACATGTTTCATTTAAAATTTTTTAATTAGTTCTATAAATGGAAATACCCTATAAAATTCTCACCTCCATGTGTAAGAGCTGAAATAGGTATATTATTTTAGTGTGTGTGTGTGTGTGTGTGTGTGTGTGTATGTAGGCACCTGCATGTGTGGGTCTTTAAGCTTGAATACTATTTGTTTTCAAGTTCCTTAGGAAGAGATTCCTAACCATAATCATATCTATAGCTCCAATGTCTATGATACTGAGTGATACCTAACAGCTGGTTTAAGTGATTTTCAAATAAATACATTAATATTTAAGTTTTTAAGGTGCACCAATTTCTAGAATACTCAGCAGTACAGGAGAAAATAACATAGGACCATGTTAATTAAACTGACTTCACAATATCTTTTCCAAGCTCCATATTCACATTTTGGAATTACTAATGGAAATTATATAAATGCCTCAGTTGAACATCAAACTTGAAACTAGCTAAACTAAAACATGCTATTTTTTTTCACATATGCTGTATTCATCAGTGCCCTTGTGTTAAATCTCCAGTCACTGACCATGAGTTTCCCAACTACTGCTGAAATCTGCCTAAAAATAAATCTGTTCAGTCCACTCCACCTGCTAAAGATGTTCATTTGGTTTCTACAGTTTGTCCTAGCTTAAATGGAACCACATTTTCTCTTCCTCATGTACTTCTACTTCCAGCCACGGTAATTTTCCATAACATGTTTTGTAGTCTTCCACTCCTAAGCCTTTCCTCAAAGTGCTCCTTCTAAGTGGAAAATTATCGTTCTCTTTACCTCTACACCTTCCATTTATACTCATACCAGTCTTTTAATATCCATCTAAAATGCCACTGTCAGCTGGCCACTCATCCATTCATCTATTTATCTCTAAGTAGTTACCACCCAAGTGGTTATTATAACACAAGCACTGTATACTCTACTTGGGTTACAAAGATAAAAAGCCATGCTTCCACTCTGCAAAACCTTACAGTTTAATAGGAGGATATATATGAAAATATAAAACTGAAACACAGCACTTTTTAATCATGTTAAAAAATTGTTTTAAAGGACTATGTGCTAAATCTAATCAGTAAGACTTACTAATTAGATCTTAAACTTTTTATTAACTTCAGTAATCTCTGACATATTACAAAGATGTTTTCCCCAAATAGGAAGCTTGTGGATGCTGTATATACTTTTTTCTAAATCACACAGGTATCGTACCAGGGGATATTTTTAGGGAGGCCATCAGTAGGGACAGCAAAATACAGCACATACCTGAGAAACCTATCTTTAGAAGTATTCTTTTTAGTGAATTCCATTATTATAAATATTTATATGCACATGCAATTACAGGAAGAAATATTTGGCAAAACTGAAAAATCTCTTTATGGGAAGCCTGCATAGATATTTGCAGTTGGACTATATTTCTCTTTTCATCATATTACATGGAAATTTGTTGTTCTATAAAATTACCTTGGCTTTTCTGTCCTCTCTTAACTGTAAACTCCTAGAAGTAATAATTGGCCATCGTCATTTTATGGCGACAGCTCTTGTTAAAGTTACCAATCATACTTCTCTCTTCTCTATCCTTATTTTATTTGATCCCTCAGGGGCAATTATCAATACTATAGTAAGATAGATAATGCTTATTTCGGCTCTATTATTTCTTAACTTTGCTGGAAATATTTTTCCTGTTTTCTCTTTTTCATTGGTTCATTACCTTTTTCTACATAATATTTTTGATTTTGCAGAACTCCATCTTGTTCTTTCTCTTCCTCTTTTCTCTCCCCCCGCCACCTGCCACCCCCTTAGGTCATTTTCTCATGAACTTTTATATATTCTTATGGCTGATGATTCACAAATTAAAAACACTTTCTGATATCTACATTTAAATATGCAATTGTATTTGTCTCCACTTTGATGTCTAACAAAGATATCAGCATTTACATGGTTAAAGAAGTACTCTTTTCCCCTCAAATGTACTTTCAAAGTTCCATTCTGCACTGTCTCATCAAATAGAATCATTATCCACCAGTTTTTCATGCTCAAATATAATATTTTTTCTGGTTTCCTTACTTTTTCCATTCTTTCCCCACTCTTTGTGTTCAATTCATGAACAATTTGTCAACTCTCTCACCCCAAATTTAATTTTTTAAATATATCTTTTTTGTTCTACATATAGCTCTACCATTTTAGTTTTGTTACCATTATTGCTTATGTGTATGAATCAACTGCATCTTAACTAATCTTCTTGCCTCTATGTTGTTTCTCTCCAATTGATTCTCTGAACAATGGCAGAAGTTACTATCAATATAAATTGGAATATGCCTAATCCTTTTTAATGTAAATCCCTTCAATGGCTTCTCAATGCAACCAGAAAAAAGCCTAACTCATTTCCATGGCCTACAAATTATTGAATAATTTGTCCCTATCCAAGCATTTTCTTTCTCTTTTGTGCCAGTTTATTACTGCACATCTTCAAAGACATTAATAACTAACTTACTCTGTACTTTTGTTTCGAGAATGTATGCATAGCAGACAGCCTTGAATAGTAAAGACAGAGGTATCTCACTCCCTTAGAGTAGATTTGCATAATATTCCAGAGTATTAAAGATAATATATCTCTCCAGAGTGTGGGGATAGACAAGTTTGCCAGCAATCCCTATACAATGTTGAGATTTCTAATATCCTTTCTAATACTCTAATATTCCTTTCCTGCAGCATACCCCACTCAGTGTACAGGGAACATTTGCCCCTCAGCACATTGCTCTGTTGGAACTGAGACTTAAGGAACTGACACTTATTCTGACTCCTGATATTACTGTGGGTAATAAAACTGTCTTTTGTCTCTGACCCAGGAGTCTTGTGTCTTCTGTTGTACCTATACAACTTCGGCAGACTAATTTGTTAGCTTGCAAGTAGGTTAAAATCTCAGATGTTTGCACACTTCCTGACTTGACGATTACATCTTCATCACGATATCTAACTTTCGGTTTCACAAACCGCCATCTTTTTTTCATACACCAATATATCTGTACATGATTTTTCTTCCAGCTAGAATTTTTTTTTTCTCTCTGTGTAACATATTTAACTCTATTTTGGTCTCAGTTTAATGATAACACCTCAGATAGCTCATCTCTAACAATCTTAGTTAAAATATGTTACTTTTTAAATTCCATCTATTTCATCCCATGTTCACACACTATAATTCGCAATTTTTTTCTTCTGTTTTTGCTCTTTCTTTGGCTTCTTCAATATCACATCCCCTAACATAGTCTTTGACATTCCCCAAGCAAACCAATACTGTGAAAGATGATATATATTATCGTAAATGCTCAGTAGATGTTTATCATTTATATGTCAGTTTCAACTGAAATCAAAGTATATAGCAATCATGAAGTTAATTTTAAAAAATCTAAGCAAAATTGTAAAATACATTATCTGGATGGATTTTATCTAGTATATGTAATACAGCATATTTTTAAATTGTTAGTAATAGATAAATGTGTTTCCTTCAGATAGATATTGAATGACTCTTTTTTTGTTAGTTTTATAAGGATTTTACAAAGGAAAATTTACAATGTCAAGGTTTTTTTTTGTGCCCATAGAATTTGATATTTCATTTGTTATCCATTTAAAAATTATTTTTAAAAATTCAATTAGATTAGCTTAGTACAGAAAAAACATTATGCAACTATTTCTGGAGTGGTTTGAAAAGCATTATGTGTGAGTGTGTGTATAATTACTTAATAAACAGATAGTAACATATAGTTTTCGTTGGGACAATTGAATCAAACTTAGACTCTTAGTAACAAAATAAAGCTCACTGATAGGTGACATGTGCACTTTAAAAATAAATATTAATATGCAACTAAAGAGCTTATTTTCATTTTAATCTTTCTGATACAAGACTGTTGAACTAATGGTATTATTAGCTCTGTTCAAGAAAAGAAAAAAAATCCTCAGTTGGATATTTATTCACCTGTCTATCTTCAGAGTGAAAATCGCTAGCTTTCACTGTCAATTATGGGCTCAGGTTCAGTAGAATCAAAAGTGGAAAGAAACTCTGTCCTCATGTTGTTCACTTTGTAAATTAATCATTCTCTACCATGGAATAATTTAATTTCTTCTCAGTTAAGTAAACCTTAGAAAACATTTTGATGTTAATCTAGAGAAAATTTTATTTTATGTTTGCTTCTACGTATTTCTTACTGATGCTCAAGTAGCTACCTTAATTATTGAAACAAATTAGTTTATTAATATATCTAGCATTTAAGACATTTTAACTGCTTTGGGTAAAAACTGTTTTTTTTTGTTTTGTTTTGTTTAGTAGTTCTTCCTCTCAGCAATATAAATTTTTATACCCAAGTTAATATTTAAATAATTCATCATAATACTATTTATAATACAAAATATAAACAAGTCTATCATATCATTGCAAGTACAGATATATAGTGGTCTCCTGATAAAGATTCTTCATCCTGATAGATAACTCTAGTGTTATTATAACAGCAAGTTCTTAGAAAGTTTAGAAGAGTTTCTGATTTTCAAGAAGATTAAAAATTATTTTAAAAGTATTTTTCTAGTAGTCTTTTTTAAAGAATAAACTATCAGAAAATATAATTCGTTTTTCTTCTATTTTTTTCAGTTTACAAGAAATAATGTTTTACCTCACTTTCAAAAGCTCCTACTTATGTTATATCACCCTAGGAAAGAGTCAAAAACATCATTTAACAAAATTCTCTTGAAGTAATGTTGCCAGTGGATAAATATCTTTATGACAGATATGTGGTTATTTAATATCATGCTTTCCCTGTTATAATAGTGCATTTAGTTCTACATAGAGGACATAGAAAAGTCACATGTTAATAAAATTAAGATATCCTGATTTTCTATCATGCCAACTTATCATTATGTTAACAAAATAATTTAGTTTTATCATATGTGGCACATATTCAAACTATTAGTCATAGTTAATATTTAAATAGGGCCTACTATATATCAGGCACTGTAAACACATTCTTGTTTATATTTAACAAAAACCCTGTATATAGGTGTTCTAATAATCTCCATTGGACATATTTTGAAACTAAGATTTACACAGGATTTACAATAATATATCCATGGCCTCTTGTAGCTGGGCTCAATTATCACAGGTGACCTAATTATGTAGATACTGTCAAATGGAGAAGGAAAGGATTAGCAATGTCTAGGCATCACAAGAAAGTATACTTGGTGACTCTCAAAGGTAAATACCACTACTGTTTCAGAGATGTAGAAAAGTTCTAACCTCATGTTAAAGAAATGTAAATCCCAAATGATCTATTAGCAGCTCATTATATCATTACCTCAGAAACTGCTTTTCCCAGTTCCTGCACAGCTATTAAACACCTTCATGCCCACAGCTTAATTACAATTGTCCGACTAGCACACTTGCAGGACTTTTAAAAAATTCTCAATCCAAGAGCCAACTGTTTATTTCTATTTAAGTCTATCCAAGGATGTAATTCTCTATTTTGATCACTGAACTCCTGCATTATTTCCTGTATCAAAGACTAATATCCTGTTCTTATAAGGTGTTGCCAGAAGAGATTTTCATCATATGCCTCAGTATGTAAAACCAAGCTTTAACTTCGGTGTCCTTTCTAGGGTGTAATAAGTAATCTATTTTATCAAGCATCTAGGCTCTCCCTAGGATAACACTACCTAGAATTGTGATTTCCTTTATCCTAGAGTGGAGATTTCCCTTACCGAGTTGACTATACTTTGTCATATTACTCTGTTGCTACATTTCCATCCCAACAAAATCCTAGATGATGAGTAAATGCCAGTTCCTTCCTAAATGAGCCTTATCATTCTTATAATTCCATAAGTAAACTACATGCTCTGCCTAACAAAACTGGGAAAATTGAGCCCCAGGCACTAAATATATTGTAGGTATTTATACTTTAAAATTTTTTTGTGGGTCATGATATATCATCTGGTATTAGACACACTCACCATAAACAAATGAAAAACTGGACAAGATTAGTGCTTCTTGAATAAGCAATCATAGTCAAGAAGGTAAAAGAAAATTGTCCCTCTTGCAGCTACTGGGAATCAGTACTGAGTTATCAGGCTGGAGATTGAAAACAAGGGTCAGGACAGAGAAACTGCAAACCAGAATTTCAGTAGGAATAGTCACAACTATTACCAATGGCTGGTGAGTCAGGGAGCACTGAAGCTCATAGTGGGTGAGCATTGGGATAATGTTTGGATTTATGCTGATGACCAAAAACAGGACAAATCCAGAGAATCTTCTGACCTATACAAAACTGCGTAGGGTCCACACATACATATATGGGGAGGAAGGTTACCTTCATCCTAAATGGGTTTTATAGTTAACCCAGTTATGCCCAGCTCATAGACTTGAGCCCTTGGAAACTGAACAACTCAATTGGATTTAAAGAGAAATAAAGGATGACGATGAAGAGGGGGTGGAATTGGAGGAGGAGCAGTAGCAGCCTTAGTGGATGAATATTGGGATAATAAGATAACTTGTCATATAAAACTATTTTTTACAGAAACAAATAAGAGACTTAATCAATACCTGAATTGTATCAATTAATGGTCCTCGATAGAACTGGCAGACCATTAAAGACTATGATAGGGGTTAACAGATCACATTCAGCCAATCACAAAAAATAACTAAACTATGAGCAAACGAGTAGTTTCCTATGAGCCATTTCGTGTGTGTATGCATATGTGTGCATATAAAATATATATGTATATAAGCACACTTATACATTGCTATGTTTCTTTATGATCAAATTCCAATGGTGTATATTATGTTTTCATTAGTATTGTTCAGTTTGATGCTATTGACAATGACGGCAATACTAATGATATAATGTATGTGAAATCGCTTTAAAAAGAAAGGACTCTTAGAGTTCAGTAGACGCAACTTTTCATTATTACCACCAATCATGCACTCAAAGGGCCAAACATACTGCATGCCATTTTTTCTTTTTACCCTCCTAGATATTTTAGTACTTGAATTACCAGAATGTGAATTACACATCTATTCACAAGTACTCTGCATTATTAAATTTAACAGTAACTGTATCTAAAATTCACCTGACAAGAAGTATGTGGAAGTCCCTTTAGACAGTATTCTGTGTATTGGCAAGGGAGAAGCACTTCAAACAAACTGCATGTTCTCTTGACAATCACAGTGTGAGAGTGCATTGCTCCCTAGCAATATGATACCTTATTTTTGAAGTATAACTAGAACTTTTCAGGCAGCAAGAGTTTAGAAAGATAGGGTAGCTTTAAGCTATTTCTGCTTACTGAAACCCTAAAAAATGGAAATGATAGCATTGAACAATTATCAGAACCTCATTAAGAACATACTGCTTGAAACCAAACGGAGTGCTTGCAATTCGAAATATATTTGCAATCTTAAATTTCTTCAAGTCAAAATAAAGAATAATGGCTTTTTATAAAGCAAGTATCTTGGCGTTATTAGTTTTAGCTTACCCTAAATTCATGTCAAAGGGCAAAAAAATTATCCCTGAAAAATGTTGCTAGTTATGTTTACATATATATGTTATATATATATTATTATTTGTGCCCCTAACTTCCATTTCATCAAAATAGCATTATGAACATGATTTAATGTATTTAATTTTCTTAGTTGAAAATTTTAAAATTTATCCACTTCCTGGTGAGAACACTCTTGGCATTGTTATCAACATTACTTTAGCACACATTTTTATAAGACAGTAAAGCCTTACAGAGTCCATGTAAATGTGAACTAAATCACCAAAAATATTTCAACATTACCATGTATAATTATAGAAACTAGCCATGATGATCATAACAAGCTATTTATTCATATATGTGTTGGTCCCTTTCCTCAGGATACATGCTCTGTCCAGCAATTTGAAAGAGATATTATGGTTTAAGCCCTCAATAGATGCTTTTGGGTTTCTTATCCAACCTCCTAAGCAGTTGTAATTTTCTCTTTTCATTGAGGATAACAATGAAATATAAGCCATCTTATCTATCCAATCGCCAAATAAGAATGTCATTTGAGCTGATGAATTCTTAGGGGAACATGCTCTGAATATTTAAAGGGAGTAGCGAGGTTACCTTCAGCCCCACGACTGGACTCCTACTATTTCAATCAAGCAATCCCAGCAGTTGCTTTTGGCAACAACCAGCAGTTGTTTGTCACTCTTGCTGCTGCAGTAGTCCCTAAATTAGCTTGGATTTTCTGTTAACACCAGCATTGGTTCTTGTTGGAAGCCATTTTTATCCAGCGCATCAGTATCTCCTACAGCTAAGCCTATAACTTCCACTATCCCTTCCTGAGAAGTCCCTGGATTATTCATGCTAGAGATTTCAGAGCACCTTCTTCTGCAATTCACTGTAAAGAGAACATTCACTCAAGAGTCTTTAGTTCCATGGCAGCTCTTTCAAGAAATCATGTTTTTCCATCTGTTCAAAATTCTCAAGTGTTTTATTAGAAAAGTAATCCCTTCATTCTCTCTGTACATTTCTGTGCATATCATATAATAGTCACTAATACCTTCTTCCTTTCCACATTATATAAATTTTATAACTGAGAAAGCCACATCTCAGCTTACAAGATCAGACATCTCTTAAATTTAAGGACTAGAATATAGCCATGTTTCTGTCTCCACTCTCTTCCTGCCAGGTCACATGACCCCTTATATTTTATGAGATTAGCACTACCACTTTGTAGTGTTACTAAATATCAGTTTCTCTTTATCACTACAAAAAAACGTATTAAAAACAAGTTTGTTTGTTTTTCTTTAACATAAAGGATGCAACAGCAGGCACTGTTATTTATGAATCCAATGTCCATTCCTTCCTTATATTCTGGTAGCATCTTAGTTTTACTGTTCAGAGAAACAATGTGCCAAACACAGTCTGACAAAGAAAAAATAAATTAGGTCATGTATGCAGTGAATTTTCTTGGAAAAAAATTATCTCCCTAATTAAAGAATAAGATGAAATCAATAAGAAAATAATGAATAATAAAAAAAAGGAGAATAAGAGGAGGAGGAAATCAATCATTCTCTCTCTCCCCCTCTCTCTCTCCCCCTGGATGCATTTTTAAGTGAATGTCATTCTGGAGCTTCAGCGGCCATCTTATAATATGAGTGTTTGTCTGAGGAATAAAGTTGTTATACCAATAACGGCAAAAACCTAGTTAGAGCTTGGGGCATTGACACCCTGAAATGATCAACCCTGCAATGGCCAACTTCTAGTATGATGTCAGAGAGTAGCCTTGATGGTAAGATATTTTAGATATGTATTCTCTGCCTTGCAATTAATGGCTGTATAACTGAACCTGATGCTTATGATTAAGAGTTTATAAATAGCATGGTAAAATACCTCAAGAAAAGTAACTCTTCTGAATGGAAGAGTTTGGTCACAAATTTTCTAAAGAAATGTTCTAAGTGGTCCGTAGTAACTATATCACTGAGTCTTTACTTAGCCCCTGAATGAAGGCTTTTACATCCTTGAGAATTTCTCTACAATTTAATTTTGGCTTCTATATCGTAATGACTGTTTCTTAAACTATTCTTTGGGTTTAAAATCTGAAAATTTTTGAAAGTTTATGATTGATATAAAACAATCCTATAAACAGCATATATAATTTTAAACTTGTTTTTATTATTTTCATTTATCAGTTCCTAATAACTAAATTCAAATTCTTTTTGTTAAGGATAAATTCAATCACCTATTCATTTTTGGACACAATACTTTTTGGACACAATATTACACATAAAATAACTAATAAAATCTTCATAAAAGGTATCTCCTCAATGAGAATTTATGTCTCCTCATAATAATTTTATTGCCAGAAGGAAGGAGAGAATAAGTGAAAAATAGAGAAAGAGGCAAGAAAACGAAATATAGAATAGGAGGGAAGGAGGAAGAGCAAAGAAAGGGAGGGAGAAAGTACAGTGACTTGGCACGTATTCTGTTTTTGCTTTGTTTTATATTTTCTGTAAAGTCAAGGTAGGGTTAGGCATAGGATAGCTTATTAATAAACATATTTGTATTAACTTTAAAAGTACAAAAGTATTCAAATGCCCATTTTGATGACTAAAGTCTTGGAGCAAGAGTTTGTCCAAATGTAAATAAAGTCATGATTGAAGATACTTTTGAGTGGGCAAAGACTGTAATAGACACATGTAGTTGGATGTGAGTACACTTTGTGTGTGTGTGTGTGTGTGTGTGTGTGTGTGTGTGTGTGTGAGTGAGTGTACATGCGGAGGGATGGTGTCCATTCATACTTAGCTCTCAAGAAATGGCTTTTAGGGAAAAGGCATGAAAAAATTTGAATACTGTCTAGCAGGTATAATTCAGGACAAACATGGCTTACAGGTTAAAGTATGATTCATTTGTATCTCTTTCATTTCTTTGGAACAGGTTATTTTCAGTTAATTGACTTTCACAGCTCACTGAGTCATGTTCACCTGCTAAATGTCACCTATTTTTTTCAGTGACTGCTTGCACTTGAATGGTCTATATCACCACCTGAAGCTTAGTTTGTATCATACTGTTAATTGTAATTTCTACTGGAGGTGTAAATATTCCAGTCTTACTATGTCTGCCTTTCTTTGAAACATTAGCACATCTCTAATTTTGCTGGATCAAGCCAGCTTTCCTGGTTATGATTACTTGGTACCAAATAGAGCACATAAAATTCTCTGGATGTACACAGTTGCATGAAGTCTGAAGTGTACAAGAACTTTTAAAAGAAAATTAGCTAAAAAGTTGTAAGATGTTTTGCATCACCTAATATTATGTTTAAAGTAAAATGATTTGCATCACTCTTAGTAACCAGCAATGGCAAAATTTCATCTCTTTGGATGGTGTAACAGACTATTTTAAAGAACTAAGAAAACAATATTGAGTGAGTGGAATACCAAATATCACAGTTTGAAATAGTGTTGCCTTTAAAGAAGAGGCTGTTCAACATTGGACATAATATGTCAGAATGATATAAATATTTTTGATATTTTTCAAATCGTTTTGTCATAAAATATCCTTGAAATTTGCTGATACTTGGCCTGTAAATAGATTATCTCATTTCTGAATGCTTGATTAAATGTTAAGCTATATCACTGTAAGTGACACAGATATACAGGAGTGCATTAGAAGATGAACTAAAGAATCAAATTGGAGAAAAAAGTTATTTTCTTTCCAGAAATAAAATAAATAGAACTGAAAGATGAAGGGAAGTCAGTGCAAAAATAGTTTGCATCTCTTCAATCAATAGGTACTACTAGAGGAATAAAGCAAAATACCTCCTCAAAAGCTAATATGTAAGTAGTAGCATTTCTGGTACCTAAATTATTTTCAAATTGGAAAATCTAAGCATTGGAAAGATTATCTGTCAGTACTCAGGAAACTGGAAGTAACTGAGCCATAAATGAATTTATTTATGAAATATACAACAGACATGCATATACACATCGTAGATGGTGGCCATGCTGTCTGTGATTTGGCTGTGTGAAGAAAATTTTGCTTCCTTCTTCCATATGAGCACAGCAAATCCTTTAACAGCATATAATTTTGTGACTTCTTGCTAACTATCTGCTCCCGACCCAGGTATAGTTGGTCACCCTCTCCTTGTATTACCTAGTAAGACTCTCACAGATCTCTATTACAGCTTCATTCACAAAATAACTGCAACAACAGACTTATATGATCCTTTGTTTTTTGTAAAGCCCATGAAGACTGGGACTATTTCCTATTCTTTTTCAGACCTTTTAACACTTACACAATGCCTGATAAATTAGGCATCAGTAAATAATTATTAGATACATATATGAATGAAATCTATTTACTCAGAAAATATTCATCTTCACTTTCAGGACTAACTGAACATGTTGTCCTTGTCAATACATTTACCCCCTATCTGTAAATGTAGCTATTTTTATAAATGTTGATAAAGACAAGCTGCATAAGTAAATTGATATCTACGCAGGTTCAAACTCTATTTCTCCTTAACTTGTCTTGTTATTACCTTGCTGGAATCAAACCAATGATCACTTGAACTTAAGTGGGTATTTGAGGAAATGAAACTGTGTTTTTTTTTTCAGCTATCATCCAGTATTGTATGGGCCATTCATCAAGTAAGTAAGTGTTGGAAACTAACATCCAAATTTGTCCAAGTTAAACATTTCTAGACATCAATACTGACATAGTGTTCGTACCATGACCGAAAGAATAGGTCATTGTACTCTGGAATATTTTCAAAACCTGATTCATCCAAAGGTACACTTGATGCTTACTTGCTAAGCTGCTGTAAACAAGAAAAAAAGGTGACTACCTCATTGAGCTGTCTTATATATTCTACCCCTGGAAAAGTCGTATCTTCCCTTAACATTTAGCATAGTACAACCTCAGTTATTCTGAATTTTTCAAGGTCTTGTAAGTTATGATCCAAAAGTACTGGTAAGAGATTCTCCACTATATCTCAGTGAGATGGTCAATAATCCCTTTCCAAAAAAACAATAGAGATGAAAATAAATTACAAAAACAACCCTTTCATCACTCTGGATATAAACCAAAAGCTTACGAATAATATGAGAAACACTTATTCTTGAAAATTGCTTCAATGCAGATAAGAACAGTGGTAGTCTGTGAAATTGTTGTTGGGTCTATGCCTCCCAAGTCCCATCCACCTTCAGCTCAGTCAGACAGAGGTTCTGTCAGGACAGGGCAGGCAAGCTTCACTGCCACAGTCAACGAAGGACTCACTCAATTTAGATTGGGAAATGATACAACCAGTGGCATTGTTGCTGAAAGTGACAATAGCCATTGCAAATGATCAGGGAACTTCAATGACTCTAATAGTCTGAGGATGCTATCTTTGTTGGAATAAGCATCTTCCTGGCTGAGGCTGTGTGTGTGCAGGTGAAGGTAAGTTAAGATGCGTATTCTGATCTGTAGAGAAACCACCAAAAGGTAACTAAAAAATACAGTACAAAACATCAACAGAGAAATTTAAAAGGTACAGTAAAAATAATTATGTAACTTAAATGAAGGCAGTAAAGAAGAAACAAAATAGAGAGAAAACATATGGAAAACAAACAGTAAAATGGCTAATGCAAATCCAACCATATAAATAATTATCTTAAATGTAAACATCCCACTCAAAAGGCAGAAATTATCAGACTAGATAAAAAAGCAAGAGCCAACCACACACTGTCTATAAAAGACATCCAGTAGGGCTTCCCTGGTGGCACAGTGGTTGAGAGTCCGCCTGCCGATGCAGGGGACACGGGTTCGTGCCCCGGTCTGGGAAGATCCCATATGCCGCGGAGTGGCTGGGCCTGTGAGCCATGGCCGCTGGGCCTGCTGGTCCGGAGCCTGTGCTCCACAGCAGGAGAGGCCACAACGGTGAGATGCCCGCGTACCGCAAAGAAAAAAAAAAAAAAAGACATCCAATAGATTCAAAGTGCAAAGAGCTTGAAAGCAAAAATATGGGAAAAGATATATCAAACAAAGGATACATATTAGAAAGCTAGAGTGGCTTTGTTATTATCAGTCAAGATAGACACATCACTATAAAAGACAATATAGTTACACTATATATAGACATAATACTCTTAGGGAAAAAGTGACTTTTTTAAAACCATTTTTTAAAATTAAAGTATAGTTAATTTACAATGTTGTGTTAGTTTCAGGGGAACAGCAAAGTGATTCAGATAGATAGATACATTTATATATGTACATATATATATATTCTTTTTCAGATTATTTCCCATTATAGACTACAAGATATTGTGTATAGTTCCTGTGCTATATAGTAGGCCCTTGTTTTTTATCTATTTTATATATACTATTGTGTATATATTAATCCCAAACTCTTAACTCTCCCCCCATTCCCCGTTTCCACTTTGGTAACCATACATTTATTTTCTATGTCTGTGAGTCTTTTTCTGTTTTGTAAAGAAATTCATTTGTATCATTTTTTAAGACTGCACATATAAGTAATATCATATGATATTTGTCTTTTCCTGTCTGAATTACTTCACTGAACTTGATAATCTCTAGATCCATCCACGTTGCTGCAAATAGCATTATTTCATTCTTTTTTATGGCTGGGTAATATTCCATTATATACATATACACACACATACCACATCTTCTTTATTCATTCATCTGTCAATGGACATTTAGGTTGCTTCCATACCTTGGCTATTGTAAACAGTGCTGCTATGAACATTGGGGAGCATGTATCTTTTCGAATTAGAGTTTTCTCCACATATATGCCTAGAAGTGGGATTGCTGGATCATATGGTAACTCTATTTTTAGTTTTTTAAGGAACCTCCATACTGTTCTCCATAGTGGGTGCACCAATTTGCATTCCCACCAAAATGAAAAAAGTGACATTTCATAATGATTAAATAATCAGTTCATTAGGAAGATATAATAATTGTAAAAGTACACACAGTCAAAAGAGTTTCAAACTATGTGAAACAGAAACTGATGAAATTGAAAGGAGAAACAATTTGGTAATAATTATTGGAGATTTCAACACCCCACTCTCAATAACTGGCAAAATAACTAGAACTATAATCAACAAGAAGACCAGAAAAGCATCGACATATATAGAATACACTACTCAGCAACTGTAGGACATGCATTCTTTTCAAGCACTAAAGGGACATATTCCAGAATAGATCATATGCTAGACTGTAAAATAAGTCTCAATATAATTGAAATAAGTCATACAAAGTATGCTCTGACCACAAAGAAATTAAATGAGAATTTTAAAATAGAATAGAATCTGGGATATTCTTAAATATTTGGAAGTTGAACAAAATACTTCTGAGTAACCTGGCAAAGAAGAAATCATAAGATATCTTAGAATGAATGAAAAGAAAAGGAACATTGAAAATTTACTGAATGTTTATAACTTTAAAATCACTATCAGATTAGGAGAAAAGTCTCAAGGTAATAATTTACAGTTACAGATTAAGAAAGTAGACTGAATGTAAGACAACACACAGCAAGAAAAAAGGAAATAAATAATAAAGATTGAAACATAAATCAATCAAATCAAAAGGAAAAAATAGGGAAAATTTAATGATACCAAAAGTTCATCCTTTGAAAAGATTAACAGAATTGATAAAGTTTTAGTTGGACTGAACTGGAACAATGTAGAAAAAATTTTTGAATTACATTAAAAATTAAAGAGAAGATTTCTCCACTGACCATGCAGTGATTAAAACAATTATATGGGATTATTGTGAAATTTGAAGAAAATAAATAAGATAACTTTGATGATTAGAAAAATTCATAGACGGAAACAAATTACTAAAACCAATTCAAGAAGAAACAGAAAACATAAATAGATTATATATCGCATTCAGAAACTAAGTTAGTTATTAAAAATCTTCCCACAGAGAAGATTTCTGAAGATTCTCACAAAATTTTGATGGCTTAATTTTGTAAATGGGTAAAATTATTTATTAGAAATTTTACCAAAGAAATATACAAATGACTAATAAACACATGAAAAGATGCTCAACAAAATTAGTGACTATGGAAATGCAAATTAAAGCCTCTATGAAACATTATTTCACTCTTACCTAGAGTGGCTATAATTATTGGCAAGCATGTGGGGAAATTAGAACTCCTGGTAGGAATGTAAAATGGTGCAGCCATTTTAGAAAACATTATGGCACTTTCTTAACAAGTCAAACAGAAACTTATCACATAACCTACCACTTCCATTTCTAGGACAAAAAATAAATAAAAGTATATGTCCACATAAAGACATTCATGTAAATATTCATAGCAACATTTTCTCTAACAGCCAAAAACTGTCAGTAAACTGGTAAATGGAAAAAAGAATTTGGTTTATCCATGCAATGGGATGATACTCAGCAATAAAAAGGATCTAACTACTGATACATGCCACAAAATAGATGAATCTAAATACATTATGCAAAGTGAAAAAAGCCAGACTGCAAAGACTATGTTGTATGATTCCACATCAAATGGCCATTAAAGGCAAATTATAGAGCTAGAAATAGACCATTGGTTGTATCGGGTGGGGTGTGGGGGTGTAATTAGCTGAAAATATTGGTACAAGACAACTTTTTGAGGTGATGGAATGTTGTCAAACTGGATTATAGTGACAATTATACAAGTCTATAAATTTACTAAGAAAATATTGATTGTACATTTATAATAGATGAATTTTATAATATGTAAACTATAAAGCTGCTTATAAAACAAGAAGTTCTGTTGAACTCTATGATAAGAAAGCTTGGAGAGAGTATGTGAGTAATGTGCTGTGGCCAACTACACCAAACTGGGAATTATTGGGCAAAATTATGGCATTCTTACCACTCTTGAACCCAATATCAATTTCATATATATATAATTTTTAAAATCATGGCACTTTTTAGGACAAGAGTGCTACTGTCTGAATATCTGTGTCCTCCCCAAATTCATATGTTGAAACACTAACCCCACAAGGAGATGGTATTAGGAGATGGGGCCTTTGGGAGGTGATCACCATGACGCTAAAAAGAGCCATGTGCACTTTCAGTTAGAAGGTGCCTTCTATGAATGAGAAAGCAGGCCCTCACCAGACACTGAATCTACTAGTCCCTTGATCTTGGAATTTCCAGCTTCCAGAACTATAGCAATAAATTTCTGTTGCTTATAAGCCACCCAGTGTGTGGTACTTCGTTATAGCAACCCAAACAGGTTGAGCAAATGACTACAGATGAGCAAAAATACTTCTGATCCTGAAACTACAGGTTGCAATGACTTATTGATTAATACTGATTCGTCATTCTTTTTTTTTTTTTTTTTTGGGGTACGCGGGCCTCTCACTGTCGTGGCCTCTCCCGTTGCGGAGCACAGGCTCCGGACAGGCTCGGTGGCCACGGCTCATGGGCCCAGCCGTTCCGCGGCATGTGGGATCTTTCCGGACCGGGGCACGAACCCGTGTCCCCTGCATCGGCAGGCGGACTCTCAACCACTGTGCCACCAGCTAAGCCCCATCATTCTTGATTTGGATAGAATTATCACTTTTCAAAATCACAAGGCTGGTATCTTTCTTGATTTTAATTATCTTTTCTTATTCACATCAACAGCACAAAAATTGAACACCCAATATGTATTTTAACAACAATTACTTCCTCTGTCTTTGGTACTCATAGCCTAGTTGCCAGGCACAAAGCACCTCATATTTTACAGGAACAACCTCATACTCTTCTGGCCTTTGGGTTTTTTTTCCATTCGATACATTCTCCACCCTAGAGCTGGAGTGATCTTTGTAAAATCCTATTCTGCTTATACTTTTCACAAGTAAGAACTCCTCAGTGGCTTCCCATTTCAGTCATCATACATTTTACTTTTCCTTTACATGGCTGAAACCCTACATATGCCTGACTGCATCATGCTCCAACTCCCGTCCCACATGCCACCTCCCATCTGATTTCACATTCTGAAATCAGAATGTGCCATATTCTTGCTTGCTCTAGATCTTTATATATGTTATTTGTTCTGCCTTAAACATCTAGTTGCCTATCTCATCCAACATTTTCTCCCCTGTCCTAGCTGACTTTACCTGACTAATCCCTAATCATCCCTTTAGACTTAGCAGAGATATAATTTTATCTGGAAAGCCTTTCTTGAAGTCCTTCAGAACAAATCTCCTGTTATGTACACCCACTGTATTACTAACTTGTGGGGCAATCAGATCTCCAAAGGACTGTCCATAGCAAATGTTCAATAGTTATTTAACAGATGAATGAATAAAAGGATAAATGAATGAAAAAATGAATAAAACTTTGAATATAGTATTAATGTTTCAGTGAGCAAAGTTTAATTTTAGCCCTTTGAAACTTGGCATATTGGTTAAAGTATGTGCACATATCCCAGCTCTGGCCAACTTTCTATGATTAAAACCATAAATTAAAGAAGCAACTTGCTGACACTTTGTCAGCATTCAATCAACTCCCCCCACTGATTATCTAATTTTCTTCTCCAATAAATTTTCTCCTTCCACACTCCCTCAGGCAATAGACTGAGTAAACAGATGAAACTTGGACTGAATTCTGTAGGACATTTAGACTCTTTTAATATAGAAAACCAATTTCAAAGTTTAAAAATTCACATTCTTAATTCATTTGTATTTATATCGCTGCACCTGTGAATGAAATAACCATCACAATCTAATTCTGCCATTGGTAGATTAGACATTTGCCTTAATTTTATCCATTAATAATTTACTTTGGTATTATAGATACGTAGGAGTTGGTATTTGGGTATATTCTTCATTGGTAATAAATATGACCTGAAGGACAAGTTATCAAGTGACTTTATGAGCAGGAAAAAATTATAGCTTAGTATGTTCTAATTCTCATAACTAAGGTATTTAAGAGCTCCAGAGTAAATATATCTGGATGGCAGTAGGGTGAGTGCTGATTAATGAGCTCTTCTATGTGCAAAATGATAGATTTTATTATAATTACATAGCAAATAAATCTTAGGTGTTAATATAAAAACTATATATGTCATTAATGTCATTAAAATCTTAGAATTACATGTATGTCTCTTAGTAGTGACTAAATTGTGCATTGCACTAGAGTAGATATTCCCATTTAAATTTATTTATTTTTTATTGTTTATTTAAATGATGAGAGCTGTTTCCTCTAGAAAATAAACGATGCTGAAAGGGCACAGTAGCAGTTTTACTGAGTCCAGGAATAATCTGAGAAACAGATTCAAATAATACTTTTATTCTATTATATTTATATATAACATATATGTATATATACGTGTGTGTATACATACACACACACACACTCAGTGAAAGTAAGGCAAAAGTAATCTCTTAAATATTAATTTAGGCTTGAGGCACATTCTGCTCATTTTAATAGATGTTGAATGACAAGTTGATGGTAAAGATGATGGTTATGAGTTGAACTGTGTTCCCTTAAAATTCATATATTGAAATCCTAGCCCCAAGTACCTTGAAATAAGATCTTATTTGTAAATATGGTGATTGCAGATGCAATTGGTTAAGATGAGGTCACACTGGAGTAGGGTGGGTCCCTAAATCAATATGACTGGTATCCTTATACAAAGAAAGACATCTGAAGAAAACAGACACATACAGGAAGAAGACCATGTGAAAGCACAGTAATAATGCCATCTACAAAACAGGAATGACAAAGATTGCCAACAAACCACCAGAAGCTAGGAGAGAAGGATGGACCAGGTTTTGCCATATAGCCCTCAGAAGAGACCAACCCTGCCAACATACTGATCTTAGACTTCTAGCCTCAAGAACTTTGAGACAAATTTCTGTTGTCTAAGCCAGCTGGTTTGTGGTACCTTGTTACAAGCAGCCCAAGCAATTAATACAATGACTAAATTCCTATGATGTTTTATATGTATTATAACTGGCTAAGGGAAACTAGTTGAGCTGAGATCTAAGCGCCTTAGTCAAAGAGGTGTTACTTATCTTTAGTCAAGGATAATCAGGGCATGATTAGCTTGAGCAACATGCATGCAATGGTATGAGGTGCACATCAACCTTCCGTATGTGAGTGTTAATTGGAATGATCATCTGTGCTTGCTCTGTCTCTTCAAATTATGTTTCAGGCCTTTTAGTAAGCCTTGTAATTTTTCTTGATAGCAGGACATGATGTCCTGGGTAAAAGAAACTCCTTAACTAGGCCTCTAGCAAAGTGGTGAAAAAGTGTGGGGAGGGGGAATCATTCTACTGCCCTATGATTAGGTCTGTCTCTTAGTGAGCCTATGCCTTTGAACTGTGAACTTCACAAGTGCCACTCAGTGTTTTCTCTCTCCCTTAGTTGGGGCATGATGCTAAAGTAGACTCTAGATGGAAATATGGAAATTTCCCTTCTCCCACATGGAAGGCTAGAGTGGGCTGGAGTTGGGTATTTCCCTCCCCCTACATCTGTTATGCTCTGATAATAATCCAGCAGGTTAGGCTTTGGTTAATTCGTTTCTCCTTGTTAAGAACAAAGTGCTCTGGCATATTTCAAAATGGTTCCTTTCCCCCTACCTCTGTTGGAAACATCAGGAGATCTTTCTATTTTATTTACTGTGAGAACCTGGTAGTAAATCCTCCCAAATTGTAGGAGCCTTTCTATGAATAGATCCCCATGGAGTTTTCAACTCTCACTGTTGTCCACCCTGAGCCTCCAGAAATTCAGCAATTACAGTTTGGGTTTCCCTATGCCAGCACTGGTTCTTGTGGAAGTTTACACTCATCTCCAGTGAGCCATGATTTCCTGTATTCACCTGTCTCTCTTAAATCGTGGGGACAGTGGTTTGCCCTGTGTCGTCCCTTCTCTTATGGATTCAAGAAGAGTTGTTGGTGTTTCATTCTGTTCAGCTTTTTACTTGTTATTAGAATGGATTGGTGACTTCCAAGCTCCTAACCTGTGGAAACAGTCTGGAAGTCCATTTATCTGGTTTATAAAATAAGAAGTCTGTTTTCTTTTAAAAATTATGGATGGTATAGCAACATCATATTTTTTAATATTTAGAGTTATACATTTGTGTCCAGAATATACTTCAGCTGCATAAAAATAAATTGCAAATCTTATTTTAAATATTTTTTGCTGAAAATCATCATAAATTTATCAGTATAGAATTATAGTTCTATAATTATTACTAGTTTGTCACCTTTTGCCCAATTTTTATGCAGTGTTCCTAGTTATTTAAACATCTTTCTCCTCTTAAAAATAACTATTAAATTAAAAGTATGTGAGCAAAATGCAATAAAAATTGTAAGTCAAAATACCATCAATATCAGTGCTACACTATGTGAAACTGTTCCATTATAATTTGTAACAAATTGCAATCACTGTGTATTTTCTTTTATGTTTTTCTTTTTTTCATTACTTAGAACTAGAATACAAGCCTATAGTTATTTAGTCAATGAAAAAAATGAAAACAGACATTAAATGCATATGTTAAGACAGACTTAAAACTAGTATATATAAAATACCATCTATTTTCAAATACCTTTGCTTAATACCACCTTTCACATATCTTCTTAATTTCTTATAGTTCAGAAATTTGGAAGGAAAGGGTCAATATTCTGAATTTTTTTCTACTAGTAATATTACTAGTTTATGAGGGTATAAAATAATATCTTCTTTTTTTTGATTTAATGATCACAACTTTGTGCAGGAGAAGCAAGCCCAGAGAAATTACATGACTTATCCAATTTCCAAACCTAGAAGGACAGAGGTTAGGCTGGAACTTAGATTTTCTGATTCCAACTCTAGCCTCTGTCTACACCAATTTCATCTTTATATACAGAAGTGTCCAGGTGGAAGGATCAGAAGGCAGAACAAAAGCAAGTATATCTAGTGGTTCCATCATAGCACACACTTATTGCCAAAGCAGTTCTGTGTAGGTATTAGGGCTCTATGTAGCAGTATACACAACTATTCTTAAGCAATAGTGGGGAGATTTTAATTACGATGCAAATAAATAAAAATTGATCCAGGGAAAAGAACACATTCCAGCTATGTAACACTATTCACTGCTTTCCAGATCAAATTGCTGTGGCTTTAGTTATTTAGTAAACCTGTTTTCAAAATTGGTGTATCTTAAAGTAGTGCAAAAGTTATTATACACTACAGTACAAGCAAACTACTAAATGGACTCACAGGGATGTTTCTATTTAACAGATCCAATTATTGAGATGATGAGAGCTGTTTCAGGATATCTTTGGAAGTATTAGGGATGCCGATAATGAAATATTCCTTCTTTGTTGAAGTCCTTCTTGATCCCCACACACAAAGTTAATTTATAATCCCTTTCTGCTCCAAACCATGACAGCAATTTGAAGATATCTATTATAACTTGTGGGCTTTTAGGAGGGGCTCATTTCTCTCCCTTATCCCATTCCTACCTCATTCTACTCCAAAGCATGCAGGGGTAATACTCTGAATTATGCAAGTGCCATGGTTAGCCCTTCAAATGGTTTCTTAAATAACTTTTTTGTTTTGTTTTGTTTTTCCTAGAAGCCTGGAGAAGTGGGCATAGCCATTCAGCAACCCCCCTTCAGCTCTTGCTCTCCTGGCTCTCTGTCACCTAAACCCTTCTTTCTATGAAGTCTAAGAAGTACACAAGACTGGGGCTGGTTCTCCATCCTTCTGTCCTATGGTCCAGGACAGCGACTGAGACCAGCACTGTGTAAGACAAGAGGCAAAGCTTCTTGGCTCTCTTAGCTTTGCATTTTATTTCTGTGTGATATGTTCTTTCTGGGCAGACTTTTTCTATCATATAAAGATATATATGAAATATAAGGGGTTAAAGTCCAAATGTATGTTTTTTAAAAAATAAGCCAAAAGCCTGCTTTGTTTCCTGGCCCTAATGTAAACATTAACCTCACAGAGAGATGGTCTCTGTATGGTCCATTGACCATCACCCTGAGTCTCTCTTGAGATTTTAGTCAAAAAAGATATGTCTATTAGTCAAAAAAGCTCAGGTAGGAACTATTTGTTTTTTTGACCTTGTCATAAGTGTGTGTGTGTGTGTGTGTGTGTATGCACACATAATATAAAATATAAAAATTGTATACACACATTTATGTAAAATAAGTGGTCTATGAAGGATAGGATTTAGAAATCTGTGCCTCAGGCTCTATTTTTTTCACACTCCAAACATTCCACTTGTGAGTCACATTACGATTATTTGTTCACATGTTTACATTTTCCCTGCAGTAAGCTTCTAAAAGATATGGACCATACATTATCTATATGCTTTTCCCAGATACCTACATTTCTGACAAGTAGTTGATTCTTGCTGAATGAAAATTCTAAAGACGGACTGAACTGAATTAGCTACTGAGTGAACAAATAAAGGGATATGATAGTAACCTGACCAGTTTGATATCAGCATTTATAGTATTCTCTGTAAGTGCTGAGGGAACCGTAGAAAGCTGCTACAAAGTCATTGTAATTGTGTAGATGTGCTATATTTTAGAGATTACTGCTAAATAACGATCAAGTTAGTGTTGTATTTCCCCAGAGAAAATAAAGAATTGAATCTCAAAGACAAGTTGTTGACTTGAAGGTAGTAGATGGGTTTTAATCTGCAAAGGGGATTAGAAATTTAATCTTATACCCTGTTTCCAAGCTAAATTGCCTTACCCTTTTAGACATATTCCTCACAGTGTTCACCGAGGGAAAAGGGGAAAAGTAATTCCCAGCACTGCTTCCCTCTCCCTGGCAGTCTCTGTATCAATGACACCAGCCTGCAGATCCTCACTGCTGAGGGAAAATATTAACCTCATTCTCTCCAAACATAGCAAAGGCCTAGCAAATAAATATCTTTCTTCGCTTTGGTACTTCAGGCTATATTCAGAACAGCACTGCAATGACAGTGTTTAGCCTGCAGGATATCAGAATGATGTAAGCCTTCATGAGGTGGCTGCAGAGCTGATTTTTAAAGATTGCTGCCTATGAGTTTGGAAGCACATCATCTTGCCCTGAAAGGTCTAATGCGCTTTTTGAGTTGCGAAATGTTGGTGTCATATTTGGCAGAGTGGGCTGCATATTAAAAAAAAAAAGGTTGACAATTATTTCTAGTCATTTCATGTTTATACACATTTGGCTGTGTGAAATCATTCTAAGTGGTATTGATACTTTTATCCTGAAGTATCATAAAATCAGGCAATCCATTTTAAATACTAAAAGCACAATGACAGCCTTATCTATTTCATTATCTAAATATCATGCCAAAAGATGCTGATTTCAATATTAAGTAATACATAGTTTACATAATTAAAAATACATGTAAAATGCTTTAGAATTACAAAAATTATTGGCATTAGTTTATAATCCTTAAAACCAGCTGGGAGTTGCTATTCAGAATGCCATTTTTCTATACTGAATATAAAATGACTAATGTTAGTCCATCACATCCATCCTTCACACTCTGGGGAAACAAGCTACTGGAATGAGGGAACTTAATCACAGTTTTGCACAGGAAGTGGCTCGTTCCAAGACCCCAACCCTTCTGGCTGTAGTAGACTGGCAAAGGAGACATGATTCCTCTTCCCAATGTCCCTAAATATCCCATCTCACTCTGTACTCTTTCAGCTCTTTTTGGTTTCTTTATTATTGGCCTTTGGAAAATGGAAAGTATTGATAGTCACTATTTCATTGTTGCCTAGACTGAGTGTGATCTCTACATCCATAAACTCTTCTCACTTATTTTCCATCTGCTAACATCTTGGGTCAGACAAAGAAGAGAGAGAGGAACCAGTCAACCTGGTGAGTGTGTGACAGGTAGCATTAAAAAACAACTACTCTATTTACAATAGCCTGGAGATGGAAACAACCTAAGTGTCCATCATTGGATGAATGGATAAAGAAGATGTGGCACATATATACAATGGAATATTACTCAGCCATAAAAAGAAACGAAATTGAGCTATTTGTAATGAGGTGGATAGACCTAGAGTCTGTCATACAGAGTGAAGTAAGCCAGAAGGAGAAAGACAAATACCGTATGCTAACACATATGTATGGAATTTAAGAAAAAAAAATGTCATGAAGAACCTAGGGGTAGATATGAGAACATATGTATATGTATAACTGATTCACTTTGTTATAAAGCAGAAACTAACACACCACTGTAAAGCAATTATACCCCAATAAAGATGTTAAAAAAAAAAAAAAAGAACCTAGGAGTAAGACAGGAATAAAGACACAGACCTACTAGAGAATGGACTTGAGGATATGGGGAGGGGGAAGGGTAAGCTGTGACAAAGTGAGAGAGAGGCATGGACATATATACACTACCAAACGTAAGGTAGATAGCTAGTGGGAGGCAGCCGCATAGCACAGGGAGATCAGCTCAGGTGCTTTGTGACCACCTAGAGGGGTGGGATAGGGAGGGTGGGAGGGAGACACAAGAGGGAGGAGAAATGGCGACATATGTATATGTATAGCTGATTCACTTTGTTATACAGCAGAAACTAACACACCATTGTAAAACAATTATACTCCAATAAAGATGTATATAAAAAAAAAAAACTACTGAATGGTCACCTCATACAAAAACCTACTTTAAATAAAATCCTTGGCAAATTATAGTTTACCTCATGAGGTTTGTAAAGTATGATGTAAAGAACTTAGTATTCATTTCTTCTTCCTACCTATGTATCTCAGGGAAGCACTTCTCATACAATAACTGACTGAAAATTGTGTTGAAATGTGCAAAAATAAAACAAAGTTCAGTATCAAAGAGAATATAAAAGTCTACTACGAAGTTCCTTTTCTCAAGGTCAAGCAGTATATACTATTTATGGATTATTTTTCCACCAAACTTTAATGAATCAGAATAAACACTGCATCTGCCTCTCTCTCTTTTTAAAGGTATAAGTATCAGAGGTTTCAGGAATTGATGCTTCTTTTGTCATTTTGTTATACAATAACGGATCATACATTCAAGCACTGCTCTTGAAAAAAAATAAACTTAGAAGAGCAAAAGAGTACTAGAAAGGGTGAGTCTAGTTTAGGACAACTTTATCTGACAGTTTTCCTGTAGTGGGATATTGATAAACGTTTTAAAAATTGGAAATTTAATGATTTCTCTAACAGTTTCTTTTTCTTTTAATAATAATGACCATTTATATTTGTGTTTTGCAGGGTATATTTTTATTTATTTCAGAGAAATGATATATATTTATGTTAAGAACAATTACCTTCTACTAAGTGTCATAAAATGAACGTATAAACTTAGCAGAAATAGAAATGAGGGTTCTAAGTTAGTTAAAAACAATGGCAATTCTTTGCCAACTCTAAAAAAAGTCATTGCCAGCTGCAGAAAAGAGTCAGTTGATGGCTACAATATTCACCTACTGCAAGTCATAATTTGAATGCAAATATATGGTTTCGATGTTATGATATTCAATAAAAGAATTTTAGCTTTCCAACCATAATAGAATCATTAACCAATGAGGGGGCAATGTCAATATTAACATTGTTGACTGTTTTGAAATTGACTCAGTTGGCAAGGTAGAAATTTTGCAAAAATTGTGTTGGGATATCTCCTACCTGATGGGCTATTTTCCCTTTGACTGATTTTGTTAGAAAATGTTATTTCCTAGCTAGCTCTTCTGCCCTTGAAAGATCCTGAGTTGGCTCATGTTACTAAACACTGATTCATTTAGTTATTTCTTGTTAAATATAACGGTGCTGAAATGACTTGCTCTAGTTTGAGAAGGTGAGTGAGTTTGTGGTCATATAGATGTAATCTTAAGAGCCCAGCAAACAGCTCCAAGTAGCTTCAGCCAGCCCAATTTCTGGTGCTAAATCATCAATAGTAGTTAAAATATTTCAAAAAAAGATCCTTCTGGCACAAAAAGAATTGTACTATTCACCCTAAATGTCTACTTTGTACTTTTGTTCAAAGATCTGCTTTCCTGAAATGGCATTTATCAACTAATTTCTCCCACCTTTTTTTTCCCACTCATTCAAATTTCCAGGCCATTTGTGGAAGATATCTCATTAACAACTGCCATGTAAGATTAACATAGAAGCAAATTTTGAAATTATATCTGATATTTTTCCAGTCTGGGCCTTCTACAATGTACAGTAACTGAATCTCTATTTTATCATGCAATAATTATCTTTTTAACATTTAATAAGGATAATCTGAATAAGTGAAATATATACGGGCTCAACCATAGATATTTTAAAATCAAACCTCATCTTCTTATTAATGTATTTTTTTTAATAAGAATCCTGTAAATCTTACTCATTGTAAGCCTTCTTTTAAAGGAAAATGGATGCATTAATTTCAGGAGAAGGAATGTCTTTCTTAGTTCAAGAGGTTAGTAATTCAGTTCTTTACATATGCAAAATCTACTAAAGACATGCATAGAACTGTTTTTTTCTTGTTTGATTTAGTGTCATAAATAAAAAGGAAAAAAAAATGCACAGGCAGAAGTCACATGGCCATAGTGGCTGAAAGCCCAAGCTCCATCACTTCCAAACTGTGTGTGTGTGTATGTGTGTGTGGTGTGTGTGTGTGTGTGTGTGTGTGTGTGTGTATGGAGATGTGTATACATGTTCCTGTGTGAACTTGTTCACGTAAGAGTTGGAGATATGGGGTTGTGTGAAGATAATAAATATTATAAATATCCCCGTATTAATATCAAGTAGCAGGCTCGTGAGAGTACTGTTTCAGTCAGGCTTATGTATATGATCACAACAAGCATTAGAGAAATTTGGAAGGGGGCTTGTGGTATAATAAGAAACATATTTGGTCTTTGGCCCCAGTTCCTAGCACAGAGCTCCTAAAATCCTGGGAATTTCCTGAGTGATAGGAGCATCGTTTGTTTTTCATAACAAGCCCCTTTTGATCATACCAGGCTTTATGCTAATGAGATGACTTAGGGTAGTGCTCCTAGATAGCCTCCGGATGGGGCTGGTCAGGGAAAGACCAAGCGATGAGACAGCTGGAACTTCCAGCCCCATCTATACCAACTTCCCCTGGGAAAGGGAGGGGGGGCCTGGAGATTGAGCTCTATAAAAACGTTGATAAATGGTATTTGGAAAGCTTCTGGGTTGGTGAACACAGAAAGGTACTGGGAGGGTAGGGGTGACACTACTAGAAAATGCATAGAAACAACGCACACACACCACACGCACACACCCCAACATATTTTGTCCTATGCATCTCTGGCATTTGACTGCTCCTGAGTTATATCCTATATAATAAACCAGGAAATATAAGTTAACTGTCTTCCTGAGTTCTGTGAGCCTTTCTATCAAATCATCAACCTGATAGGGGTGGGGAGGGTTTTGGAAACAGCTGACTTTGTAGCTAAGTCTGGCAGAAGTGTGGGTAATTTGAGGACTCAGTACTTGGACAGGCATCTGAAGTGAGGGCAGTCTTGTAGGAATGAGCTCTTAAATCTGGGAGCCTGAGGCTAACCCCAGGTAGTTACTAGTGTCAGAATTGGGTTGAACCGTAGGGCACCCAGTCGGGGTCCGGAGAGCCGGAAAGTTGTTGAAAACACCCCAGAGGGCTATTTGCTCTATTTGGAAAAAGGGGGGATGGGGCATTTTTGGAGCTTAAGTTTTCCCTTAGGGTGAATGAAACAAATTATGCCTGGGTTCCCTATAAACATTTTGTAATCAAGCAGGACTCAATGGGGCCTTCCCAGGGCAGGCCCTTCCCCCATATCCTCTGCTTTATCTCCTCTCTGAAGTACCCAGATAACAGTATCTGATGCGCATTTCCTGAGTTGTTTTACAGATGTGAAAACCCCCCACCAAATGGAAGATATTCACTACTTGATGACCTTGAGCACATAGCCCCCGGGACCTCCTGAAGCCTAAGGATTGATAAGGTTAACCCCTGTGACACTGCCCTGGTACCTCACCTTCAACGATTAGTGAGCATTGTGCAGGAGCTGATCACATACCCTGTGACCCCCTTCCCTCACCTGGCCTTTAAAAATGCTTTGCTGAAACCTTTCAGGGAGTTCAGGGGTTTTGGGGCATACGCCACCCATCTCCTTGCATGGTCCTGCGATAAACCTTTCTCTGCTCCAAACTCTAACATTTTGGTATTGTTTGGCCTCACTGTGTGTTGGGCACACAAACTTGCATTTGCTAGCAATTTCTTAACAAGTATTTAATCCAAACCTCTCAGGCGTAATAGCATGTTGTATGATTCGTAAACTCATATAAATATGCTTTATGAGGCTTGAATTTGGGGACTCTAGCCTATTATTTTGTAGATTTCACCACTAACCTAAATTCAATCAGTCTTGCAGAAGTTCTGTAACTCACTGTCTTCCAGGCTACAAAAAATTAAATACCTTGATAAAACTATACATGAGTGTTCCTGATAATCATTTTCTAACACAATTACTGTATTACAAAAATGTGTTTCAATAAAGGAAATGTACTTAACTGTAAACTCTTATAAAATTTCCTATACTTAAACATTTGTAGCTTTTCTCAAGAATGTTTTTATTGGTACCCACGTATGCTCATACCCACACAGCTCCTTAACAAGATTTAAAGCGTGCCAAATGAACTAAAATTACAGTGAGTTTTGCAGTTGTTTTTATATAGGAAACATGATTTCTACAGATGAATCAAATCAATAACTTGGAAACCTATGTAAATCACACTTTTATTATAAAAATTGTACTTTTAATAAGTTTAGTCCTGTTTGAAGAGCTTATTTAAATATTACTAATCTTATAAATGCTTAGATTTGTTTTATTTTGTTTATAATTTGTCTTAAAAATTATATAAATGTCTTAAAGCTATTAGTATTCATATTTGGAAAGGTGATTGAATTTTAATGTCTGAAGTACAATTATATATGTGTAAACAAGCAACATATTTGGATTTAAGTTCTGAAAAGTCAGAAAGTGGAGAAAACAGACAGTGGGTGGAAATATTGAGTAACTTTAAGAAAGCATATGTTGAGAAGGGATTGGGAATAATGAGCTGGGTGACTATAAAAACTTGGTGGGAAGCATAGTGGAGGCTGTGGCTCAGAAGAGGTGTGATGAGGTATGAGGGATCTAGGCTGAAAATAGACACCTCACCCTCACTGGGAAGCCTGGCTGAGGAGAATGAAGTGTCATGACAGAGAACAGCCCAGGTGCTACGTGACATTTCCACATCCACAGACCTGTCCTTCCGCACACCACAATTATACAGATCTCATCTCCATTTTTCAGGTGCAGTCATAGATCATTCATTTATAGGAATGATACTCCTTTCCTGCAAGACGCTATACACCAAGAAAAAAAAGTGTACAAAAATGCTTATGACAATTTTCTTAATCCAAATCAGTTCCAAATAGCCTTGAAGTAAAATCACAATGGAAGAAGAAAAAGACAAATGTTGTCTTTTAACTATTACGGGATTAGTTTAATTCTTTTACTTCTTGTTCAGTTTCTGTATTGATGTAACAAATAGGCTGAACTTTAATTCACGATTTACGTTTTAATTCTATCTTCTGAAGTTACTCTCTTAAAGGTAACTTGAATTCACCAAGCCTAAGTGTCCAAGTGTGGGTAGGAGAGAGTGCACTCTTTTCTTTATAATATATTGTGAATATCAAATGTGATTTGCAAAAATTTGGTACATATTTCTTTAAAAATTCTTTCTTTGTATTTTCCATTTCCTCATTAATTTGTATGTTTTCAGGAATGATATCTAGCTGGAATACACCAATATAATGGTATGTACAATGTACTTGTGGCTAGAACTATTTAGACCCTTATTTTGACAGGATTGTGCTTGTACCATTATTGTTATTAAATAATTGAACATCACTCTTCTGTATTTATTTGATTGAGTCATATTAAGTGAAAAGTTATCTACGTATGACCTATATACGGAGAATAGGGGTGAAGTGGGACAGGGTGTGGAAAATAGAGGAGGGGGACTAATAAGGCTATTAGCTAGTCTTGTTGGGCTGGATATTTTGGATCTCTTCAGGCAAGGCAGGGTAATACTGTATCTCTTTTTTTTTCTTTTTTTGAGTCAAAATTTATATAAGTTCAAATAATCATCTACCAAAAAATATGAAATTTATGTTGATGGCAGGGATAGGAACAAGATTGTCTCCAAAGTCATTTCTAAGACTAAAATTTTACAAACTCCTATCTCAACATTGACTGTTCTATAGGCATTAGATTTAAGACTTAGATAGTATTCTAGGTAATAAGAAAGAGAAATATGAACTAGACATTTCATGCCATTAAGGGCTTTCAGGTCTATTTAAAAAGATGAGCTGTATACAAATCTCAATCACTATTAAATTATGAATATCATCCATAAGGCAGTCTCAGGAATGAACACACAAGTCCAATATTCATTGTAGGTACAGAAATATTACTTCTTTAAGAATGCAGTCATGGGTATATACCCATGTAAATACCCCTTGATCCTGCTATACAACACACACACACACACACACAGACACACAGACACACACACACACACACACACACACCCCCTGCTCTGGTAAATTAGGCAAAACTATTGGTGGTGAAAGCTAAAACAGTATTGGATAGTTAAAAAAATACCTTATGTTTCCTGTTCTTAGAAAAACATGTTTTCCCTAAAATCTGTTTATGCTGATATATTTCTCTATCAAAACCATTCTCCTTTTGCTTTTCTACTCAAAAAACTATACATGATTAAAGATAAAATAAATGATTAATGTCTGGATTAAATAGACATGATTTCCTACAAAAAAATTTTCTTACAAGAACAGTTTAGTCCCTTTTTTTGCATTTTTAAAAATACTAATAATATAAATTATATTCAAAAAGTGATGGAAAACACAAGTAATTTTTTTAAAATATAAAAGTGTTTGTCGGGCTCCCCTAGTGGCTCAGTGGTTGAGAGTCCGCCTGCCGATGCAGGGGACACGGGTTCGTGCCCTGGTCCGGGAGGATCCCACATGCCGCGGAGCGGCTGGGCCCGTGAGCCGTGGCCGCTGGGCCTGCGCGTCCGGAGCCTGTGCTCCGCAACGGGAGAGGCCACAACAGTGAGAGGCCCGCGTACCGCAAAAAACACTACTCTCCTGGGTAAAATAATAAAGTGGGGTGAAGGAGCAGAAAAGTAAAACTATGATAATCTCTAGAATATTTTAGAAAAAAATTACTCTTTACAACATTTTGGAAAAAATATTATAGTATGAGAAATCCTCAGAAGGTAAAGCAGATACTTTGTTGTGTCAGTGATCAGTGATTACTTTTTTTTTTTTTTTTTTTTTTGCTTGTACCCGGGCCTCTCACTGTTGTGGCTTCTCCCATTGGGGAGCACAGGCTCCGGACGCGCAGGCTCAGCGGCCATGGCTCACGGGCCCAGCCGCTCGGCGGCATGTGGGATCTTCCCAGAGCGGAGCACGAACCCGCGTCCCCTGCATCGGCAGGCAGACTCTCAAACACTGCGCCACCAGGGAAGTCCAGTGATTACTTTTAATCCATGGGAAATAAAGATAAAATATCATGCTTTTTAGTGAATTGTGTTTCTACTGTTTTTAAGGAGTGGTGACTACTAAATGTTCCACAATCTATTCCTCAAACTCCTAATTAAATTCATGTGGAACAGGAGAATGGTTGTACAGTACAAAGTAAAATGAATAAATACATCCCATAGCCTACTGTGGTAGAGGTAAATTTTCAGTTGTGTTTTGTTTGTTTGTTTGTTTGAACTTCTGAAGACAATCTAATTGGACATAATTGATTCCAATGACCTTTAACCAGGAGACATTTAATGGGAGGAGTAGTGATTTTTCATAAGAATATAGAATCTTGAGCTGTCCAGTATAGTAGCACGTGTGTACACACACACACACACACACACACACACTTCATCATTGCCTATAACTATTTTTTCAGAGACTTGATCAAAACATACAATAAGAGGCTACATTGCATGCATGTTTTGATAGCCAGTTCAATATTCAGTAGAGAAAACATATGCTGTTTTTTTGGTATTTGCCTAAAGTTTTTTGTATCCAAGTAAATTCACACTAAGCAGAAGATATATCACAAAAGAGTCTACAGATATTCAAAGAATTAAAAGGAGATATTAGGAGTAAATATTTGAAAACTTAGATGAAATGGACAAAAACCTTAACAACCAAAATTTATCAAAACAGACACAGGAAGAACAGAGAATCTAAATAATCTCATATCTGTTAACACAATTGAATTTGAACCAAAAAAAAAAAATTCCCTAAAATACAATTGTAGGCCTGATGGACTTTATAATGAATCTGATCAAATATTTAAGGAGAAAATAATACCAATTCTATGTAAACTCTTTCAGAAAATATTAGAGGAAGAAACAAACCCAGACTTTTAATCAGAAGCAGAACAATGACTCTAAACTTCCCAAACAAATTTACAAGAACAGCAAATTACCAAATAATGTATTTGATGAACATAGAAACACATTTCTTAATAAGGTTTTTTTTTTTTTTTTTTTTTTAGAAGTTGGGGTAGGAGTTTATTAATTAATTTATTTTTAGTTTTGCTGTGTTGGGTCTTCGTTTCTGTGTGAGGGCTTTCTCCAGTTGTGGCAAGCGGGGGCCACTCTTCATCACCGTGCGCGGGCCTCTCACTATCGCGGCCTCTCTTGTTGCGGAGCACAGGCTCCAGACGCGCAGGCTCAGTACTTGTGGCTCACGGGCCCAGTCGCTCCGCGGCACGTGGGATCCTCCCGGACCGGGGCACGAACCCGCGTCCCCTGCGTTAACAGGCAGACTCTCAACCACGGCGCCACCAGGGAAGCCCCTTAATAAGGTTTTAAAAGTGAAATGCACTAATTTATAAAAAGGGAAATAACTCATGCCAAGGAGTTTCACTGTAGGAATGCAAGGTTGGGTAGCATGTGAAAAGCAATCAATGTCAGTAACCATATGAAACCAATAAAGAAGAAAAATTATATAATTTTCTAAATAGCTGCAGAAAATGCACTTCCCCAAATTGAACACTATTCATGATAAAAATGCTATGCAAACTAGGATCAGAAGGAAATATTCCCAATCTGATAAAAAATATCCATGAAAAAATCATTTGTGACTTTTCTAATAGGGCTTAATTTCAATATGCAGAATGTTGTTTCCCTCTAGATGAAAATTTAAATTCTATTTAATTTATTTCTTATGTTTTAGTTTAGACTTCAAGACAGTGGCCACAATTTCTTCTGCTATTTATACTCAATATCAACATTAAAATGAGTATAAAAAGGGCTTTGTGTACACATTTTCTTTGTTAGGCAACGTTGCATATAATAGCTTTGGAAATACAGGGAATTAAAATCTATTAGCAATAAACATTGCCTCTTTGGAAATCGTGCTCTGGAGGATGTCGAGTCAAATATCTACTTTATTTTTACAAATACTAATTTCAAAACTGTTATAAAATTAAATTCTATGTTCAGTAAACCAAAATGTTTCCTTGCTACATTTTAAAACACACTTCCCAGTATGTTTATCTTCTCTAAAAGCCATTCAAATAAAGTGATTAAACACATTACCACCATTACCACTAGGGTCATTTTCTTGTGCTTCAGTGTACTGTAGGTTCATTATTAAGCAATTGCTGTCCCAATAAGATGGATTTATTTTTGACAGTGTTCCATTTTTTCTAGATACTCGTGTGGGAATCATGTAGTTACCACGTAATTGTAAGACTCATTAAATTACGTGGTTTGCTAGTGGTTTAGTAAATTAATATCTGTAAGTAATCTGAACGATGTTCAGTGAATCAGAAAAGTGTCAAAAAAAGAGTACTAGCTCCTAATATTTTCATTAGCCAAAAAACTCAATGGTTTGGTCAGCATTACACGTACTTGCTATAATAGCTAAAGGCAAAAAGTTTCAAATTAGCTCTTGCTGAGGAGGCACCTAACTGCCTATTACTTAATTACCCAAAGATTTTTAGAGTCCTCAGCCTAAAATCTTTATATTGTTAGCATTTTGATTTTTGTGCTAAGATTGAGTTAAATGGAAACATAAATCATTTTCAGACTTATGAATCATTCAATTTTTCCTCTTTACCTTAAAATTTTTAACATCAAAACAAACTAACTGTGAGCTTTTACAATTTACTTTTCAACAGACTACTTTTGAGACATGAATTTTGAGGAATAAACTATATCATTTTACTTCCTTGGAACTCAATTGCAGTTATCATTGTCATGATAAATAATTTTATATTCATATATCAAACCTGGGCTGAGGAAAAGAAACAGGTAGTTCAGTGCAACTTACAGATTGAAAAATGAGACCACAATTAGTTATTGGTTCATGGGCAGTTTCATTTCCCTCAGTAGCAGTTTTCATAAAGAAAATAATAATAGATTAGTTTTCCAAAGATGGAGTGAAAAGCTCATAAAACAGGTAAAAGTCTCAAGGAAGAGTTGAACAAAAGTGCTAGGGAGGAGCCTACAGCCTAAAAAAAAAACCCTGAGAGAAACACATTAAATGATAAGTGGAATGGCTCTTGACTACTTTCTAATAGCTTTACTCCATCTTCATTGCCTAAATTCCATCTGCATTGCTGCATTCTATCTTGATGAACTGCAGAGTTATGGAAAAAATTTATAAAATAAAACTCATCTTTCCCTGGAGAAAATACTGACCCATTTGCTAGGCTTTGAGCTTATATTATTCTTGTTATTTATTCATATAGTAAATGGATGGGGGAAAAGCCTTCAGCTTTATAACCAATTATCAGAGAAGAAACAAACATTGCATAATGAAAACCTAACTTTTCTTTGTTATTTTCCTGTTTTTGCCTTTGAACTAACTCATTTTAAGAGTGGCAAACTTACGTGAATTATAAAAAGGTGAAGAAAATTTCTTGGTAATTGAATTTTTATTTTCCTTTTAATTTTTGGTTCACACATAACTTTGATCATCCCATTAAATCATGTCTTTAAATATCTGGAAATGAGAGCCTGAGATATCTTTGGGTGTTTAGATTTCCTACTGCTATAAAATAATACCCAACAACTACAAAACTGAAGTTAAACACTATTAGAAAAGTCACAACAAGTGATGTGATATATCACAGAACCAAAGTTGAATTATGTTCTCTGAAGGCGAATTACTATCTTTCAAGGTATTTTGATGGTATTTTCACAAATACAGACTTTGTGTTCTGGTTTAATGAAAGAGCAAGAGGTGACTGAATTGGAACATTCTGAAATAGGTAATCAATAAGGAAAAGAAATAAAAATAAATGAAGAATTATTCTTTTTAACCTCAGTACCATCTGTGTCTAAAACACTATGATTATTAAAATAAAAAAACATGATCCTAATGTGAGTCACTTCTATTGGAATAACTGACATTTAATAAGGAAAATGGGCATAGCAAGAGTCAGCTTCCTTCAGACTGAAGCAACTACCTTGTTCATGCCACTATTGATTAAGAAGTCAGGGAAATAACTACATAGTTAAAATGGACTATTCTAGGCTGGCTGTATCTTCAGATGGCTAGACATAACAAATAATTATTTTCAAAGAAAGTATGAGAGGTATAAAATTACTTTTTTAGTATCTTTTTATTTCTAATACTTATATATAAATCGATATGTACAGAATGTATATGAGAAAAGCTATAAAACACTGATAAAAATAAAAGAACAAAATAAATGGAGAGAGTCCATGTTTATGAAACACATGACTCAGTATCGTTAAGATAATTCTTTTCAATCTGATCTCTAGATCCAATGCAATACCAATGAAAATCTCAGCAAGCTATTTTGTAGATACTGATAAACTAATTCTAAAATTTATACGGAAAGAAAAAGAATTTAGAATAGTCAACACAATACTGAGGAAGATGAACAAAGTTGCAGGACTCACACTACTCTAAGATTTAATATAAAGCTACAATAATCTACACAGCATTTCATTGTGGAAATAATAGTCACATATATAAAGGGAATGGAATGGAGAACCCAGAAACAGAACTACAAAAATATAGTCAAATGACTTTTGACAGAGGTCAAAAGGAAATTCAATAGAGAAAGGAAAGTCTTCAAGAATGGAACACTTGAACATCCATACGCAAAACTAAAATTTAACACAGATTACATCTTATATAAAATCCCTCAGTATGGACCATATATTAATATATAAGTTGAAAACTATAAAACTTTTAAAGAAAACATAGGTGAAAGTTAGTGGCCCTGGGTTTAGTGATGAGTTCTTAGAGACAATTATAAAAGCATAACTTATGAATGAAAAAATTGACAAGTTGTACTTTATTAAAATTCAAATACTTTGCTCTGTGAAAACACAGTTAAAATAATGGAAAGACAAGTAACCACCTGGAGAATATTTGGAAATCACATACTGGACTTGTACCCAAAATATACAATGAACTCTTAAAACTCAACAATAAAGAAACTAAAAAATACATATAAGACACCACAGCACAGGAAGACATATGGGTATAAGCATGTGAAAATATACTCAACATCACTTGGCTTTAGGTAACTGCAAATTCAAATAATTAGTTGTCAATAAACAGCTATTAGAATGGTTAAAATACAAAAATAAACCTCACAATATCAATTGCTGGTAAGGATACATACTATAAGATACAGTAATCACAATCCTCCATATTTACCCAACTGATTTTAAAACATATGTCCCCCCAAAAAAACTATTTCTGAATGTTGTCTTAATTACCATAGTCTTAATTACCAAAAACTGGAAGCAATTAAAGTGGGCTTTTAGGACAATCCATGGGTGAATGGACAAAGAAGCTGTGAAAATGGAATACTATTCAGCAGGTAAAAATGAATTAACATTAGACTTATGCTGTTCTTCATTTCACAATATATACAAATATTGAATCCTTATGTTGTACACCTGAAACTAATATAATGTTGTATGTCAATTATACCTCAATTAAAAACATGGTGAAAAAGGCATTCAAATATTAGACTGTTTAATGGCTACCAGTAACATATTACTTGAAAAAAAATTAGCTGTCAAGTCACACAAAATTATGTTTGAATCTTAGTTGGGCTTGATGAGCAAAGAAACCAGTCTGAGAAGGTTATATGCTATATAACTCTATTTATATGAGTTTCTAGAAAAGGCAAAAATATTGACTCTGTCAACAGATTAGTGATTTCCAAGGGTATGGGGTGGTGTGTAAGTTGAATAGATTGAAGCACAGATGATTTTTTGGGGGGTGGTGAAACTCTTTTGTATGACATCATAACAATCGATACTCAATATTATGCATTTGTCAAAATGCATAGCACTTTACAGCACACAGACTCAAATTATAGCGTACGCAAATTTTAAAAAAGTCATTTAGGAGACAGGATCTCAGAGTAGAATGTAGACTGTGACAAATGCATCTTGCTGCATTACAAAAGTTTTATATAACCTCATCAAAGAGGGTAGGCTGAAATGGTGCTGAGCTAAGCAACTTTGGAAATGAGTGAAGCATGTACAAGATGATCCTAGAGAATCTTGTGCCCAAAATAAGGAAGTGTTAAAATACAAAAGCACTATTATGGAGTTATGTCAAGGGGCATGGGAGATGACTGAAATGGCTTCCAATGGCCAAAACTAGAACAATTTGAGCAACAAAATAAATAACACCAAACTAGATTACAACCCAAATTATAAAATAAATATCAATGAGCCCATATTGATAGAAATAAATGATTGAATAAATAAATGGGGAAGAGAGACAAATATCCTTTGTATAAGAATTCCAAATAAGTCATGTAGATATACCTCCTTCAAGGAGATAAAGCATAAATCATAACTCATACTTTTTATGTGTGAGATGCTCTTAGTGACTTCCTTCTAAAGAATACAATATGGAAAGAGGGTGGAAAAAAGAATCAATTAACAATGGAGAAACCTGACAAACACTGCCTCAGTCAGGTGATAAAGTTTACATCTGTAAATCTAAAACTCTTCTAAAATAATATTTAAAAAAAAAAATTAGTTTCTTAGACTCCAGAAATTTACACTACATTTGAAGAGGTAGATTTAAATTTGAATCAAGGTTTTCTCTATTCCAAACTTATGTTGTACAAAGCCTGGTCTTAATCAAAAATATTGAATAATTTATTAAATACTGAATGGTCTCTGTTAAGTGTACTTTTTCGGGATTGCTTAATTAAGCTAACTTAATTCATACTTATCTCTATCTTGCCTTCATGGCTCAACTAATTATGTACTTTCTTTCCTATGCTAAAAAATGGCGAGGGGGAAACCCATTTATTAGGTATAGGTATAGTAAAAGTAGAAGCAAATAGAGATGTCACCAAATTCTCTTTCTCCTACCTTCCACCTGTGCCCTGGTGAAATATGTTCAGATGTCGATCTTCCACATCGGCATGATTGTACTGCAGATATAACTGATGTCAATGCCTTCTTTTGTAAGGCATTACCTGGAACGGTGCTCTCATTTTCAATTGCTTTATTTAATCTTAATGGAGCAATCCTCAGGAAGAACTTTGTTTAGGGCTGAGTGGCAGAGGTATGCTGGGAGAATGTGTCTTTCACAGTTCTAGGATGAAATTTCCCCAAACACCCTTAATCCACTGCCCCATCCTTATTCTTTCATTATATACGTAGAATGAATTACCTGATCACTGAATATTGGAAATAACTGACATGTGTAACTCAGCTCTCTCCATCCTCTTATCTTTTGGGAGTTTGACACATATAGAAAAGATACATTCTGATCAACCCCAAGTTTAACAGAGACAGACGCTCATGTGGAGAGCCTAGTCATTGACCACTGGTACCTATGTGTATAGGGAGGTTTATCTAATTTTAGGTTTCAACATTAGCATGCCTATTTTTGCTGCACATCTACACTTAATCCTCTAATATCAGCATTTTAAATAAGTGCTACTTATTTCCCATTTGTATTCTTTTGTCAATCTGAATTGATTCCAAACGGAGATGGGGAACACAGGCGTGATATTAATCATGCCTTCAGACTAGAGAAAAAAACATGGTTTTGTGCTTCCTTATTTTTTAAATATATTTTATTTTAGTTACCTTGTTCTTTAGAAATTAGGTCCTGATGTTGGGTGATGAACACTGCGTTTTGTGCTAGCTGGAAGGCACAATAGACCATGATCTATGGCTGACTTTGTTCAGCAGGCAGCTGGCCAGTGCATGTCCAGAAACAAGAAGGAGGATTCTCTCCTGTCCGGTCTTCATGCCATCTTCCAGCTCTACAGCCAGGGAGAAGACAGCAAACTTGGGCTTCTTTCCATTCCAGCGTGCCAAGAGATCAGAGACACTAAGAAAATTTCATCTCTGAGGGCATAGTTTAAACAATGGTTTGTTCCCTTCTGATAGTCTGGGCCTTTAACTGATACATTTTTATTCATATCAGAGTGAAGAGGGGGAAAAAATGTCTACACCTGCTGGTCCTATGAGATTCCAGTAAGCTCTGAGGTCTCACTCACACATTGCAGGTCTAGCACACTGGCCTGTTGGGGTAAAGGCTGCTTTCTTGAGAGATGTAGATGAAATGGAGTTCAAAGTGAAGGGAAGGTAAGAAATCCTTCAGCTGCTGACTTCACAGAAACCTCTCTTTACTCCCGCTGCATTTTACTTATTTTAAAAACAAAACAAAAATTGTTGGTTTTAGGAAGCCTGATCATAATCATGGCCTATGATTTTTCCGTGAAGGTGGCAGGGTGCAAGGGAATGGGGGTGGTATTGAAACAAGTTGAAGAATAGGGAAGTCCCAAGTCAGACTGACACCATTTTACTTTTCTTATCTCTATCAAGCAATTATAAACAAACGTTTAAAATTCTGTAGAGAGGATAGCTGTTTGCCTAAATATTCTCATTTTATCCCTGAATAAGTCAATTAGTACCTGCTAATTGTTTGTAGCATATTTTTAAACTTAAGTGTCCTTGTTTAGAAGATAAATTAATAGTCACCTTAAATACAGAGAATTTTTAAAAATGGTTTCTTAATGTTTAAAGTGTAGGGAGAAATAATTAGGGTAGTAGACATTGATTTTTTTTTTTACAATTAACCTTTAGGTAAAACATTCTGAACATATTTATATTAAATTAATCGTAGGTCAGCAGTTATATTTTGACCAAAACTTTAATATATGACTTATATTTGGGCTTATCAGTATATATACCGTTTGCATTAATTATTAGTAATATTTAAAATGTATGTAGTGATAATCCTTTTTATATACTTCATATTTACATTGATTTTGTTTTTGCTAGCTCCATGTAGTTAAGGTTTTTCCACATATTTATCTTATAATAATTGCTTTGATCCTTAACTTGTCATTGGGTGGTAGCCTCTACATCTTTATCCTCTCACAATAAATCTAATATAATATTTTATCATTATTCTCATTTTACAGGTTCAAAAATTGTAGATAAGAAAGGTTAAAGAGCTTTTCCAAAGACACACATCTAGTGATGGATGGAACCTACATTCAAGATGTGGTCTGCTGTATCCAGGGGTCTGGGCTCTCAACAACCATCCTATATATGCTTACCCTCCCAGACTATGGAGCCCAGTTTGCAACTAATGCCCTACATTCACCACCTTGCAAAATTCCAACCTCTCTATCCATCTGTCTAATCCAGCACTTAAGACTCCTTTCCCTGATGAATCTCAATTGTTTTCCTCTTTTTGGGCTCTCCTAACTGTGCTCTCTGATGCTTCTTGTATGCTCAATCTCTTGACTTAAGTCCTTTCTCATTTGTGGGCATCCATACACCTCTACTCCCCTGTCTGGGTTATTGAACAGTCTCTATTGATATTTCTCCCTGTACCTAGTTCATGTCCCATTAGTCACTGTATTTCTCTCTTCCTAGTCTCATCAGAATATGGAATATCTTGTAGAAAACTATGTCAGGGCCTAGAAATGTACTTGAACAAAAGTTTGAACAATCATAGGAAATACAAAGTGTTCTCTTCTGATTATCAGTGCACCCATAATAAAACAGGACTTAACACAGTTCTTGAGCTTTTACATTTCCATCATTCCAAATTGGAAATGAATGGTATTTTTCCAATTCTCATAAAGGCACTTTGGGCTAGGCTGGGTGAATGCTCTCCCAGTTCTAACTACTGTAAACAGGGTAATCGATTATCAAATCATTGTACAAATACATTTGTCTGGAGCTACATGGGTCCATGTATAGGGACAAGATGATCTCTGGGTAGGGCTAAACAGACACCTTACTAGCTGCTTGGTACTTAATGAGCACAGAGGAATTGTCAGCTTTTATCTCACCATTTATATTTCCTTCCTAATTCTTAGGCAAAGATCCCACTTCCTATATCACTGAGGATATCTACACGATTATGTGAGAGATGTCATAAAGCTCTCTTCACTAGAATTAAAAACCCATTTCCAATTGTTGCCATTTCTATGTTTTTTATTGCTATATAACAAATTACTACAAATTTGGCATCTTGAAATGACACTCTTTGATCAGTATCTCAGCTTCTGTAGGACAGAAGTCCAGCACAGCATGGTTGGATTCTCTGCTCAAGATCTGAGGAGGCTGAAATCAAGGTGTCAGCCGGGTCTACTGTTCTCATCTGGGGCTCTGGCTCCTACTCCACAATCCCTGGTTATTAGCAGAATTCACTGCTTTCTCACATTTTCCACAGGGCCCTCTCCATCCTCAAGCAACAGTGGATCCTTTTCACATTTAGAATCTCTCTGATATCCCTTTCTATCACATCTCCCTGATTTCCTTTTTTGACTTTCTCTTCTTCCTTTAAGAAGATGCCATATATAGATAATCCAGGATAACCTCCTGTTTTAAGGCCAGTTGATTAGTAACTTTCATTACATATTCAAAATTTCTTGTGTCATGTAACATAACCTAACCTAACCACAGGAATGACACTGGGGGTGCAGATAAGGGGCAAAATTTCTGCTTACCACAGTAAAATAGAAAATGTGTTCCCAACAGGAAAAAAAAAGTAGAAAGGCTTTAAATTGATTTTATGAATTAAGCATATCCTTGAAATCAAATTGATAGAAATACCGCAAGAAAGAAATTAGCTGGAGCTAATTCAGGGGGGGTGGTATTTTCTGTAGACCATATTACACTATCTCTTCAGAATCTCCAAAATTATCACCCACAAATAGCATAAAGCCTATTTGAAATTCCCTTTCTTTCTTCCTCTTTCTCCCTCTCCCCACTCCCCGCTCTCTCCTTCATGCTTAGAGCTATTTTAGAGGAAGATGGGGGGCAGGTTAAAGTTTATTAATGTCTTTAGTCATTCATTTATTCAATGAATATATCTTATATTTAAAAATTTTTTTTTCTGTGTTTCAAAAGCATTACTACTAGGTTTTCAGAAGCTTTATAAGAAAATGGTCACTATTTGGAAATCCCATCCCTCCAGGCCTCAGGTTTTACCTTTCCTAAGAAACACAAACTACATATTAGCTATCCCCTAAACTACTTAAAATATGCACTCCTTTATGATTCCAGCAGCCTTACCGGATCAGTATCCTAGAGGTAGTCCTAAATATCTCTAAGTCTGCATCAGAAGCACCTCAAGGTTTGACTGCTGTTCTGTAAGGCTATTGTAGCCAGAATCTTGTAGATGTTTGTAAGGGATGTGAGAGAGTAAATGAACTCCTCTTGGTTTGATTCCATTCTTTACATTTTTACCAGTATAAGCTGAATATAGCAGATATATTAAACCAATACATCTATTAAAAGAAATATATGCAAGTATCCTGAATACAGAGACTAATAACAAGTGACAAAAGAAAAAAGTTGTTAAATTGGACTTCCTTAAAATTAAAAACCTTGTGCTTAAAAGAACATGATTAGGAAAGTGAAAAGACAACACACAGAATGGGAGAAAATATTTGAAAGTAATATACCCAATAAGGGATTTGTATATCATTGTTTCCATATCTGTTCTGGCAATATTTGTTCTGAGGAGTAGAAGAGATATTACCTAGGCCTTAGCTCTATATTCCTATACATTCAATTAGGGAGATGTAACTTAGGTAAAAACGGAGGTAATAAAAACAAAAACCCTGTTTCTTATATTCGGTTTCCTTATGTTTTTATACTTCATAATGATTATGAGGAAGACAGATGGGCAGTACAGCACTAGGTTATTTCTGAGTTCCCTGAAAATGCCACCATTATAACAACAAAATTTCTAACAATTACCTGTCAGTTGTGGAATCAATTGTAATTTTTTTTCACTTTTTTCTTTTATCTTTTGAAAACTTTAAATCAATATATATATCATAACTTTTAGCATGAACTAAACTACAGATGTAGAACAGAAATAAAAATTAAGAAATGAAAAATTCTAATGAGCCTTGACCTTCTTCTCTCTAAAGCTCGATAGAAAAGACATTTATAGAAACTTAAAAAAGGTATTTATAGAACATAATTTGAAGGCTATGTACCATACAATTTTGCACAGTCATATTTCTGATTACTCTAACATGCATCTCTCTATCTTTATCATATAAATGATATATACATATGTAGTCATAAATGGATGTGTATATATGTTTGTTTCTATATATACATATATATATAAATAGATGCATTCATATATATATACACATATATATGTATGCCTTATACCGTATGCCACATTAGCTAAACTACCCTTACTAAGATACGTTTTCATTTGATTAACTCAGCAATTATTTATCTTCATTAAAACATATAGCCATTTGAAATATCTTACTATATTTACTTCCTAAAAATTATTCTGTTATCCCCAATATTATACAGTGTAACCTGTATTAATTCAAAAGTGATTTTTTTTTTTCTTATAGCTAGAGGAAGGTTTGTTTCCAATGAGGAGAAGCTATGTTTTCTAATTTCCAAAACACATTTGACATAATTGCAGGAATGTTTTCCAAGGACTGCTTTCAGAAATCATGTTGACCTTTGTGGTGGGTATTATACAGAGACTTTAAAATTCAAAGGTCAGAACCAAATTCAAACCAGCTTATTCAAGCCATGGGAAGGAAAGAACTTGATCATACTTTTGGTTATTAGAACTAGAGTTAGAATGGTATGAGTCTCTCACATGCTAATTTTGGCTCTGGTGTATTGACCTTATTTTCCAGGCTATCTTATCTATGAGGTGAACAGTTGGCCACCATTAGTTCCAGGCTCATATATCTGAAATACTTAAAAGGGAGAATTTTCTTTCCTATACTCAAGTTAAAGAGAGAGAGAGAAAAACATTCCAGGGAAGGCCATTTGCCCAGATTTGATGTCATGCTTCCCCTTATACTAACAGCAAGGCCAGCATGGATGGACTGTGAAAACAGAAGGCACTTCTCATCTGGTGGATATAGTTAGAGCTTGGGTAAAATAAGGTCTCTGAAAGAAGGGTGCAGGCGCATTCAGAAAAGTCACTTGAAGACATCATACCAGTCCGACAGCATTGAATTGACCTCTATTAGAACACACTTTTCATTCTCTTCATTCTCTTTTCTCTTTGGTTTTTAAGTCTTAAAAAAATAATATTTTCCGTTTCACAATGTTTGTGGGTATGTTGCTTCAAGAGTGTTATGAAGGGAATGATCTGGAAAAAAGGTCCATCTGGATTAGGGATTGAGAAGCCTTCATTGAAAAGAAGGGACTTAATGTGGGATTTAATAATATGAAGAATATTTGAAGAACAAAACAGACCTAGGAAACCAAACTCAGGAAAACAGGAGATGACTAAGCCTCATGGGGGCTGTTTGTAAATATAACCATAAAGATACTGATTGGACAAGTCAATTGAGTTGGTAGAATGAACTGAGGAATGTAGGGGATTTCTATGAGTTAGAGCAATAAGACTGAGGACTGCCATTTTCAGGTGAGAAATCAGGTCTTGGCCCCATGAGATCCACTTCACTCTTTTGAACACATCTGGGATTCTGCATATTCTGGGGGACATAGATAGTTATAAGACATAATTAAAGTTTTAAAGGGCAAATAACACTTATCCATCATTATGTATCATTAAGTAAGGATTTATCACTTACTACGGGAGAGCCATCATAGGTACTTCGTTATAACAATGCAAGTCAAGCTCATATCGCTCCAAAAGGAGCTTCTTAGTAAACTATAAAATGTCACTTAAAGAAAAATCTTGGGGTACAGTAGCAGAAAGAGAGGTACATTTTTGTAAACGAACTAATGATCTTTACAGATCAGTGTATATTATTAGACAATATACATTTCAAAATCCAAGGACTGATATGTCCTTGTATGTAAAGAAAAGAGCCTGGGGCTAGAAAGCCACTTCTAGGAGTTTTACTCTCACAGGTGCTTTTGCTTTATTTTATTCTTCTACCAGCCCTAAGTTAAAATGGCACAGAACAAACGCTTGGTAGTTTGGAGTGCGTTGTCTATTGTTCCTGAAGTACCATCTGGCACAGCAATCTCGACTGCAGAAAATGCTTAATGACCATCCTGATTGATGGTTATAATGGATGCATCTTTGCTACTCTTGCAAGATCTATGAGTAATTCTAACCGGACGGATGGTAGTCACAAATCTCAACAGAGTGTTCAGTTGTTTCCAACTCCCAAGACCTTTTAAGAAGCAGACTGGCATACAAAGTTAAAACATGTCCTCATACATAATGAAATATTCAATAAACAACAAAGGCACATTACTGAGAGCTGAAATCTTGTTCGGAGCAGCACTGCTACATGACTTCTTTGCAGGAAGCTAAAGGGAGCAATTCATATGCTCATATTTCACGTATAGAAGCCAGCATTGCCCTGAACTTCCTCAGATAATAACATTTCTAACATAAATTCCTTGTGTGAACCAAGACATTAATAGGGGCAAAAATAGAAATAGAAAATAGAAAGGAAACCAACTGGAGATAATAGTACAGTGTATGGTAAGACTCTTGGAACCATAGAAATTATACTTGGATACTAATTGTTGCTTACAGAATTCTGACTTCAGCATTCCCAGTCCAGATGCCTCAGAAGACTTGCAGAGACCATAAATTTACAGTTTCAACGTGGACTCAGAAATCTCATAATGGAAAGAAATACCTTATATTTTGCATACTTCACTTGGCATAGATAAATCAATTTCAGATCTTAAAAAGCTAATCAAAGTTAAGTCTAACTAAATAAACAAATCTCCTTTACTTATAGAAATCTGCTCTGGGATGATAATTGCCGGCAATAAAGGAAAAGCACCTTTAGTATCTAGTTGATATTTCTAACCTTAGTGCAACAAAACTGCATTTAAGTATTTATAGTAAAAATATTAAATGAATACATTGACACTAGTCAGGTTGTATGAAATAAATGACTTGTTCATGTTTGTAGATAATATTACTGGTCTTCTATTCTCTCCTTCAAGGAGGGTCTTCTATAAGCATGTGCTAGATCATGCGGAGATTAAAAAGATATGGCTCTTGCCTCAAGGAAACAGTTTAGGAGATATGCAGTCAATATTTTCCAGTTATGTGGACTAGATGGATACACTGAATCATCCATCTTCTCTAAATGTTTTGTCATCATAAACATTGCTGTAGCTTTGCACTGATCAAAATGGGGATATGGCCAGGGAAGAAAGCCTGTCCTCATTAGAGAGAGCTGTTTTTAGATATGCAAGGTACCTCTGTGCTCTATTTTGGGCTAATTAGCTTTACAATATATTCTAAAGAGAACCACACAACAGAGCTCTCCAATACATGAGAGCCTGAAATTGGCTCAACTTGCAGAAGGCAACATTCCAAACTGGACAGATGTTCTTGGAGCCACAGTTTCAACTGGAAACATCAGTCACTAAAAATTTTGATTAATGTAACAGTCTTTGGCTGCCCTAGCAATCTATTGAATGTTCAAATCACTTTCAGAGTCCGTCTGTGAGTCTGGACACAGGGTTGGCTCTGTATCTCATACAACCAACCCTCCCCAACCCTGCACATGCACTATTTGGTAAGATCCTAAAGAACAGATGCCATGTCTTATTCATTAATTTTGTATTTGAGACAGAGTATCTACATTGGAAGCATAGTACATCATGATTAAATCTACTTTGAGGATAGGCTATAATATGAGTGAGGCAGAACCTATGGTTAGAAATCTGCTCACATTGGATTATATAAATAGCATGCATATCTCTTTCCTTATTCAGTGCAGGAATTCTAAGGCAAGTCATTTTTTCACTGGTTGATTTGAGCGTACATTAGTTCACATCATGTAAGAATATAATTACTAATTATTAATTATAAGTATGTTCCACATATATAAATTTTATATTTTCTAAGATGACCCAATTAAGGGTGTTTCTATATTTGTACTTAACTAAATTTTAGTTTTAGGTTTTATTTCCACCTTTCTCTAGATTTGCATCTCTTGTACATGTGTGTGTGAAAAAGTGCCTGTGTGTTAGGATTCATATATATTTCTGTTTTTTTTGCGGTACGCGGGCCCTCTCACTGTTGTGGCCTCTCCCGTTGTGGAGCACAGGCTCTGGACGTGCAGGCTCAGTGGCCATGGCTCACGGGTCCAGCCACTCCGTGGCACGTGGGATCTTCCCGGACCGGGGCATGAACCCGTGTCCCCTGCATCGGCAGGCAGACTCCACCAGGGAAGCCCTATTTCTGTTTCTGAATGTCCTAAAAATGTAATGGTTTCTCATAAAATTCATTATAATACTATATGTTCACACTTCATTTATCCCACAGTTTGGACGATGAGTATAAGATTTCCATAAAACAAAATACTTTCCTTTAATGTAAAAATATTATCAAACCATTATATACTTATCTCAAAAATTTACATATACTCTTGTTTACTTATTAATATAGTCTGTGTACTGTGTGTGTATATATATATGTGTGTGTGTATATATATATATATATACACAACATATATATGTGTATATATATGTGTATACAGTGACTACTGTGTTTCTCTTTATTTTCTTATATTACCTCTTTGATTCATAGTCATAATAATGTGGATTACAGCTATCACCCCTTAAGTCTCCAATCTACTACCATAAGCATTTCCCCATTCCACTACATTATAGCTCCTAAAGTAATCCTTCAATAACACAAAATTGAATATAATTTTTTAAAAAATAGTAAAAATAGCATTTACAAAAATAGAAAAACCATACACACACAAAACCTAAAACACCTTTACATTTCACATATTGCCTAAAGAATAAAGTCCACATTACTTAGTGAGATATACAAAACTCTTTGCAATCTAACCACAATCCATCAGTCTTGATTTTTTTTCCATTAGTCTCTCAATTGTGCCCATGTCCCAACTACATGAAACATCCATTTTCCAAATGCACATTGCTATAAAAATTATTATTGAGCATTTCAATTAAAAAAAAAAGGCATATCTCCAGTATTTTCTACACGTTCTTTCCTCTTCTTAGAATGCCCTTCACTACCAGTTACTGCAGGGTCTCTCCTCCTCATTCTTTGTGACCTAATGTTTGTTCCATCCTTCTGCAAAGTCTCCCTCAGCTCCTTCCTTGGGCTGTCCATCATGTTTCCCTGCCTATCTGCATTATGATTTCTTATTTACACATCTGTCTTCATGTGAGGATGAAATGACTCTCTAGCTTTCAGTTGTAACTTTTGTTTTAGCTTTATAGTTGCCTCTTACTGAGAGAAGAGCCATTCTTTATTATTCCTTGGAGTTGAGGTCCCAGGAGAAAGTGGAATGATTCATGAGGTCCATAACTTGAAGAATGTGCATGTGTGAAGAAAACCCACAGACTCCAAACTAAGAAAGGGACCTGTAAGTGAACTGAAGAATGGATTCTGAATCACTTGATGATGACTTTAGAAAACAAAGGTCTAGCAGATGATATCTGCTTAGGAACTGGTGAAATGGTAACTTCCAATATGGAGTATGGGCAGGAATTTGGAAGTAAAAGGCTCTTTGGGGACAGAGGGAAATCACACAGACAGTATTGGGTTGGGATAGGAGCCTCAAACTCTGAGGACATGTTACATTATGAGAAATCAGGGGGTATTTTGTAAACTGGAATAAGTATTTGCTTTTGTTCATAATATTTATTTTCAGTAGTTTTTCTTTGTATTTAGGAAGACTGAAAATAACAGATTTTCTCAGCTAAACCAAGAGGAACAAAAAGAAGAGTTTTTTGTTCATATTTGAGCCAGAGCTGTAACCTAGAATTCTCAAAGGTGAGATAAAATTTATGGAGACAGAATTGGTTTCACTGATTAGTGGCTTTCCTATCCTTATATTCTAGTTCAATCCATGGAGAGTCCAAATTTTATTTTTCTTGGAGATTTGGTAATATATTATACTCTCTCTCTAGTTTCTTAATAGTAGGTCCTCAAAGGTTTGTATTACATTTGTTGTGGCTTACTAATTATATTACTCTGGCCCTTTCTACATAGGTTCTCAAAATAATTTATTAAAAATATAAATAAATGTATCAAGGATTTAAGATTTTACATCTGTACACCTGATATACTTTTCTGTAATAATATTCATAAAAGCTACTGAGGGAAGTGGGACTATGAAAATCTATGCCAACATATAATGATAATGCAAATGGCTATTATTTTTTCTTTAGTTACTGATTTGCTTTTTATTTATCTTAGATGTTACATGAGCCATCTTTCCTTTTAATTACTGCCAGACAAATTTCTTTTAAAAGTAAAGGTCACCCTCTTTGATTTACTGTGCATTTAGAAACCAGGGGGTCAACCTTCTACAGAAGGAATTAAAATGCTCTAGAAGAAACAGATATAATTAAATCAACTTGGCTATTTCCAGACCATTTATTTTTTCCATTATCTCAAGTGGGGTCTGTGCAGTTGAGATGGACAAGTAGGTGCCAGTTTAGCTAGCAAGGTTCCACTTTAAAAATAAAGGGTGGAGTTGAGTATTTCATATATGCTTCATTCAGGGAGTTTTGCGTCATTAAAAAGAATAAATATTAGTAATGATAGTTGATAGTAAACACTGGTCTGCTGCTTACGTCTCCTCCTACATGACTCTGTGGATTGATAACTCAGTTTTATCCTCTTAAGATGGCTACATTTATCACTTCTGCACTTTCTATGAAATATTGTCCACAAATTTCTAGAAATAGAGATTCCTATAAATAAGTTAGAATCTCAAACTAATGAATTTTGGCTCTAGTTCTATTATAAAGAAATATGTTCTAATACTGTGTGTATGGACAGTTCTTAATTTTGTAGGTGATGGTTGATGCCTACATATATCAGACAGCTGAGCTGATATATAGACTGAGTTTGGTTGACTTTGTATGTGTCATTGCTGATTCTACTGTAACACATGCCAATTCACTTACTGAAGCTGGAAAGGAATCCATCTGAGAAGAGAATTCTAAGGCTTCATTTCAAAGGATCTGTCTCTCCTCAATGCAATTTTTATATTTCTATGGTTACATTTTCTTGTTATTTATAATTTCAAATGTTTATGACATTTTAGCTGATGTACCCTGTGGTGTCATTTTCCAGCATCTGTCACATGACTACTGCATGCTCTGAGCCATGAATATGTATTTCTTGGTGGTAATAGTTGAAGTTACCTATTTTACCTAAAGTTAAAGCCTATTATTTGATTTAGTCTCTCTTCTTGTACAGTTGATTCTATCTCCTTGTAGAGGAGTCTGAGTGGAACAACTGTACCTAGTCTTATTACAGAACTGAGTAGCAGTTGTAACCCCACCTCTCTGTGTCTCTGCGTAAGGGGGAAGGAACATATTAATTTGTAATTGATTACTTATCTCAGGTTCAATTGAATATCCACTTACTGGAGAAGGAGACAAAACAGATTTAGGTGACCAACTTTTTTGTTGCTTCATTCAAATGTAGAGAATGCATAACAATATCAACACCAGCAGAGGGATACACATTTTTGCTCTTAAATTTCAGGGCTTTGCTTTTGAAATGACCAGGTTAAAGGCTGTACAATTCACACTCTGGCTCATTTCTGTACAGTTTCAGTAACCAGAAACGTATTTCCAAAATACTGCAGTCAGCTGCTGGCCTATGCCAACTTAATCTAACTACTTGTGGAGGATCCCTTGTCTTTGCTCCATTAGTCTTTCTTTCATGCAAAAGGTAGAGTTACACTGTTTTGCAACAAGGGGTTGCAAAAGGAGTGGATGGACTTTGATCTTCTCTGTTAAAATAGCATTTAGAGATGTTTTGCTGAAGAGAGTAAAAGTCATTGTTCAAGATAATATGAACTTTATTTCCTAAGTTCTCAATTCTTCAGAGAAGACCTCTTAAAAAGGATTAATTTTCTGATGTTAAACATGACCTTGGGACTTCCCTGGTGGCACAGTGGTTAAGAATACGCCTGCCAATGCAGGGGACACGGGTTTGAGTCCTGGTCCGGGAAGATCCCACATGCCGTGGAGCAACTAAGCCAGCACACCACAACTACTGAGCCTGCGTTCTACAGCCCGCAAGCCCCAACTATTGAGCCCACATGCCACAACTACTGAAGCTTGTGCCTAGAGCCTGTGCTCTGCAACAAGAGAAGCCACTGCAATGAGAAGCCTGCAAAGTGCAACTGAAAGTAGCTCCCGCTAGCCATAACTAGAGAAAAGCCCATGCACAGCAACGATGACCCAATGCAGCCAAAAATAAATAAATAAATTTATTTTTTAAAAATGACCTCGAAGGAACTATTAATAAATGTTTTATTCCGTTTTGCTTTTTCAGGCTTCCCCAATGTTCTAATAAACACTTATTTATTGACTTTCTCCCCTTGATTTTTACAGTCATTTATTTTGTTACTCAGAGGAAAATGAATGAATCTATTATTTTCTTAAAAATTGGTATTGGCACATAAACATGACCATGTTAATGCAACCAACTTACCAATGCAAAAATAGCTTTATTAGGTATTTATAAAATTATGCCAAAATCAGTCATATTTATCACTTACTATCTTACAGACCATGCAAGAAAGAGAAGAAAGCCTAAAACCTATGTAAACACTACCAAACTCTATCTAAGATACTTTTTGAATAGTAAAACTATAGCAATGCACTTTCTAGAAATGAATTTGGTTTTAATAGCACAGGGCTCTAGGGATCCCTTGGTTGTCTGATCTAGAATGCTAACCTAAGCAGTGTGGAAATTAAAGGTTGAAATAGCTCTGTTATCCATGACATTTCACTGCAGTGTTACTGCTGTGGATATATAATAGATTATTAAAATATCTGTTTCCCCAGTGGGATTTTCATTCCTGGTGTTTTGATTGCGATAAGAGCAGTAATTCTCTAACTCTCCCTTTGGGTATAATAAATTCTTCCAAGTAAATGAGAATCAATCATAGATTTCATATAAGCTGGAAAACCTTTAACCACTGCCCAGAGAGTTAGTAGCTGACATTGACATTTCTTCCTTCCCCTTGTCTATATAATTTTTTTCACCTATGATTATATAGTACATACCATTTTTGTTTTATTGTGATAGGGCTGCTCCTCTTATGTGATAGTTTGTATTTTACCCTGTGGGCAAGACTGTTCTCTGCATATTGATTTTAAAAAATAGGCTTTTACTGATTTATTTCTCTTAAAACAAAATAAGCCAACTTTCCCATGCAGAAGTGATTAACAGCAAAATGAAGTTTACCTATAGTGACTGGAATATCAGAACAAGTATGTATGCATCTGTACACACACACACACACATACACACACACACACACACACACACTTTCTACTGAAGCACTCTCCAACAATCTGTTCAGTTTTAAATCATCCTATGAAGAAAAAAGTTTCATGAATCTGCTGAGTTGTGTGTTTTTTTTCTGGCAGTAAGTAAATTGTCATGACATTTTCATTCCTGGTAGTAATTCACTGATTACTGACATAAGTTCTCATTATCATTAGGGTGTGCAACATGGCTACCCAGTGTCGTGCGGCAAAGTGTTGGACCCAAACATACAGTTTGCTTGGGCAGGCTGATAGTCTGGTGCCTTCCAAATTGATCATCTTTAAGTATTTGCTCAGTACTTACTTCAAAGGGGTATGGAATAGGAAAAGACTATTCATGACCAGTGTTACACCTATGGGGTGGGGCAGAAAGAGGGA